>NC_082663.1:73727142-74033035 GCF_025265405.1 Mesoplodon densirostris | reverse complement strand
TAAAATTATTGATAAGCTCCTTTAAATAAGAAAGCACATAGGATCAGCACAATACTGAACTAATAATGGCCCTCACACACATACTGAATTATCTGATAAATATAATTGAAAGTGGTCTTTTTCCTGAGAAAGCCATGTTACAAAATGGCACAAGACAATACACATTTTCTCCAATTTTTCCCACCAGGAAATAAGATGGGAAAATCAGATTATATTTTATGAGGAAAACATGTTTGTATCTCAAAACTGTTTTCAATCACTTTACCATCTACAATTTTTTAAAGGGTGAGAACTAAATTTAAATTAAGAATGATCATTTCTACAAGGTGAGAGAATGAATACATATGGTAAACTTTGGTTCGAATTTGAACAATTTTTATAGAAAATTGTTTACAAGTGAAGAAACTAAGGCACAGAAAACAAGCTCAATTTCAAGGTTGAGTTTAATAGTAAAGGTAGAAATAGAATCTAGGGCTCTTGATTCTCAGGTTAGAGGGTAATGGGTGGTATCTTCCCAAGAGGGAAAAATTTATTTCTTTTGGTGGTTAATGTTCATAAATCATTTTTAAGATATGTAATATGAATTTCCTTGAAAATCTTTGGCATATGTGAGTCACTGGAGGCTGAAGTTTATAGATATCCTCTCCCCCACCACAAAAAGGCAGGGGAGCTAGTTTTTAAATGGATCAAAAAAGGTTAATCTAAATTTCAAAGTGACCTGAGTTTCATTCTGCATTGTTATATAAATCAATTGGAGAGCTCAGTCCTGTGCAACGTAACAGAGGCCACTACACCTCACAGATTACACATACATGCATCCTGCAATGAGATTTATATGAGTAGAACTTAGTCTACATTTTTATAAAGTACAAAATTAAATCTCCGTCTAATTTTTCATAAGCCAATGACTCAGAGATATCAAACTTGTTACAGTGGGATGATTAATTCATATATTGTATGGTATGAAGTTAGCCTCTAATTCAGGTATTTTTAATATTCATCCCAGGCCTTTGTATTGGTTGAGATGTAAGCTGTGAAATTTACTTAGCTCAGATTGGCATTTTTCCCTGTGCATGTGTTTCCAATCACGAAATTTTTAATCTCATAAAATATGCACTTGTAAGAGCTCAGGTAGGTTTATGTAGTCATAATATAGTAGCACAGAACATACCATGTAAAAGTAAAAAAGAAAATTATTTTCAAGTTTCTTTGTATTTAAAGTGCTCCATGTGCAGTATTAAACCAACTTTCAGATTATAGAAATCCATTATGATGATTAGTAGTTTTAGAAAAGATCAGCAGTTAAACAAGAAAAACTTGTTTAAGTATGAATACATAGATTAAAAGATGCAAAAACTCTTTAGGTACATTCTAATCCAAATAATACCAAAAAAACCAAAAATCCACTTGAATACATTAGAGAGATGACAGAGGTGTTGAGAAGGAATGTCAGAGACTAATTGGTAAAGTAACTAATATGTAAACTCAAAGTGGTTCTGAATATTTTGGTAACAAGTATCTTTCCAACAAAACAGGAACAAAAATAAAATACTCATTCCTTATCAGAAATAAAATAGAAAACAAGTCTGTTCAAATGTTCAGAAGCTGTATCATAAAAATATTTTTTGAGAAATTTCATAGCTAATAGGTTGCTTCATCCATGTTGTCATCACTGTCTGCACCAAAATCATCTCCGTCTTCAAAGTAGGAATTAATGTAGTCATTTTCCTAAGTGAAATGATATATTCCTCAGTAAACATTAAAAGTATGAGTAGTAACATTAAAGAACGTAATGTAGTCCCTTTAATATAAGTTTATAAATATCAAAGTTAGGTAATTAGAAAATATGCCAGGCTTAAAAGAAGTCTCTGTTATTTCAATGCTTAAAACATACATTAACTTTCACATATGTAACTGTGCTTTCTTCCTCAAGACCACCATCTCCTACTATTCTCAGGCACCAACTAGCTAAGAGAACGTAAACGGATGCCCATTACACCTTAATAGGATTATACATCTCATTCATTATACCTTAGTGGGATGATACATGGTTTAGTTAGTTAAACCACTAAACACTTACTCCAAACAAATGTACAAACACTCAAGAAACGAAGCCAATTTATACTAACATTCATTCGACTACACCAGAACTGAGGTTTCCAGTTACAATGCATAGCTGAGCATAAGCAGAGAGATTTTTGCTTCCTACCAAAAAACAAACAAACGAAAAGACCTGAAGATACTAAATCAAATGCAGAAGATGCCATATTATATTACATCTAGGCCCCCTCAGTTTATTTTTTTTAATTTTTATTTATTTTATTTATTTTTGGCTGTGTTGGGTCTTTGTTGCTGCGCACGGGCTTTCTCTAGTTGCGGTGAACGGGGGCTACTCTTCATTGCGGTGCGCGGGCTTCTCATTGCAGTGGCTTCTCTTGTTGAGAAGCACAGGCTCTAGGTGCGTAGGCTTCAGTAGTTGTGGCACGCGGGCTCAGCAGTTGTGGCTCACGGGCTCTAGAGCGCAGGCTCAGTAGTTGTGGCCACACGGGCTTAGTTGCTCCACAGCATGTGGGATCTTCCTGGAGCAGGGCTCGAACCTGTGTCCCCTGCCTTGGCAGGCGGATTCTCAACCACTGTGCCACCAGGGAAGCCCCTCAGTTTCTTTTAAATTAAGAGAGATTAAGCCCCTGGGAACATTCCAATTCTTATGGCTGAGTAAGACTACTATCTGTGTAAATGACTCAAGATATTTCTGCTTTCTATCAAAAATTAAAAAATCCATTTTGGATATAGATTAAAAGAAAAGAGCATTATTAACCAACTGCAGTGTATGGACTGCAGCTGGATTCCAACTGGAATAAGCAAAAATTTTTTTTCCAATCAAAACTATTTGAACACTGGTTTAATATTTGATGGTATTAAAGAGTTACATTTTATTGTGCTAGGTATGATAATGATATTGTGATGTTGTTAAAGAGCCCTTATTTTTCAGTACATACTGAAATATTTATGGATGAAACGATATAATGCCTGGGATTTGCTTTAAAGTAATCCAAGGCAGCTGCAGGCTTGAAGTGCGGGGGGGGGGGGGGGGGAAAGGAGCAGACTGGGTGGATGAAAGAGTGGCCAAAAGGCTGGCTATGAATTGATCATTGTTAAAGCTAGGTGATGAGTCTGTAGGTGTTTATATTACTAGTAACTAGTTTTTGTAAATGATTAAAATTTGCCATAAAAAAATTAATTTCCAGGATACACAGTTTTGAAGGCATTAGCCCGCTGTGGCCTCCTTTGCCTAGCAAAGCAATAAAGCTATTCTCTTCTACTTCACCCCCTTCCCCCCGAAATTAATCTCCACATCTCTACTATCTACAGCAGAAATTATGATAGAGTAAGAAATAGGGACTGTTCTCAAAAGAAAGTCTCCTGGATATCACCTTTTTCAGTATCTGCATGGGGGGATTTTATATATAGATTTATATAAATAATATAAGAAAGGTAACCTGTATTATTCAGATATGTATTTCATTACTTTGTCCTCCCTAAACACTTTAATCTTCCGTATCCAGCTAAGATCCTAGGAGGCTGGCCTGGTTTCTCTGGTGCCAAGAAATCCAACAGTCTAGAAACCTGGCTGAATCCGGAGGCCATGTACCAGGGACGAGTGGAATGGTTGAGAGTTCAAGTGAGTCCACCTTGTAAGTGAGATCTTGGCAAGGACACTTGTGTGAAAATATAAGCTAGCCGAGTTGTACATACAAGTGGAAATGAGTAAGGAAGAGATACTGTATTTCAAATTGAGCATATGCCACTTGTGTTTAAACATGAGCACCTCCAAGTATGTTCAATGATGCGCATTAGGTAATTTTGTGAGATTAGTAATCTTAATACAAAGATTGGTACAAAGTGAGAACTTGTTGAAATTGATGGCTTAAATGGTTCTTGGCTTCATTTGGGCCCCTGCTTTTTTCTTTAATTGTAACACTCAAAAGAGTGCAGAAAGAAAAAAGTCTATATTTTCTCAATTTTATATGTGGGTGTTCCATAGATAATTTGCTCCACTTTACTCTTCAAAACAAAATGCTCTTTAAATCCTCAATATATATCAGGTGAGTTAATTAGCAGTAATTTTTCATTAATTAGTTAATTGATAGAAAGAGCAAAGAGTAACTTTAAATCTGGAAAGGCTTTGAGCTTGCTTATACCCTGACTCACCCAGCCTCACACTCAGAATATATAGTCTTTCTTTATTAAAGTAGAAAGTTGGGGTTTTTTTTTAAATGAAATATAGTTATATAAACCCACTGGTGGTGTTTTGGACTCTGTTAAGACCCAATACAGAACTCTGAAATTACTAGAATCCTAATGTTTGCTGTTCTTGTTAGGACAGATCTAAATTTCAACACAGCTCAACTCAAGTAGACTTTATAAACAGAACATTTCAAAAGCCAAAGAATATTCAGGAAAATTCTGAAAAAGAAGGGTAACATGCTCTAAAAATATTAACAAATAATCAGAAGCTTCTATTAATTGGAACATCTTAGTGATAGTTCAGAAATAGATCAATGGAACAGAGTCCAGAAATATATCTAAGTAGGTGAAGGAATCTAATAGCTGATAAAAGAAAATTTCAAATCCATGCAGAAAGAAAATTATTTAGTACATGAGGTAGGCAACTGGCTAACCACTTGGAAACAGATAAAAATGCTTCTGTACCCCCTCACTGCACACCAATATAAATTTTATAAGAATCCAAAATTTAATGTAAAGTACTTGTGGCATATAATAAAGATTTCTTAGGTGGAGCAATTCAGATGAAAAAAAAAGATTCAGAGTGTGGTGTGAGAAGCTGAAATGAAGACAATGGTCACTTGCAATGCAGAAGAAACTCTCAGCCTAGGGTTAATTCATGAGACGTTTACAAAGTCCCAAAGAGGCTGTGACCAACAAACTTACCCTGCTTGACTGACTCCAGCTTATTTTGAAATGCACCATGTTTCTGAAAGTTGGAAATCCCAAATCTAAAACACTGAGTTCTGACTGAGATACTTGAGGTTGGATTATGAATGTTCTCTGGTAGTGTCCACTTGCACTTTGGGATTTAAAACCTGATGGTATTGCAGAGTTCCCCCCTCAAACTTATGTGACTAAACCCTTAATTACCTTATTGCTGACTTAAAATTGTATGTATATAGATCTTAAACTAATCTGATCAATTTCCTTAACTTGTGGACTTCCACTTTCAAATTTGCCTATCAAGTTACTTTTACCTCTTACATTCCATTTGGTATCACTATAATTTCAATGCTATAATAATTCTCCTGGTACCAAGAACTTGATGCCAGTGATAATAATATACCCCTGGTTCCCATCAACTTGGTTTTTGTTTGTTGGTTTACTTTAATTATATACCATATTAGATCATCCTTAAGCTTAGTTAACTTTGTTACTCTCCCAGAATAGACCATTACCTCTTCTTGCTCTTCTTCGTCATATTCCTCTTGTTCTGCAGCATTGTCATCCTCATCATCATCACCTTCTTTACTTTTCTCTTTGCTTCCTTCTTTCTCTTCATTTTCCTCATCTGATTTTTCACCATCACCTCTCTTTTCCAATTCCTGGTATAAATGAGCTTCATTAATTTAAATGAAACCACTAGACTCTGACTTGCCTGCTCAACCTCAAGAGAACAGCTACCTATCACCCTAATTCTAACCCTCCCTTAACAACGCCTCCAGGCCACCACCTAGGACACCGTGAGTTAACTCAAGAAAGATGGGACTAAATGGCCTGTCATTACACTGGTATTTTCTCTGAGTTTGCTACTTCATAACTGGGTCTTGAGTCATGCTGTGATATCAGCTCTGCTGCCCAATGCTTTATTTTTATGATTCCTATCCTACCTCCTTCTAAAATATTGAGTTGATTCTGTTTATGGAGAAGCACTTTCAGAATGTTATTTTGTTTTCCTTCAAACATGAAAGGAGAAAAGAGAATGTAATGGTAACATTTCAAAATGTTTATGTTTTAGTTTCTAAGTGAAACTGTTTAAAATAATATCAAGTCATCCTATTTGCAGATTATCCATATTCTTATCTCTATTCTCCCTCATTATTTACTTCCCATTTCCAAGGATTTTTGTTTCTTAATGTATCTGGCAGGTACATTAAGAAAAGAGAGATTAAAACTCAAATCTCAGTAAATATTAGCAATTATTAGCAACTCTAAGAATGAAGGCAAAGAAGAGATGCAGAGTTAGAGAAACTTTGATTACCTGATGACTCCACTTATCCACCTTGTTAAAACCACTGCCACCTTCTCATAAGACAGAGATTTAACTTTAAGATTACATCCTTATATTTCTATTATGACTACCAATAATTTTTTCCATTTGATAAAAAGTGACCTGTTTTTATTACTGTTACTATCCATTTGCTAAATTGTTCTATGCTTAATTTGCACAAGTGACAGAATTTCACCAGTTTTCTAGGAGGTGGGGGACAGCAATAATTTCATATATTAATACTCATAATTAATGTATAAGATCACTTTAACTAAAACACTATTATTCTTAATCAGTAATCAGAAAACTAATTCATAAATCTGTAAATACTCTACCCTATTATAAGATATTTGCTCTGTAGACTGCATACAGAGAGAAAACATATTTTGTATTTGGTGTGACTACAACTTAACTATTCCATTTGGTTCTTAAATATTTTTTTTAATCCCTTTAATTAATTTAAGAAAACCAAAGGCAATGAAAGACTACATCAGATAGTCTCAATTTTTAATCAAAATTCAAACTCTACCCTTCCTGTCACCTTACCCCACTTAGGTAGAACAAATAAGACCAAGGTAATAGACATAAGATGATTTATCTTCATACTGACCCATGTTACCTTATATGAGTTATTACTACAATATAATGTGTGCAATTTTTACCAATTGGCAATCTCTTTGGAAAACTACATGTAAACAAAATAGTATTTACAGATTTTTTAAGTGTTTATAAAAAGACATACATACAATGATGACATATTAATGTTAATTAAGATATGAAATTTTCTTTTCTATTTTAATCAAACTCTAGTAAAAAGGCCTACAACCCACAAGATTGTATAGTTAAAAGGGAACTGTAGTGCTATACTTATTTAACTCTGTGCAAGGTATACACTATATCTGAAGAACCATGCTATTAGCTATTAGCTATTATTTAATAATTAGCAATAGAATTATTTAAACCAGTTATGTAAAAATACTTTCAAATATAGAGTTCATTCAGTGCTATGTAGGGACTAGGAGGTCTTGATTTCCACTACTGCCACCTCAATTATCTTTAAATAAATAACTTCAACTTTATTTCTACTACACAGACCTAAATCAAACCAATAAAATACCTAAATCAGTTAACAAATATCAGATTTATGAAATTTAGAAAAAAGATCTCATACACACTGTCTCATCAGTTTATTCCTTTTGTGTTAAGGTATTAGTTTTAATTCATCTACTTAGTAGTCTCCATTTTCTGTTCTGTGAGATATAACTATTTACCCCTACTACTTTATGGATTTATTTAAAGAACAATGGGAATAACACAATGTGAAAACACTTTGAAAACAGTTGAATTATGAACAGTTAACAGTTCTTCTAGCTTAAATACTACAGACCACTCAGAGCCACCTCTATGTCATACAGAAATAAGCTCAAATATTAGTTTACTGCTGTCTGATTATTCACACAATAACCATGAGATTTGACTGGATGTCATTCCCTCTCCATTAAAGAAGTTTTATTAAAGAACACTTGCAACTACTTTTGCTGAAGAAATGAACAATAATGGAGTCATCTGGAGGCTAACTTTGCTCTATTAAATAAAGCTGCTAACTCACTGGGATTTCTAGATTTAAAACTCCAGTTTTAACAAAGTGTGTAATGAAAAAAGGTGTTTAAATGTAGAGAATAAGGAAATACAACTTTTTCTTATAAGAAACCACATCCAGAGGTCCAGATCTATCTTCCTTATAGCACATATCATCTTAGCAACTTCTTTCCAGGAAGTTTTAGGAACAGTCAGAATCTGTGTTCAATCAATACAAGATGGCTAGTTCTGCAACCCCATCCATCATTCCGCCACAGTAAAACCTGACAGTTATTGCTATTCCTTCAACAATCCTCCTGGCTTGATTTTCAGACATGTTATCTTCAGCTCAAGTACTGGTCAAAAGTAAAATTTTAAAAGTTGAGTTTCTGTTACCAGGTAGCTATGCCAACTTGGCCAGGCAAGTAAAAGTTTTAAAGCCTTGACGTCCTCATCGATAAGTGAGGAATAATAATACCCATCTCTCTTTGTTCTTATGAAGACTTAAGCACATAATGGATGTAAATAGCTCATCAAAGAGCCTGCTATATAAAAAGTTCTCAAAAAGTGCTAGCTGCTTTCATCATCATCATTATCATTACCATCACCATCACCATCAATGCAAGGTAATTCACGCATTGATAGTGGGAATAAAGGGAATAAACTGGTATAACCTCACTGCAGAATGATCTGCCAATATTTATCCATATTTTCCATATTATACAGTACACATAACAGCTGACCTAACAAGTCTACTTCTAGAAATCTATCCTAAACATGTGAAATCACATACTTAACATGGATTCACTGCAGCATTGTTTATAATGGTGAAACACTAGATGAAACATAATGTCCATCAATAGATTACTGATTAAATAAATTATGGTTCATTCTTATAGTGTAGCCAAAAAAAAGAAGAAAAAGAAAAGAATGAGGGAACTCTTTCACAGACTGACATGGAAACATTGACAAGATATTTTAAGTGATAGGGTGAAGAGGCAAGACAGTGCAATATGCTACTTTTTTGTCATTAAAAAGAAAAAAATTCTGTATTTTCTATGCATAAAATGTTTCTGGAAGGATATATAAGAAACTGGTAACACTGGCCGTCTAAAATAGAGGAATTGAATGGATGGCTAGGGACAGGGATGGGAGGACATATTTTTAGTTTATTAATCTTTTTAATTTTACATCTTTTTTTTGAAATATTAAAAAATAAAGATATAAAAATAAGTGCCATAAGATAGGATTTTCCCTCAATAAAGTCTTCTACACTTAAACATAAAGCAGAAGAAAAGCATTAAAAATACACACATACCAATAAGAGAAAAAAAGTGAGAGGTTTTTAAAGATATACATTCATGTTTCTTTCCCATGCATAATCCAAATGCAAGGGGAAAAGAGGAATAGAGTGGGAAAGGAGTCAGGTGACAAAAGGTGAGGCAAGCTGACAGGTGAGTCATAGAGAGGACAGAATGGAGCGCCCATATCTCCCAGCCAACAATGTTCAAACCTTGCTAGTTACCCTGTATGCTGGGCTTGGCTCTGCCAAGTGTACACGTTATTAAAAAGAGAGAGAAGGTGGAAAGGTGGAAGAAGACAAAAAGAGGTATGACATTTTTTCAGTTTGTTCTTATAATAAGAAGAAAACCTTACCTCAATTTTTTTCAATACATCTGCAGTATTAGTGAGTGAAGTGCCTTTGCCTGTATCTTTTGCCTTTTTGGATTTGGGGCCTGCTGAAGTAAAACCACTGTTAACACATTTTTCTATAACAGCAATTGTATATTAAATGTCTTCGCCTTTTAATATGCCATCTAGCATGCTGGTATGCCATACCAGGCACACATAATTTGCAGAATGAATTAATTTTCCTAAAGAATGAACAAAATAAATCAGCACACATCACCAATTTTCCATGGTGAGGAGTAAAAGATAATCACTTAAGAGGATATTTTCTAAGACTGCAACCAGATATCTTTACTGAAAATTTGAACTGGCATTTAATGTCCTCAAGGCCCAAACTGCGACAATGTTCCCTCAGGTAGAAGCACTAGAGGGCCAGTGAAAGGCTCCCACAAATGTATCATCTGCACTGGCTTCCTGTTCACTGATCAGGAATTTTAAATAGGGCAATCCTACCAGGTTTGGGAAAATAAAAAACAAACTTCCAGTTATAAAATATATAATCACGAGGATGCAATGTACAGTGCAGGGAATAGGTCAATAATATTGTAATAACTTTATATGGTGATCAGTGGTAACTAGACTCATAGTGGTGATCATTTCATGATGTATAAAAGTTATCACATCACTATGTTGTACACCTGAAATTAATATAATATGTAAGTCAACTATACTTTAATTAAAAAACATACAAGTGTAGAATAAATATGTATTTGCCAGTGGTTAAAGAGATGAGAAAGAGGTTATATTCAGGGCAGCATAGCATTATCTTTGTAATGAAGATTAAAATAGTTAAATGGAACAAACACACCCATCATATGAATCTGAAAACTCAAAGCAATATAAATAAAATGTTTTAATAGCTTTGGGATACAAAATTTTTTAAGCTATATCAAAAATATTGCATTTTGAGGCTAATGTGAAACTGCAGGGTATAAAAAATTGTTTCACATATAGATCCTGCTAGTCAGTTACCAAAACATTATGATATGTTACAAAATTGTCCCATGGTGATCAAAAAGTATTACCATTCTTTCCCCAAATCAAACTAAATACCTAGAAATTACTTGGTAACAGAGGAAAATATGGCTCAGAAAGATGTAATTTTGTTAAAGATTAACATTTAACCTATAGAAGAAGAAATTTTTAGATTGTGGTGCATGACCCATAACTGATGGAATTTACAATTTATTTTGTGATACCAAATTGCCCCTCGGGGAGTCACTGAGTTCAGAACTCCCAAACATACATATTAGTGAGGTTTTGCTCAAACAAAAGTTATAAAAAAAATAGTTAGATTTAATGATGGGTAACTATCTCTGTTCCCCTTGAGAGCAAAGACTGTTTAAACTGAATTGTAGCACATAAAATATCATATATGAAAAAGCTCTCAATATATATTATAATATTGATATTAGAAAACACTAGCTAAGAATGTAACTTACATCAAGAAGTCTTTTTCTCTAAGGAGCTTTTATCAAATTATTTAAATTTCATACACATAAATCTGTTAAATGGATATTATAGAACATGGTCAGGTAAATAAACTTATCAAAATTATTAATCTCTTAGCCAAGAAAGTCAGTTGCATATTCAAGTCTACTCAGCAATTTGGCTATGTATTATTTATAATTCAGAAAGAAGTGTCAATAATGAAAAGTTGTTAAAAGACTGTTTCAACCCCAAAACATTTACATGAATTTTTTTTCATCTTTGGCCAAATACATGCATATATTTGAATTTTTTTGTTTCTTTCAACACCTGCCAATAGCTGGTTCTTCAAGAAACAAACTTTTTCAGTCTTTGGCTGTTTTGGTATTGTCTACTTTCATGTAAATCAGGGGAGGCCATTTTAACAAAAGAGAGAGTATAAGCTTACCAGGAACATAACACAAAAATTATATAATATGCAATAAAAATATTAAGAAGAATGGAAAAAGAAAGTTTTGTTGTTTTCTTTTTCAACAAATGAAAATCCTGATGCACTAGAAGCTCTTACAAATCATCAATGTATATATGTGATTCTAGGGATGAGCAGTTGGTGGGATGTATTTGAACATTAATTCCTCCAAATCAGATATATTCTTTTCAGCTCTTTAAAATCTGCTAAAAATTTGTGATCCACTAGGACATGACCAGTATCATTCAAGCAAATGTTATTTTACTGTGAAAATAATATATTTGTCTAAGAAAAGCCAAGGGTATAAAGGACAGCAGGTAAACTATCAGATCTCAATATATAATAATTCTGTTCTCAATCAAGCTAAATACTCTTATATGTTGTAGCTTTGAAATAAAACAAAATAAAAATACTTCCATTTAAAATATATATGCCAAAATTTACCAAATTGTATGTTTCGAATATATGCATTTTATTATATGTCAACTATACCTCAATAAAGATGTTAAAAAGGAGAGGGGGATCTCTTTCAAAAGGCAGAAGTCGAGGGAATACTTCCTAACTCATTCTATGAGGTCAGAATTACTCTAATACCAAAATCAGACACATATTATGAGAAAGAAAACTAAAGATCACTATCTCTCATGAATAAAGATACAAAACTCAACAAAATATTCTTAAATCCAATCCAACAATGTATAGAAGGAATTATACACCACAGTCAAGGGGGATTTATCCCAGGGATATAAGGCTGGTCCAAAATCAATTAATGTAATCCATCACATTAACAAGCTAAAGAAGAAAAATCACATGATCATATCCATAGATGCAGAAAAAGCATATGACAAAATCAAACAGCCATTCATGATAAAAACTTTTAGTAAGTTAGGAACAGAGGGGAAATTCTTCAACTTGATACAGAATATCTACAAAAACACCTTATAGTTACATCATACTTAGTGGTGAAAAATTTGATATCATGAATAATAAAAATCTGACACTCTGCCACTAAGATCAGGAATAAGGCAAAAAAGTTCCCTCTCATCACTGCTTTTCAACATTTCACTGGAAGTCCTAGCTAATACAATAAGATAAGAAAAGGATACAAAAGGTATGTAGATTGGGAAGGAAAAAATAAAACTTCCTTTGTTCACAGACAACATGTAGAAAATCTGAATGAACTGGCTAAAAAACTCCTGGAACTAATAAGCAATTATAGCAGGGTTATAGGATACAGGTTAATATACAAAATTCAATAGATTTCTTATATATGAACAACTGACAAGTGGAATTTGAAATTAAAAACATATTACTATTTACATTAGTACCCACCAAAATGAAATACTTAGGTAAAAATCTACCAAAATGATCTATATGAGGAAAACTACAAAACTCTGATTAATGAAATCAGAGAGCTAAATATATGGAGAGATATTCCATATTCATGGATAGGAAGAGCTAATATCTTCAAGATGTCATTTCTTCCCAACTTCATCTATAAATTCAATGCAATCTCAATCAAAATCCTAGTAAATTATTTTGCAGAAGTCGACAAACTGACTCTACTGTATGTATGGAGAGGCAAAAGACCCAGAATAGCCAACACAACACCGAAGAAAAATAACAAAGTTAGAGGACTGGCACTACCTGACTTTAAAACATACTATAAAGCTATTGTAATCAAGACAGTGGTATAGGTGAAAGAATAAATACATAGGCCAACGAAACCAAATAGAGAGCCCAGAAAGAGACCCACATAAATACAGAAAAAGGCAACTGGACTTCCACGTGCAAAAAAATGAATTTACACAGACTTTACACCCTTCACAAAAATTAACTCAAAATGGATCACAGACTTAAATGTAAAACACAAAACTATAAAACTCCTAAAAGATAACATAGGAGAAAATTTAGATGACCTTGAGCTTGGTGATGACTTCTGAGAGGCAAAACCAAAGGCATGATCCATGAGAAAAAGAACTGATAAGCTGGACTACATTAAAATTAAAAACTGCTACATGAAAGACACTGTCAAGTAATAAGAAGACAAGCTACAGACTGGGAGAAAATGTTTTCCAAAGACAGATTTGAAAAAGGATTGTGTGAAATAGAAAATAATATATATTGGTCTCAGCTCCTGGTTCCTGCCACAGAACTCCTAAAACCCTTATAACTTCCTAAGTGACAATAGTGTGTTTTGTTGTTGTTGTTCTAATATGTGTCTAAATCCCTTGGAATTTACTGGGTGATAGGAGTGTCTTTTGTTTTAAGGAGGTGACACTTGGTGGGTTGCTGGGCAGCTTCAGGATGGGGTGGGTTATCATAAACATCAAGCCATGATTAGAAGCCTGGAACTTTCAGCCTCATCTCTCATCCCCTGGAAAAGAGGAGAGGGGCTGGAGATTGAGTTAATGATTGATCATGCCCATGTGATGAAGCCTCCATAAAAATCCCCAAAGTATGTGGTTCCAAGAGTTTCTGGCTTGGTGAACATATCCATGTACTAGAAGGTGGCACATCCCAATTCCACAGAGACAGAAGTTCCTGTACTGGCGACCTTCCAGACTTTATCTTATGTATCTTTTCACCTGACTGTTCATCTGTATCCTTTATCATAACCTTTATTACATAATAAACTGGTAAATGTAAGTAAATGTTTCCCTAAGTTCTGTGAGCTGTTCTAGCAAATCAAATCCAAGGTTGGGGGTGGAGGGCATGGGAACCTCTGATTTGTAGCCAATTCAGACAGAATTCGTGGGTAACCTGGAGACACACTATACTTGTGATTGACATCTGTAGTGGGGAGTAGTCTCCTGGGACGGAGCCCTTAATCTGTGGGGTCTGTGCTAACTCCAGTTAGTGTCAGAATGGAATTAAATTGTAGGAGACACAGCTGGTGTTGCAGAGCATGGCTTGATGTGCAGAAAAAGACTCCATACATCTGGTGTCAGAATTGCTGTGAATGTGGTAGTGGTGTGACAGGAAAGGACAAACACCCAGCAAGAGTGTTTTTCCTACAGACTATCATCCAAAATATACAAAGAACTCCTAAAACTCAACAATAAAAACACATTAAAAAACCCAATTTCTCAATGTCTCTCCCACAACCTCATCTTAGCAAGCCTGTACTCGTCCTTCAATCTGGAGTTCAATTGTACTTCCTCAAAGAACCCTTCCCTGGCCTCCCAGTGAAGACAGTGTGTTACATTTAATGTCTTTACTCCAACTGACTGTGAGCTCTGTGAGGGAGAGGATTACTCCTACTTTGCTCACTGTTTTATCCCTCTTAGCACAGTGTCTGGCAATAGTAGATGCTCAACAACTTTGTATTTGGTGGAATTATGAGAGAATAACACAACAGAAGCTTTCACTGTGATATTTTATGTACACCATAAAGTTCTATTTGACAGTTCCCAAACGTTACCAGTTCCAAATGTTTTAGTTAAAAACTTAAAATATAGCCAGGATAATCATTTTAAAACTTTCAAATATGCAAATGAGAATATCTACATAATTGAAAAGTCTTTCCTAGCACATCAAAATTCCATAAAGGAAAAACAATTAAACAAACAAAAGCAAAGAAAACAAAACAAAAAATCAACAGCAAAAGGCTCCAACAAAGTAATCATAATGTCAAAAATATTTTAAGAAAAAGCATTCAGAACATTGAGTGTAACATTAGATTGACAGTTCCATATTAAATGGAAGTTAAGCAATAACCTTTTCCCACCTGGATTATTATTATTATATTAGTTAATGTACCTTTTCCCACCTGGATTATTATTATTATATTAGTTAATGTACCTTTTTTGCATTTTTTTCTTGGCATCAACTCTCTAGGGAGTCTTCTCCAATCTGTGCATACAAAAGGAGAAATATAAAAATGGCAGTTTCCTCTAGGAATTACTGGCACTAGCTATAACTATTTAAAGACCATGATAGTTGCTCATGCAAAGGAAATAAAGTTTCTTAATATCTGACTATACATATTTAGCTGGGATCAAATTATAACAGTGATATATTTTCTCCTATGAAGAAAAAAAGTTTATTAAAATAGCTTTGAAACAGTGTTATAAAATTTCTACAACATTCTTTTAACAGCTATATAGTATTTATATAATTAATTTCAAATACAGAAATTTTCATAACAAAAAATGTAGAAAAATATTTATGGGCATGAAAAGTTATTCATGATATACTGGTAAATTAAAAAAGCTTCTAAAACAATACATATAGAATTCCATTTAAAAAATAAACCTACCATATAAATATTTTTATATATATTTGTGCAGAGAAAGCTCTAGGTTGGGGACAAAATATTACAGTAATTCCTTGCGAGTGTTAGGATTACAGCTGTTTTTCTTAAGTGTTATTTATTTAACTACTCTGTATTTTGTAAGTTTTCTGTAGTTGATATGTATTTTTTTAAATTTTATTTATTTAACTTATTTATTTTTGGCTGCATTGGGTCTTCATTACTGCGCGCCAGCTTTCTCTAGTTACGGTGAGCGGGGGCTACTCTTTGTTGCAGTGTGTAGGTTTCTCATTGTGGTGGTTTCTCTTGTTGCGGAGCATGGGCTCTAGGCTTGGGGGCTCAGTAGTTGTGGATCATGGGCTCTAGAGCGCAGGCTCAGTAGTTGTGGCACACGGGCTTAGTTGCTCCGTGGCATGTGGGATCCTTCCAGACCAGGGCTCGAACCCGTGTCCCCTGCATTGGCAGGCGGATTCTTAACCACTGAGCCACCAGGGAAGCCCTGTAGTTGATATGTATTTCTTATGTAATAAAATTTTTTTTCAAAAGTTAAAATATATGATCACAATCCTAATACATGCAAAACTAAATAAACAATTCTATTATAGGAAAACTTTAAAATTAAAAATACAAATAGCTATGGAAAAGTAAATTCCCTCCAATTAATAATTTTGCCTGCATTAATTAAAAAATTCCTTTAATTTGTCACTTCCTTTTCATTTTTAAGCTTAATCAGAAAAATGAAGCAACATAAAAATAGATAAAAATGCTGCCTGCTAATAAAAGAAAAACTCAGTGTCTTCTGCAGAAAACATTTATATCTCAAGCTATTTTAGCCGAACTAATAGATTTTGCTTTAAATATGTTTCTTTTTATAAACAATCCACAGGTGATCATGAGAAAGTATTTAAAGAGAATCATTTAGAGATGAATGTTTATGAAGTAGAAGAAATGAGAGACCTAAGACAGTGTTTTCAGAGGGACACAACCTTATCAATAATCGGCACTGAAAAGAAAGAGCACTGTAAGTCAGGAAAACAATAATGCTGTAAATGCAACTTATGCATTTACATACAGGCAGTTTCTATAACACACCAAGGACAGAGATGTCAAAGGAAAGTGAGTTAAAATGAGGAGACCTGGGTTTTAGTAGTATGGTCCATGTCGTCCTGACAGGTCTCTTCATTTCTATGGCAACTGTTAATTTTCTATAAAATGAATGAACTGGATGAGTTCTCTGCAGCCCCCTTTCACCTTGTCTCTATCCAAGGCAATTTTGTGAATGTTGAAAAAGAAAACTCTTAGGTATGGTTCTGTTGAAAAGGCATCTTAACAATCAAAAAGAGTCTATGCCTGCTGGAAAGAAAGGAAGATACACAAACTTGGCTTAAAATATTCATAAAAATAGACTTGCTTTCTCCTCAGAAGCTATAAAATCACGCAGGTGCACAGAAGTGAGGAATACTGGGATTAGAGACTAAAACTGTGATTGTGGCAAAAGGAAATGGAAAACCCAATGGTTCTGGTGAGTCCCAGTTTATAAAAAAAAAACAAAGTATCCTAAAATTTCCAAAAAAACACTTCAACCCTTCCGTGTTACAATATAAAAATCTTTTCATCTTAGTTTTCAGAAGATCTATGTTGCTAATTAATTATAGGAAAAGAGCCAGACTCTACTTTCCTATGGTGAAAATACAAAATTTGTCCTAAAAAATATGGGGTAGGGAGATAGCCTTTAAAGATTATTTTAACATTTTCAGTTTTACAATTACCTGGTATCCACTCTTCTTTGTACACCTTCATATATCTTTTACTATATCTTTCAATATCTAGAAAAAAGATAGAAAAACAAATTTTAAAATAATTGAAAACACCAGGTAACATCTTTTATTTCACATACAGGGAGTTTCTTACATTTCTCCACAATGTGTTCCTGGACACATACTGAACAGTTCAATGAGTATTACATGTTTAGGGAAGTGGCAAGAAGCACATGGGTATGAATGGCTGGGGGTGAGCAGAGACCTAAACCCTAATTATGGTTCTTAGAATCAGACAATCTGACTCATCTCTTAAGAATATTCACAAAAGCCCAAATACAAGTCAGGAAGCCACTTACACATAAGGGCAGGGGGTCTACTTGGCATCTTCTATTTTCTTCTTGTGACACTGGCCTTCAGCTCCCAATCTCTAAACCTTGTATAACTGGAAGGTATTCAAGTACCTAAGTGAGGATGGAGGGCTGTTTGCTTACCTCCAGTAAGGTAAGCGAATGCTTAGTACACACATTTACTTAGGCTTCTCAGTGAGCTACTTTTCACAATCCATTGGGGAAGACAATGGGGAAAAGGGTAGGAGTAGGCAAGGTTGGACTTGATGGGGCATGAATGAGCAAGCTGCAAGCCTTCCATGTCACTGCTGAGAACTCTGCAGGGACCTTATGAGCTCACCAAAAACGGGACTGTGGCTGTGGCTCTTGCTCTGCTTTGCCCACTTTGACACAAGAAATTCCCTCGATGAGGGCCCAAACCCTTTCCCAACAGCACAAGTTAGCAAGTGACACCATTATACAATAGCTTGAAACCATGGTTCATCATAAAAACTGGTTCAGGAGGATAGTCATGAAAAGCAGAAGGTAATATAAAAGATGAAAATATAAAAATTAAGACCCAAGCAGACACTGATTTTTCTTCCATGTTAAAAAAAATGCTTCCACAGACTCATGGATACAGGGAACAAACTAGTGGTTACAAGTGGGGAGAGGGAGGTAGGTAGGGGCAATACAGGGGTAGGGGATTAAGAGGTACAAACTATTAGGTATAAAATAAGCTACAAGGATATATTGTACAACACAGGGAATATAGTAAATATTTTATAATAACTATAAATGAAGTGTAACCTTTAAAAATTGTGAATCACTATATTGTACACCTATAACATATAATATTGTACACCAAATAATACTAAGACCATGGTGTTAGACAAAGATAACTAAAATAAAGAGTAGATCAGAAACTAAGAGACAAGGCTTTTCTAGATATTTAACTGTTTGGCTTCAATCTTGCTCTCAAGTTTTTCATCTGTAAAGAGAAGGCAAATGAGAGATTCCCAGCATCTGCATTTTAAATTTTTCTCCAAAACAGATTCTATATTTTGAAAAAATTTAACCCTCAATTTACCAAGAAAAAATTATTACCATTTATTAATAATAACAGTTACTACCAATGAACCATTTTTATATTTTTAAGTTACTTTCAAATAATTTACAGAAGAATAAGAGATGTTGAAAACCAACTACTGGAATTCAATTTAAAAAAGCAAAGGATATAAATAGACATTTCTCCAAAGAAGATATACATGGACAAAAAGCACATGCTAAGATGTTCAACATCATTAGTCATTAGGGAAATTCCAACCAAAACTACACTTTATACCCAGTTAGATGGCTAGAACTAAAAAGACAGTAATAAGTGTTAACAAGGATGTGGAGAAATTGGAACCCTTATACGTTGTTGGTAATGTAAAATGGTGCAACCACTTCAGAAAACATTTTGGCAATTCCTCAAAATGTAAAATAAAGAGTTACCATATGACCCTAGATATGTACACAATAAAAGTGACATATGTCCACCCAACAACATGTATATGAATGTTCATAGCAGCATTATTCATGGTAGCCCCAATGTGGAACTGACCCAAATGTCCATCAACTGATGAATGAACAAAATGTGGTATATACATATAATGGAATATAATTCAACCATAAAAAGGAATGAAACACTGATACATGGTTTACTATGTATGAACCCTGAAAACATTATGCTAAGTGAAAGTAATCAGCCACAAAAGAACACATATTATGATTCCATTTATACGAAATGTCTAGAACAGACAAATCACTAGAGACAAAGCAGATTACTGGTTGCCATGGGCTGAGGGGGGGAGGGGACAATGAAGAGTGATACTAATGGGTATGGGGGTATCTCTTCAGGATGATGAACAAATTCTAAAAATTAGATAGCACTGTTGGTAGCACAATTCTGTGAGTACACTCAAAGGCACTGAAATTTTTTTTTTTTTTTTTTTTTTTTGCGATACGCGGGCCTCTCACTGTTGTGGCCTCTCCCGTTGCGGGGCACAGGCTCCGGACGCGCAGGCTCAGCGGCCATGGCTCACGGGTCTAGCCGCTCCGCGGCATGTGGGATCTTCCCAGACCGGGGCACGAACCGGTGTCCCCTGCATCGGCAGGCGGACTCTCAACCACTGCACCACTAGGGAAGCCCCGCACTGAAATATTTTAAAAAGTAAATTTTAGATCTGTAAATTTTATCTCAGTAAAGCTGTTATTTAAAAAGAAAATTAATTACTGGGAACTTTAATAACAAAGTATAGTAAACTCATTATATTCCACTATTTCCCTGGTTTTGAAGGTATATTCACCCAAAATGGGCTACATCCTTTGAATGCAGCTAACTGTGCATCAACTGTGCATCATGAATTTGTCATGTACAAGCCTTAAATATAAGCATTTCATATATCCTGATTCCAGATTTCAAATACATCTTTAATAAATTCTAACTGATTATTTCTGTTTTTTCTCACACCTGCACCACCCAAGTGATTCTAGATGACAAATACATTTCTATTAATAGGTTTTAGCTTATCATTACTTCCAATTCTTCTTGTATTAGCACCATCAAAATGTAACACTTTAAAAAACTGTTATGGTTCACACTTTTGTTGAAGAGAGGATGGCCCAGCCATCTTCTTTGATCTATAATTGTAAAACATTTTCATAATTAAATTTATAATTACCAATTAATGTGATCAGTCCAATAAATTGTTTCATTTCTACATAATCTATTTCCTTTCAATCACCTTTGTCTTTGCCTTTGCCTTCAGAAGTTGTCTTGTTACAAACTATATGAAATAAAATTTGGTATATAAATACCATCAAAAAAGAAAAAAAAATGGTCACATCATTTTAGCAAACAGAATTTTCAAGGTTCCTATCACAAAATATTATGTGAAAGATTAATTGTATGAAAATACCATATGTCCTTTTCATTCTTAGAGATATACTGTTTACTCATTGATTCATGAGTTCATAGTAGAGAAAAGTTAATGAAAAGTGATGAAATAATATCTATGATGATGAAACAGTAAAATATTTCAAGATGCAAGAAAAATAAGATCATTAAGGTTCCAAACTGTATTTTAGATTTATGAAAGGGTCCAATTGGCCAGTATGGTAATGCTAAGACAATATGAATTTTTTTTCTTTTCTAAAGCAAATTCTCTTTGTTCTTTGGAAGATGTCTATGAAAAAATAAGTAATGAATATCAATCACTACATAAAATAGTAAGAACTGCTCAAAAAGAAACTAAAAAATTAAAATGGACCCTGACAGTATATTGAGAGTTAATAAACCAAACAAACTCCATTTGTTCAATAACAGACCTTGTGGTCACAATGCAGGTAAATGTATGATTTCCATTAAGCTTCTGAAATGGCTTACAGAATCATCACCACTGTCACTCCTGTTTCTAGCTCAGAGGACCCCAGTGGTTCAGGAACCTGAGCTGGGAACCACTGGACCAGATGCTGTCTATGCACCTTTGCAGCTAAAACTCATTAAAATAATAAAATTCATTGATTCATTTCTCTTTATTAAAAATATAATAAATTTCATTGCAGAGAAAATACCAATCATTTCTATAATTCTACCTCAGAACACTATAAACAAACATTGAATCTATCACAACATGAAATATGTTTAATCTGTGCCCTCAGTTCTTTGTGAACAAATCTCAATGCCCTGAGCCACCAGCCATTTGATTATAAGGAAGAGATCTCCTTCCTTATTTGTCTAAGTCTGTAGAGCTTTAGTTCTTTACATTAGTCCATAAGTCTCCCTTTCTTAAAGCACATAGGTAGTGGGGGATGAGAGAAAGCTGGTGAACGTACAGAGATGGAACACTATCTAGAATATGGCTCCCTATGACAGTTGTGTACTTCTATTCAGTCTGGCCAATTCTTTTCCATTCACGGTGTGTATACGCACACTATGTGTGTGTGTGTGTGTGTATGTGTGTGTATATATATATATATATATATATATATATATATACATATATATATATATATATACACACACACATAATGTATATATACAGTATATATAAAACTGTATTCACACATATATATTATATTTTTTTAAAAGCCTTTATTTGCTTTTTAGTTATTAATTAGTTTCTTTATTTATTTTAACATCTTTATTGAAGTATAATTGCTTTACAATGGTGTGTTAGTTTCTGCTTTATAACAAAGTGAATCAGCTATACATAAACATATATCCCCATATCTCCTCCCTCTTGCATCTCCCTCCCACCCTCCCGTCACATCCCTCTAGGTGGTCACAAAGCACCGAGCTGATCTCCCTGTGCTATGGGGCTGCTTCCCGCTAGCTATCTATTTTACATTTGGTAGTATATGTGAGTCCATGCCACTCTCTCACTTTGTCCCAGCTTACCCTTCCCCCTTCCATGTCCTCAAGTCCATTCTCTATGTCTGCATCTTTATTCCTGTACTGCCCCTATGTTCTTCAGAACCGTTTTTTTTTTTTTTTAGATTCCATATATACGTGTTAGCATACAGTATTTGTTTTTCTCTTCATGACTTACTTCACTCTATGACAGACTCTAGGTCCATCGACCTCACTACAAATAACTCAATTTCATTTCTTTTTATGGCTGAGTAATATTCCATTGTATATATGTGCCACATCTTCTTTATCCATTCATCTGTCGATGGACACTTAGGTTGCTTCCATGTCCTGGCTATTGTAAATAGAGCTGCAATGAATGCTGCGGTACATGATTCTTTTTGAATTATAGTTTTCTCAGGGTATATGCCCAGTAGTGGGATTGCTGGGTCGTAGAGTAGTTCTACTTTTAGTTTTTTAAGTAACCTCCATACTGTTCTCAATAGTGGCTGTATCAATTTACATTCCCACCAACAGTGCAAGAGGGTTACCTTTTCTCTGCACCCTCTCCAGCATTTATTGTTTGTAGATTTTTTGATGATGGCCATTCTGACCGGTGTTAGGTGATACCTCATTGTAGTTTAGCTTAGCATTTCTCTAATGATTAGTGATGTTGAGCATCCTTTCATGTGTTTGTTGGCAATCTGTCTATCTTCTTGGGAGAAATGTCTATTTAGGTCTTCTGCCCATTTTTGATTGGGTTGTTTGTTTTTTTTGATATTGAGCTGCATGAGCTGCTTGTAAATTTTGGAGATTAATCCTTTGTCAGTTGCTTCATTTGCAAATATTTTCTCCCATTCTGAGGGCTGTCTTTTCGTCTTGTTTATGTTTTCCTTTGCTGTGAAAAACCTTTTAAGTTTCATTAGGTCCCATTTGTTGATTTTTGTTTTTATTTCCATTTCTCTAGGAGGTGGGTCAGAAAGGATCTTGCTGTGATTTATGTCATACAGTTTTCTGCCTATGTTTTCCTCTAAGAGTTTGATAGTGTCTGGCCTTACATTTAGGTCTTTAATCCATTTTGAGTTTATTTTTGTTTATGGTATCAGGGAGTGTTCTAATTTCATTCTTTTACATGTAGCTGTCCAGTTTTCCCAGCACCACTTATTGAAGAGGCTGTCTTTTCTCCATTGTATATTCTTGCCTCCATTATCAAAAATAAGGTGACTATAGTTGTGTAGGTTAATCTCTGGGCTTTCTATCCTGTTCCACTGATCTATATTTCTGTTTTTGTGCCAGTACCATACTGTCTTGATTTCTGTAGCTTTGTAGTATAGTGTGAAGTCCGGGAGCCTGATTCCTCCAGCTCCATTTTTCTTTCTCAAGATCGCTTTGGCTATTTGAGGGTCTCCTGTGTTTCCATACAAATTGTAAAGTTTTTTGTTCCAGTTCTGTGAAAAATGCCATTGGAAGTTTGATAGGGATTGCATTGAATCTGTAGATTGCTTTGGGTAGTATAGTCATTTTCACAATGTTGATTCTTCAATCCAAGAACATGGTATATCTCTCATCTGTTGGTATCATCTTTAGTTTCTTTCATCATTGTCTTATAGTTTTCTGCATAAAGGTCTTTTGTCTCCTTAGGTAGGTTTATTGCTAGGTATTTTATTCTTTTTGTTACAGTGGTAAATGGGAGTGTTTCCTTAATTCCTCTTTCAGATATTTCATCATTAGTATATACAAATTCAAGAGATTTCTGTGCATTAAATTGTATCCTGCTACTTTACCAAATTCATTGATTACCTCTAGTAGTTTTCTGGTAGCATCTTTAGGATTCACTATGCATAGTATCATGTCATCTGCAACAGTGACTGCTTTACTTCTTCTTTTCCAATTTGGATTCCTTTTCTTTCTTTTCCTTCTCTGATTGCTGTGGCTAAAACTTCCAAAACTATGTTGAATAACAGTGGTGAGAGTGGACAGACCTTGTCTTGTTCCTGATCTTAGAGGAAATGGTTTCAGTTTTTCACCATTGAGAATGATTTTCGCTGTGGGTTTGTCATATATTGCCTTTATTATGTTGAGGTAAGTTCCCTCTATGACTACTTTCTGCAGGGTTTTTATCATAAATGGGTGTTGAATTTTGTTGAAAGCTTTTTCTGCATCTATTGAGATGACCATATGGTTTTTCTCCTTCAATTGGTTAGTATGGTGTATCACATTGATTGATTTGCATATATTGAAGAATCCTTGCATTCCTGGGATAAACCCCACTTGATCATGGTGTATGATCCTTTCAGTGTGCTGTTGGATTCTGTTTGCTAGTATTTTGTTGAGGATTTTTGCATCTGTGTTCATCAGTGATACTGGCCTGCAGTTTTCTTTCTTTGTGACATCTTTGTCTGGTTTTGGTATCAGGGTGATGGTGGCCTCATAGAATGAGTTTGGGAGTGTTCCTTCCACTGCTATATTTTGGAAGAGTTTGAGAAGGATAGGTGTTAGCTCTTCTCTAAATGTTTGATAGAATTCGCCTGTGAAGCCATCTGGTCCTAGGCTTTTGTTTGTTGGAAGATTTTAATCACAGTCTCAATTTCAGTGCTTGTGATTGCTGTTTATATATTCTGTTTCTTCCTGGTTCAGTCTCAGAAGGTTCTGCTTTTCTAAGAATTTGTCCATTTCTTCCAGGTTGGCCATTTTATTGGCATATAGTTGCTTTTAGTAATCTCATGATTCTTTGTATTTCTGCAGTGTCAGTTGTTACTCCTCCTTTTTCATTTCTAATTGTATTGATTTGAGTCTTCTTTTTTTTCTTGATGAGTCTGGCCAATGGTTTATCAATTTTGTTTATCTTTTCAAAGAACCAGCTTTTAGTTTTATTGATCTTTGCTATTGTTTTCATCATTTCTTTTTCATTTATTTCTGATCTGATCTTTATTATTTCTTTCCTTCTGCTAACCTTGGGATTTTTTGTTCTTCTTTCTCTAATGGCTTTAGGTGTAAGGTTAGGTTGTTTTTTTGGGATTTTTCTTGTTTCTTGAGGTAGGATTGTATTGCTATAAACTTCCCTCTTAGAACTGCTTTTGCTGCATCCCATAGGTTTTGGGTCATCGTGTTTTCAATGTCATTTGTTTCTAGGTATTTTTTTATTTCCTCTTTGATTTCTTCAGTGATCTCTTGGTTATTAAGTAGTGTATTGTTTAGTCTCCATGTGTTTGTATTTTTTACAGATATTTTCCTGTAGTTGATATCTAGTCTCACAGCGTTGTGGTCAGAAAAGATACTTGTTACGATTTCAATTTTCTTAAATTTACCAAGGCTTGATTTGTCACCCAAGATATGATCTATCCTGGAGAATGTTCCATGAGCACTTGAGAAGAAAGTGTATTCTGTTGTTTTTGGATGGAATGTCCTATAAATATCAATTAAGTCCATCTTGTTTAATGTGTCATTTAAAGCTGTGTTTCCTTATTTATTTTCATCTTGGATGATCTGTCCATTGGTGCAAGTGGGTTGTTAAAGTCCTCTACTATGATTGTGTTACTGTCGATTTTCCCTTTTATGGCTGTTAGCATTTGCCTTTGTATTGAGGGGCTCCTATGTTGGGTGCGTAAATAGTTACAATTGTTATATCTTCTTCTTGGGTTGATCTCTGGATCATTACGTAGTGTCCTTCTTTGTCTCTTGTAATAGTCTTTATTCTGAAGTCTATTTTGTCTGATATGAGAATTGCTACTCCAGCTTTCTTTTGATTTCCATTTGCATGGAATATCTTTTTCCAACTCCTCAATTTCAGTCTGTATGCGTCCCTAGGTCTGAAGTGGGTCTCTTGTAGACAGCCTATGTATGGGTCTTGTTTTTGTATCCATTCAGTCAGTCTATGTCTTTTGGTTGGAGCATTTAATCCATTTACATTTAAGGTAGTTATTGATATGTATGTTCCTGTCACCATTTTCTAAATTGTTTTGGGTTTGTTATTGTAGGTCTTCTCCTTCGTTTTTTTTTCCTGCCTAGAGAAGTTCCTTTAGCATTTGTTGTAAAGCTGGTGTGGTGGTGCTGAATTCTTTTAGCTTTTGCTTATCTGTAAAGCTTTTAATTTCTCCATTGTATCTGAATGAGATCCTTGCTGGGTAGAGTAATCTTGGTTGTAGGTTTTTCCCTTTCATCACTTTAAATATGTCCCGCCACTCCCTTCTGGCTTGCAGACTTTCTGCTGAAAGATCAGCTGTTAACCTTATGGGGGTTCCCTTGTATATTATCTGTTTCTTTTCCCTTGCTGCTTTTAACATTTTTTCTTTGTATTTAATTTTTGATAGTTTGATTAATATGTGTCTTGGCTTGTTTCTCCTTGGATTTATCCTGTATGGGACTCTCTGTGCTTCCTGGACTTAATTGACTATTTCCTTTCCCATATTAGGGAAGTTTTCAACTGTAATCTCTTCAAATATTTTCTCAGTCCCTTTATTTTTCTCTTCTTCTTCTGGGATGCTTATAATTTGAATGTTATTGCGTTTAATGTTGTCCCAGTGGTCTCTGAGACTGTCCTCAATTCTTTTCATTCTTTTTTCTTTATTCTGCTCTGTGGTAGTTATTTCCACTGTTCTATCTTCCAGGTGACTTATCTGTTCTTCTGCCTCAGTTATTCTTTTTTTTTTTTTTTTTTTTTTTTTTTTTTGCGGTATGCGGGCCTCTCACTGCTGTGGCCTCCCCTGTTGCGGAGCACAGGCTCCGGACGCGCAGGCTCCGGACGCGCAGGCTCAGCGGCCATGGCTCACGGGCCCAGCCGCTCCGCGGCATATGGGATCCTCCCAGACCGGGGCACGAACCCGTATCCCCTGCATCGGCAGGCGGACTCTCAACCACTTGCGCCACCAGGGAGGCCCTGCCTCAGTTATTCTGCTATTGATTCCTTCTAGAGAATTTTTAATTTCATTTATTGTGCTGTTCATCATTGTTTGTTTGCTCTTTAGTTCTTCTAGGTACTTGTTAAACGTTTCTTGTATTTTTTCCATTCTTTTTCCAAGATTTTGAATCATCTTTACTATCATTACTCTGAGTTCTTTTTCATGTAGACTGCCTATTTCCTCTTCATTTGTTTGGTCTGGTGGGTTTTTACCTTGCTCCTTCATCTGCTGTGTGTTTCTCTGTCTTCTCATTTTGTTTAACTTACTGTGTTTAGGATCTCCTTTTCACAGGCTGCTGGTTTGTAGCTCCCATTGTTTTTGGTGTCTGCCCCCAGTGGCGAAGGTTGGTTCAGTGGGTTGTGTAGGCTTCCTGGTGGAGGGGACTGGTGCCTGTGTTCTTGTGGATGAGGCTGGATCTTGTCTTTCTGGTGGGCAGTACCGCGTCTGGTGGTGTGTTTGGGGTGTCTGTGACCTTATTATCATTTTAGGCAGCCTCTCTGCTAATGGGTAGGGTTGTGTTCCTGTCTTCCTAGTTGTTTGGCATAGGGTGTCCAGCACTGTAACTTGCTGGTCATTGAGTGAAGCTGGGTGTTGGTGTTGAGATGGAGATCTCTGGGAGAGCTTTCACTGTTTGATATTACCTGGAGCCGGGAGGTCGTTGGTGGACCAATGTCCTGAACTTGGCTCTCCCACCTCAGAGGCACAGGCCTGACACTGAGCCAGAGCACCAAGACCCTGTCAGCCACAGGGCTCTGATATTAGTAGTGCCAGAAGGCTCTTAACAGTGGTCTCAGCCATTGAATCTCAGCTTACTGACATGCTCTGTGCCTTTGTAGGAGCCGCGACCACCGCCTGGCTGCATGCTCTTCCGGCTCTGCACCAACTCTCCTTCCTCCAGGTGCCTCTAGGCGGCGCCCTGGGCCTCGTGTGCCTTTTGCATGCAGTAAACAGAGGCTCAGAGTGCAGGTCTGCCGAGGTCATGCCCCGACCGAAAAAGCCTTTACTTTCTTTTTTTTTCTTTTTTTAAAAAAATTTATTTATTTTATTTATTTATTTTTGGCTGCATTGGGTCTTCATTGCTGCGCACAGGCTTTCTTTGGTTGCGGCGAGCAGGGGCTACTCTTTGTGCAGTGTGCGGGCTTCTCACTGCAGTAGCTTCTCTTGTTGTGGAGCACGGGCTCTAGGCGCACAGGCTTTAGTAGTTGTGGCACATGGGCTCAGCAGTTGTGGCTCACAGGCTCTAGAGCGCAGGCTCAATAGTTGTGGCACAGGGGCTTAGCTGCTTCGCAGCATGTGGGATCTTCCCAGACCAGGGCTTAAACCTGTGTCCCCTGCATTGGCAGGCAGATTCTTAACCACTGCGCCACCAGGGAAGCTCAAGCCTTTACTTTCAACCATAGTTTTTTTTAATAACACATTATATCAGGAAAGAGAGGTAAACATGAGTATATTCAAAGAGAATATACTTGTATCAATTTGGAAAATTCTATGCAAGAGGTTTCTTCTGGAACAGTAGCAAAAGATTCCTTATATATTTAAATACTTTATTATGCAGTTATCAAAGGTAAAGAGCCTCTTGATCCGGGTATAAGCCAGCTACTCTCCGAAACCAGGAACAAAATTATGTTCCTGGTTTAAAAGACTCAAATAAATGTCTCCATGGTATGACATACTTTTAAATTAGACATGTACTTTAATAACAACCACATTTAGTTAAGTAAGTACATCCCATAATCTAGAGAAGAGACTAATTTTATTTATTTATTTATTTTTGCGGTACACGGGCCTCTCACTGTTGTGGCCTCTCCCGTTGCAGAGCACAGGCTCTGGATGCGCAGGCTCAGCGGCCATGGCTCACGGGCCCAGCTGCTCCGCGGCATGTGGGATCCTCCCGGACCGGGACCCGAACCCGTGTCCCCTGCATCGGCAGGCGGACTCTCAACCACTGCGCCACCAGGGAAGCCCCAAGAGACTAATTTTAAAAAGCTTAAAGTATATCTTACACTATTCACTAAGAATGAATATTTATTAGTTCATTTAATCTTACTTATTTAAATCTTTAAAATGAGATTTAATTTCAGTTTTAAACTCAAATAGAGAAAAGCATGCAACATAATCATGAAAGTAAAAAATTCAGTAGTTTTGAGGTAAAAATATCAAACCGTTTATTACATAACTTCAAGAAGCTATGTTTTGAAAAATTAAATAAACTTGTCTAAAATGCTTCTTACAATTATAAGCACATGTAATAGTACTATATAAGCCTTCCTTTTTGATTCTTATCCAATCTAAATCTTTTAGAATGAGGGAAAAGGCTATGCATTTTTTTTTTTTTTTTTTTTTTTTTTTTTTTTTTGTGGTATGCGGGCCTCTCACTGTTGTGGCCTCCCCCGTTGCGGAGCGCAGGCTCCGGACGCGCAGGCTCAGCGGCCATGGCTCACGGGCCCAGCCGCTCCGCGGCATATGGGATCCTCCCAGACCGGGGCACGAACCCGTATCCCCTGCATCGGCAGGCGGACTCTCAACCACTTGCGCCACCAGGGAGGCCCCATTTTTAATACTAACGGAATGAAATGATACTATATGAATTTCTCATGTTTTAATGATGTTGTTTTGAGAACTCAAGGATGATATCGATCTCTCTAATTTCAACATTCAGGGGCAGAAACTGAAAATCAATATAGTTCTATGTGCTAAATAACTACTTAGGAATGTGTTCTCTTCCTCTAAAACCAGTTTGCACTTCCAGTCTGAGACTGTCAAGCCTTCTCCAACTGTAATTTCCCCTCTCTGTCCTTGGCATAACCAGTGAATACATATTTTATATTTTATATCTGATATATAAATCGTAAGGCAAAATACAGTCAAGGCTTTCAAAAATTTTAACCAAAATATTAAATAATCAGAGACCTGATTAAAGATTTATGTATAAGGATAGTACTCACAGTTTTATACATACGAGAAAAAAAACTAGAAACAATCTTAAATCTTACAGCATGGAACTAGTTACAATTAATAATGTTATATCCACACAAGGGAATACCACATAGTCATCAAAAATCATATTTTCTAAGAATGCTAAGAATATGTGGATAAAATAGATAACTAATAAGAACCTACTGTATAGCACAGGGAACTTTACTCAATACTCTGTAATGACGTATATGGGAACAGAATCTAAAAAAGAGTGGATATATGTATATGTATAACTGATTCACTTTCCTGTACACCTGAAACTAACACAACATTGTAAATTAACTATACTCCAATAAAAATTAACTAGAAAAGAATATGTGACAATGATAATAATATGCTATTGAGTGAAAAAGGAAAATACAAAGTAATATGACTCCAATTTTATAAAAGGAATACACACACAGAAGAAAAATCTGGAATATACAATAAAATATTAATAGTAGTTCTCTAGACATAAGGAATACAGGTGATTTTTACTTTCTTAATACTTCTGTTTTTCATAAATTTCACTGAACATATAAAACTTCTATTTTGAAAGATAATTAAAAAAATAAAATATCAAAAAGTTTAAGATATATTTTCTGTTAAATCAACATAAATATGCTTTTTCAAGGCAGCTGATTGAAATTTCTGACTGAATCAAATCAATCAGTATTAAAGGTCATATATCTTATGCTGAAACACTATTTCATCTGTAGACAGTGAACCACATAAAGAGTCCAATACGCACCTTGTTTTTCTTCAGGTGTTTCTACAAAATAAGGCATTCTTTTCACTGTTTCTCTCAACTCCTGTTTCAGGGCCAGCACATAATCTTCACTCTCTCCTGTTTTCAGTGGCACTGGTTTATAATCTGTATCCTGTTTAAATTAAGAGGCAATTTTAAAAAATAAATTAAATATTTTAATATCCTTTTTGTCTATATTCTGAAAAATGTCAGTTTTATTGAAAAACTACATTTTACAGGTATTAAGTTTTAAGGATTTTGAGCTTTTATAATCTATTAAACCTTTCACCCATCTCCTATTTTGCTCTTTTTTTTTTTTTTTTTGGCGGTACGCGGGCCTCTCACTGCTGCGGCCTCTCCCATCACAGAGCACAGGCTCCGGACATGCAGGCCCAGCGGCCACGGCTCACAGGCGCAGCCTCTCCACGGCACACGGGATCCTCCCGGACCGGGGCACGAACCCGCATCGACAGGCGGACTCTCAACCACTGCGCCACCAGGGAAGCCCAATTTTGCTCTTCTTTTAGAAGTAGAAAAGATACTTAGTTTTCCTACCTGCCCTAATTTTTCTACTGATCACACCAATAATCATTTTGCTATACAGTCTGTTGACTGTGATTCTATATTTTAACAATCAAGGCACCCAAATAAAAGCAGCCTCTTTAGTCTCCTATTAACCTCAGTCAGTGGTGGTGGTACTGGTGGGAGCAGCAGCATTATAAAAAAAGTAGTAGCAGCTACCATTTAACAACTGGTTACTACATACTACAACCTGGATGTACTCAATATTCAAAATCCATGAACTCATCTAAAGTATGAATATCTCCCCTTTTACAGTGAGGAAACTGAGAAATGAACCATCTATATGCCCATATAGCACAAAAGTGGCAAAGCAGAAATTTGAATCTGTATCTTCAATTTTTAAAAATTACATGCACACCCACATATGTATATATATTTAGAATATATATATTCATTAAAATGTGGGTACTCAGGGTACATATAAAAGATATTTCTGGTTTCACAGGCTAAGTATAGGGTACATTTAAAAAATTTCACTCTGAATTTATTCATTCTACAACTATTTATTGAGTGCCTGTTATAAGTCACAAGGACAACAGGCGATGAACTAGTTAAACTTCCTACCTACATGGAATTTACATTCTAGAGGAGAAAATAAGTAAACAAATGAGGTAATATAAAATTTCAGATAGTGATAAGTGAAATAGGAAGGCTGAAGCCAGGAAGAGAAAAGAGTGGCTAACGGAGTACATGGAGATTGGAAGTGGCTGGTCTAGACAGGGTAAGCACGCATGATCTCTCGGGGAAGTCACCTTGGAGCAGAGATCTAGATAAAATTACGAAGCCATCCATGCAAAGAAATGGGGAAATCAATGGTTCGAGCCAGGGAAACAAGCAGAGGAAAATGCCTAAGGGAACAAGGAGATCAGCATGGCTAAGGAATGAGGACAGTGGTAGGAAAAGGGTCAGAGAGACATCAGTAAGGACAGATCAGACAGAGCCTTTTAGCCAGTAATAAGGAATTTCATTTTTATTCCGTGCAGAAAAAAACAGTATGTACTAATATTCCCAAGCTTTAGAAGTAACCTCACACATGAAGAAGAGCTTGTTTTAAAAGAAATCAGTGTAAAGTGACATTATGTCTATACCTGAGATATTTACCTTTGTTTTTAGGCTGTAATGAATATCAGAAAGGCAAAATACCAAGAGCAAAAAGTAGACACTCCCCATGTGAGACATCTAGATCCCCAATACATTTATCCAGGGTCCTCTACTTACATAAATCTTTCAACAAAGGATGCTTCCTTTTAAAAGAGGGAAAAGATTCCTGGAGGGAGTATCTGGTTATTTATGATTTTTTCATATTTTATACTACAGCACATGTGCATCTGGAAATGTAAGCTTACATTTAAACTTAATATAAAGCAAAAACATTAGATTAAAAATTACACCAATTAAGTCTGCAGCATACTCATTAAACTTAAAAGCAACACTAAATGTAGAAATGCTTATGTAGTACAAATGCTTATATTCTGAGAAAGAGCAACAAAATTAAAATTGACTTTAATAAGGAAATAAACAAAAAAAAAGTTCAGTGGGTAAAAGATCAAGTGGTATACTAGGGAACAAAATTAACTTCTACAGATACAAGATGAGAAGAAAATCATTAGGTGAAGGTCTGGCACAATGGGAAGTGAGGACCACTGTAAAACCTGACTTTACTTTTAAAAATATTATTTTAATATTGGAATATATCAATAACAGCATTATAAGATGCAAGGATTGAAACAAAACTTCTTGGTTCAAAAAATACTGAATACATTCAGGAAAAGGTGTATATAGTTTTCTGTATTTTAAGAAAGCAGTTTGAAAATTAGAAAAGTTTCAGAAAAGAACAGTGGAAATATTTAAATTAAAGGTAAGTGACACAAACTCTTTTACTTTCTTATACTTAGGCTATCATAATGATATCATATATTCAAGTCTTATACAGAATTTAAATTTTCTCTGAAACATGAAAAAACACCCTGTGAGCATTTTGCTGTTAATGTACTTACAGGAAATAGTGGGGGTGGCTTCAATACTACATCAGGTAACTTTTCACCTCTGCTAAATCCAACTGCCTCGATATTAAAGGTGTAAGCAGCACGTCCTCTTCCTTTATTCCCAGCCATCAGAACTGTTACATCAGAAAAAGTGGGCAAATTAAGACACTGTTAATGATTAAGATTCACTGGATCAAATGAAAAATGAAACCAACATTTTAAAACAAAATACACTCCACTCCTTAAATAGCATGGCCCATTTAAAACACTTCTGGAAAGCAAAACCTGTAAATAAATAAATATGTGATAAACTGACTCCTGAACCCGTCACATCTAGTCACGTTTGGCAAGTAAAGTGATGATGGGCTCAACTACCTCACCCAGATCCTGGGTGGAGGGCTGATCCTGGGGCTCCTTTGCGATGCTGCCCCAAGCGCTGTGCAGCCAGCTGATGCAATTCTCTTCACCTCTCTGTGGTTTGGCAACAAGATCTCAGATAGATATTACAAAATGTGGCCAAGGAAAGGTTGTGCTGATGAAGAGGGGACACCTCGTTTTTTTAATCAACTTGAAGACTATCAGCAGTCATGTATACTTTAAATTTTTAAATAATTCTTTTATCCTAAAATTTGAGTGTTAGAATCCTTGAGATCCTCCAATGTCCTCCTTTTAGAAATGGGAATGGGCTCAGTAAAACTTTGAAGAGGTCTGTCCAAGCAAAAAAAATTTTTTAACTTCAGAGAAAAACATCTCAAATAGTTAAGTTAAAGGTAAGATAAATCTGTACTCTTTAACTTTAGAGATAATAACAATGTCATTCTTAAGTCCTGTACTGAATTTCTGAATCGTCTGAAATGTGATTACACTATACAGTTGATGCTTGAACAACATGGGGTTAGGGGCACCGACCCCCCATGCAGTTAAAAATCCATGTATAATTTTATAGTCAGCCCTCCGAATCCGTGGTTCTGCATTCTCAAATTGAACCAACCTCAGACTGTGTAGTGTTAGTATTTATTGAAAAAAAAATCCAGGGCTTCCCTTGTGGCGCAGTGGTTAAGAATCTGCCTGCCAAAGCAGGGGACATGGGTTCGAGCCCTGGTCCAGGAAGATCCCACATGCTGCGGAGCAACTAAGCCCGTGCGCCACATCTTCTGAGCCTGCGCTCTGGAGCCTGTGCACCACAACGACTGACTGAAGCCTGCGCACCTAGAGCCTGCGCTCCATAACAAGAGAAACCTCCGCAGTGAGAAGCCCGCGCACAGCAACAAAGAGTAGCCCCCGCTCACCGCAACTAAAGAAAGCCCGCACGCAGCAACGAAGACCCAACACAGCCAAAGATAAAAATAAATAAATAAATAAATTTATTTTAAAAAAAAAAATCCATATATAAGTGGACCCACGTAATTCAAACTTGTGTCGTTCAGAGTCAACTGTAATGCAAAAACAGGATTCCTACACCAGGGCTCTTTCACTACAACTCTGCATTGGACTGTAGTGAAGATTATAATGCACATTCTTTAAATCTTTCCCCCAATGATGCTACTGAGTATCATTCAACTCTGTAAGCCCAAGAAAGCAATAATATGCCCTCCATACCACTGTAACAGTTCCCTCCCTTTTTTCCCTAACCATTTACGTGTTGAAAAAAACAAGGTCATTGTCCTTTGCAATGCTTCTCCAACTTTAAGGCATGTGCAAATTACCTAGGAATCTTGTTAAAAGGCAGAATCTGAACCAGCTGGCCCAGGGTGAGGCCTGAGAATCTGCATTTCTAACAAGCTCTCTGAAGCTATCAGGGCTACTGGTTTGCAGACCACACTTTGAGAGTAGGAAGGCTGTGCAATTTCCCATATTCTGGATTTGCATGATTGATTACACAAGATGTGGTTTAACACATTGCTCTACTTCCTGTATTTTCTATAAACAGATGGAATCGAGGCTTACTCAAATTTGGGTTTGATATTTTACAAGAATACTTAAAAGAGATGCTCTGTTTTTCCTACTGCACCACAGGACGCACATGAAGTCTTTCTCGGTGATGTTCTCTGGTCATTGGGTTTAGGTGCTGTCAGTCTGTTTCGTCCAGTATAAAGTTCCTACCAGTTTTCACTTAATGATTTTAAAATTGCAGCCATTGATGATCATAGCCTAGATTCACGGTTCCATTATGGATTGTAATGTGGTGATACACAAATTTCATCATTCTTTCTTTACTAACTAGAATCCCACCAGTAATCAATTCCCCTCATCTACTATTTAGTTACTATGCAACACAATTCATACAGAAAAGATACTTACTTTAATTACCAACTCATTCCATTTGTCCACGCTATGAGAGGGAAAATATCCAAATGGCCTTGCTTCAATTGCGGAGTCACTAAAACATGCTGAGCCTATAGAAAGCAGGTCTCCCAAGTACAAAAATTGCTGAGCAGAAGAGCTCACACCCTCACTCTAAGGAAAACCCACCCTACAAAAGAGAGTATATCAGCTGCCGTTGCTTGATGGAATATCCCTTGAGAAATATCAACTCTGCTGACTCTAAACTTTCATATTTATCAAGAAACCTTCGGGTGTATAAACTGATTACCGTTAGTGAATGTACTGCCCTTGGCAGAAAAATCAATCCTAACTATTGAGACACTCTTAATAGTTACATGGCATTCTGGCCTACAAATCCATTTCTTTTTAGTTTGGTTATCATGAGTCAGTTCTCCTGTACCTGGGGAGGATGCTAAATTCATTTTCTTCTCTTGCAGAGCTGAAAGGTAATCCCTGGACTCGGGTAACCATCTCATGGAAAAAGTGGCTCACAGTGTGGCCTAAGCTTCACTGTTTGAAATCCTTAAAGTTGATTTAACCATTACTGTGGCCCTTTTTCATCCTGCTAAACTTCTTGAATGAAGAGTCTTTTTAACCAGCTTTTCCCATTTTCTCATTATCCAAACCATCCTCTACTTCATGTGGGCCAATTTCATCCAACTAATATTGAGCATTCCAGGCACTGTGGTAGGACTCAGAGAGCACTGAACAAAACCAACTCCCTGCCTTTAGGGCTTATATTTCAGTGGACGAAAGAACACAAACAAGCATAAGTATGTAGCATAATATTATGTGCTCCTGTAGTGTTGAATTATGTCCCCCCACCCCCAAATGTGTTGAAGTCCTAACCCCCTGGGTACCTGTGAATGTCACCTTCTTTATTTGGAAATAAACTCTTTGAAGATGTGATCAAATTAAGATGAGGTCATATGAGATAAGGGTGAGCCCCCTCATAATGACTGATGTCTTCATAAGGGGGAAATCTGGACAGAGAGAGACACACACAGGGGAAACATCATGTGAAGATGCAAGCACAGACCTGAGTGCTGTAGCAGCAACCCAGGAACACCAAGGAGCGCCAGGAACCACAGAAGCTGGAAGAGAGTTACTGAACAGATTCTCCCTCAGAGCCTCCTGAAGGGACAAACTCTGCTAATACCTTGATTTCAGACTTCTGGCCTCTAAAACTGTGAGAGAATAAATTTCTGTTGTTTTAAGCCACCCAATTTGTGGTAATATGTTATGGCACCCCTAGGAAATCAGTGCAGCTCTGAAGAAAAATAAATCATGGTAAAGGGGTAAAGAATAACAGAGGGGTATGGTACTGACTTTTTCACACAAGGGAAGTCTTTCTGTGGAGGATAAATCGGAGCAGGGTGCTGGAGAGGGGCTGTGAGCTTCAAGATGAAGGAATGAGGTGAAGATGGCTATGCACAGAAGGAAGAACAGGGGCAAAGGAGGAAGCCACAAGCTGGGAGCGTCTGAGGAACATGAAGCTCACGCAGCTGGTGAGGAACAAGGAGAGTCTGGTTAAGACCAGATCTTGTGGAGCCCTGAGTGAGCTATGGTAAAGGGTTTGGCTTTTATCTTACTTGTGATGGGAACTATACTCAGGCAGATGCTGAAATGCAAAGGTCCCTAATGGTCCTCAATGGCAAAATCCACAGGCATTTTCCCCTTGTTCGTGCTCTTGGACTTCCAAAGCATACCACTCATTATTGCCTCCATCCTTATGAAACTGTCTCTTCTCTAGGTTTTAATAAAATCCCAGGGACTTCCCTGCTGGTGTAGTGGTTAAGAATCTGCCTGCCAATGCAAGGGACACAGGTTCGAGCCCTGGTCTGGGAAGATCCCACATGCCATGGAGCAACTAAGCCCGTGTGCCACAATTACTGAGCCTGCGCTCCAGAGCCCGCGAGCCACAACTACTGAGCCTGCGTGCCACAACTACTGAAGCCCACGCGCCTAGAGCCCGTGCTCTGCAACAAGAGAAGCCACCGCAATGAGAAGCCTGCACACTGCAACGAAGAGTAGCCCCCGCTCACCGCAACTAGAGAAAGCCCACGCAGCAACTTAGACCCAACACAGCCAAAACTAAATATAATTAATTAATTAAAAAAAAAAAACCCAACTCCCTATTACAAGTACTGGGGCCCTTTTAAGATGGCTGCACGGATCCTCCTGACTCACTTGCCTATAATCACGTCTTGACTAGCATTCTCTCCACTGGAACCCACTTCCTCCTTGCCTGGCTGCATCCCTTTTTACCTTAAGATCCAATTTAAGTCCCTCAACATCCACAACTGTCATTTCACCCCACCTTGCTCTTGGAAAGATCCTCTTACTAAAATAAATGGATTTTTAAAAATTGAGGCGATACATACAATGCAGCAGCATTCTTCAATTCTGGAAGAAATATAGACAATGCCTCTTTTGGGAAATGGACCTGTTCCAAAGAGAAGGAGTTTCACTTCCATTTTTTTTGTTTATTTCTTCAACTATATTAACAGTAGAGATTTTATATCCCTCACTGTTTAGCAGAATACTCTCTATACAACAGCTCTGTAATCAATGTTAGGCTTTCCTTATTTATTTACTTACTTACTATGATTTGATGGGCAAATTTACCCACAGAAATACAATTCAGTCAGCCTACTATTAAGGATTTTTTTTTTTTAACTTCTAGAACAAGTTTGCGATCTGGTTGTATACTGGAATCATCAGGAGAGTTAAAAAAAAAAAAGAAAAAGAAAAAGAAAAAAAAAACCCTCAAGCATCACCCCAGAACAATAAAATCAGAATCTCTGGAGGTAGAATTTAGGCACTAGGGCTTTTTAAAGCATTCCAGGAGATTCCAATATGTAACCTACATTTAGAACCACTGCTCCAGATTGAACTTCCCATTATATAGAAGAGGAAAGCAAGGCTCTAAGAGGTCAGCTGAGTGCCTAAAGACAGAGTTAATTCCTAACAAAGACAAGACTGGGTTAAAGCTTCATGATACCTTTCCATTGTCCTTGCATTTATATTATGCTGCCTGCAGCACACTTCTGGGTTAGTTGAAGATCTTTTAAATCCCGGCAATGTCTTTAATCTTTACAATGAAGTGAAATAGTAATGGCAAAATAGATTGGTTTTAGAAATGTAAAATCAGGGCTTCCTTGGTGGCGCAGTGGTTGAGAGTCCGCCTGCCGATGCAGGGGACACGGGTTCATGCCCCGGTCCGCGAAGATCCCACATGCCGCGGAGCGGCTGGGCCCGTGAGCCATGGCCGCTGAGCCTGCGCGTCCGGAGCCTGTGCTCCGCAACGGGAGAGGCCACAACAGTGAGAGGCCCGTGTACCGCACAAAAAAAAAAAAAAAAAAAAAAGAAATGTAAAATCAGATGCACCACCCTTCCATTTTGGGATGCCTCCTGAAAATTCCTATTCAGAATTGTTCTGAGATAGTTTGATGAGTGTAATTCAAGTATCCAAGAGCCGAAATGCAAAAGCCTATTCTAATTAACAGTGGAAACAACTCTGTGGCAGAGATTTAGCTCATCTCTGAAATTCCTCCTAGTTCTAACATTTTATGAGTTATAATTGTGGCTTAACTGTATTGTCCTCCACATCTCACACAGTCTCTTGCACATATTACCTTGGTCAGTAAACATACAAACAGATATAAGCAGGCACGGAAGCTAGGAGAGGCACTGAAAGCCAGGTCACAGTTTCTTTCCTGATGAATAGCACCTAAATTGCCCTAATTAGAAACTAATAGTTATGCTGACCTTGTCTCCACCTCCCTTGATCTCTTTATCTAATAGTAGAAGACTATCAGCTCTGTGTCCCTTCTTACATGTTTGTCTTTCTTCACTTCTGCTTTAGTTCAGGCCTTTACCATCTCTTGCCTGGACCTCTAATACAGAACAAATAAACTTCTCATGGCCAGACTCCCCCTTTCAATCCACTCTCCAGTCATCTCTCTAGAACACAAAACTTGATGTATCACTCTCCTTGACTAACAGAGCTTTGGAGACTAACTTTCTGCCTCTTGCACCCTGCACCTCCCCTTCCCCCACCACCCCCCAGCTCTAACTGCTCCCAACTCTGCTACACCAGCTGCTGCATGTCACTGGTCCTTCTGCCTGGAAGGCCACACCCATGTAAGCAAGCCCCCATCATCATTTAAGATACTATGCAAATGCCACTTCTGACCATTTCCTCCATCCTAAGTGGAGGTAGGCCTATCTCTTTTCTGTTTCCCAAGTACTACACTGCTTTTATTACCCTTTTAAAAATCATGTTGTAATTGTCAGTTCTTGTCTGTCTCCCCAGTAATTTCTTCAATTATCCATCCTTCTAGTATTTGTTAAGCAACCTCTGTGTCAGACCACCTTCTACATAATGAGAATATAATAGCGAACAAAACAAAATTCTTGGTTTCGTAGTGCTCATAGTCTACTATGCGAAATGGAAAAAAGTATACTTTATAGAGTGCCAGGTAGTGATTAGTGCAAGAAAAAAAAAGGTAGGAAACATGGGTGCTATTATGGAAAGAATGGTTGAATAAGTCCTCCTATATTTTGTAATATTTGAGCACAAACCTGACAAAGAGAAGGAAAAAGCCAGGCTGAGAACTAGGGAAGGATATATAGGGGAAAGTGTAATACAAGCAGAAGGATCTGTAAGTGTGAAGGCCTCTTTATTTGAAGACTTATTCACCTTTTCCTGCCCCATTACCAACCAGAGCCTGGCAAAAGTCCAATAAAAATTGGGAGAATTATTGCTGAGCTCATGGCCTAGTAAGGATATTACTCTAATTCACCTCCCTTTGCCTAGAGGAAAAATAAAACTGCAGAGAGTTCTGTACTTCCCTGCTGAGAAGATCCTAACAAACAGTGGTCTTTTAAGGCCAGCTCAAATGCCACTCAACAATCCCTTCCATGCATATTCTCATAGCACCTAGTTTTTACTTCCTCTGGGGTACATATCTCATTTGCTTTACACTGCAAACATTTGTGTACAGTTATTATCCTCCTTCAAATTCTTGAGAACCCAGATCATGACTTTTTTTTTAAAATACAATTCTGTTTTTTACACATCTTTTAGCTTGGGACTTGCACATAACAATAACCCTGAACAGATTGTCTGTTAAATTCTAACTAGGTTAGGCAAATATTCAGAAAGGCTACATCCTCATCGAAGACTTAAGGATTGTAGGGGAGGAGAATACACCTCTCCCTCTAAGAAGGCTTATTAGCAGCTGCCACAATAAGTGTTTTCCTAATTATCTTTTATAATGCTGTCTCATGGGTCTCTTTATAATTTTTCCTGGCTGAGCAAGGAGGTTAGTCAAGTTCTCAAGGGAATTTCTGAAGCCTAAATGGATGTTTCCACAGTGGGGAGATGCGGGATGGGGACAGGAACCTGGTGTTAATAGTGGGGGTGATTTCTGTGGCTGTTGGGGCCACGCCCAGGCATTATCCACTTTTCCCGTCCTCTCAAGGTGCGGCTGCCTCCACCTTTCCTTAGTTGAGCCTTTCTCCCAACTTTCTTTGCTCTCTTCCAAGAGCGGACAAACAATGCAAAACAAAGGAGGGTAGGGGAACGAATATATAGTTTAATTTTTTAGAAAAGAGGAAAAATCTTATCAACAACACCTCTCCCCCATGATACAGGGTAAAGTGCTAACAGTTAAGAAAATATACTGAATAGTCTGTCCTTAGCTGCAAGTCTGCGGCAATGACTCGTGTTTGAACCAATCATACCATCGGAATTGGAAATCTACCATCAGTAAGAGTATAAATTCCACTCTCATTGCAAACGGTCCTAGGAAGTGGAGACTAGGTAAAAATTGGAAACGACAATTTTAAACGATTGTGAAGGGATTAGGAGAAGGGGACGTAAAGCTATCTCCCAATGCCCCTCAATCCAGAGGCGCTTTAATGAATCTCCACTCCTGACTTCCCCCACCTTCTCCACGTGCCCCTTTAACTCCCCACTTACCCTCTCCAACTCCTCCCAAGCCCTCAGTTGCCTCCTCTGTTACCTGCTCACTAAGTCTCGAGGCTTGGAAAACTGTGCAACCGAAGTGCCGGCCGGCAAGGAAGGGGTGCGGACAGAACGTTCCGACGCTCCAGTGCTGGTTCCACCTCTGGAGAAGCGCGCTCCGCCCTCCACGCGGCCTCACAGCCGCGTTCAAACCCAACCAATTAGCCCCACCCACTTCCTAGCTAGGCCCCGCCCCCCTGGCAAAGAGCTTTTTAGCCCTTGGCGGGCGCCGTAGTCGTCCAACCCCTTTGGCCTGACTCTTTCTGCGCCAGCTGGAAGTGCGCATGATAGCGCGCGGTGGGTGGGCTGCCCTGCTCCCTCCCACGCTTAGCTCTCGGCCTCTGCCGTCAGACCCCCAGAGGTGGGAAGAGTTATCACTTTCTGGATTTCTCTTCTACTGCATTGGGCCCTGCGTTAACGCTCCCTTGTGCTGCGGCCAGTGAGGCTGCGATTGTTCCAGCGCCCCGGTGCGAGGAGAGCAGCTCCTGCTCTCTGCGGACCTGGCAGGAGGGTGCGGGCGGACGCTCCAGGCAGAGTCTCCGCGCGTCTTTCCTCCTCCTGGTTCTCCCCGCAACCCCATCCGCATCCCCCGCCCCCTCCTTGCTCTGCGCTTTCTCTCGGGTTGCGGGCAGACCGCTCCATACAGCTGCAGCGCCCGAGTCTGGACAGCCTGCGGGAGGCACACACGCCCACACCCACTCCGCCTGGCCGCATCCTTGCCCAGCATGTCTGCGCTTGAGTGGTACGCCCACAAGTCCCTGGGCGACGGCGTCTTCTGGATTCAAGAACGCTTCTATGAGTCTGGCAACCGCGCCAACATCTGGCTGGTGCGCGGCTCCGAGCAGGACGTGGTGATCGACACAGGCCTGGGGCTGCGTAGCCTCCCGGAGTACCTGTACTCCTCCGGCCTGTTGCAGGACCACAGGGCCAAAGAGGATGCGGCGTGCCGGCCACTTCTGGCTGTGGCCACCCACGTGCACTTCGACCACTCCGGCGGCCTCTACCAGTTCGACCGGGTGGCGGTGCACCACGCCGAGGCCGAGGCGCTGGCTCGCGGGGACAACTTTGAGACCGTGACCTGGCTCTCCGACAGTGAGGTGGTGCGGGCGCCGAGCCCGGGCTGGAGGGCCAGGCAGTTCCGAGTGCAAGCGGTGCAGCCCACCCTCATCCTGCAGGATGGTAATGGTCCCTCACGGGCGCGCGTTCTCTCATTAAGGGAAGGGACTGGGGAGAAACTGTCCGAGGGATGCTTGTTGCAGACCTGCTTGGCTGTAAGGTGTCACATCGCAGAAACACTACTTCTGTTTCTCCCTTCCCTGAGTCAAAAGCCCACTCGACCATAGAGTCTTTGGAAGGCCATTGCAGCCTTCCCTACCAGAGACAAGCTCCGGCACCTTGTAGTAATGCTGAGTACTCGACTGTAAGCCGGCCCCACCCCCTAGTCAGTTTCCTGTGTAACGTACGGTTTGTAGTAACGCTATAGAGACTTATGACTAGGATTCCCACTCTTTTCCCGAACACAAGTCTGACATTTCCAGGCACTTTTCTAGCGAAAAGACTCTTAAGGAATGATGCCTCATGGAGAGTGCTTGTCATGTTCTATGCTTTTGAGAACTGCTGACTTCATCCGCTGGGTATGAACAATTCCCACCTGTAAGCTTAGAAAGCCGTTAGAGAGCAGTGGTTCTAATCTGCTCATGCATCTTTATCTTTCAGATAGGTTTCTGTTCTTGATGTTGCCTCACAAGAGAAAAAGCTTGATTGTGAACATAAAAAGTAGAATGTGTCTGAGTCTTATGTTATGACAGCTCTCTGTTCTGGCTGAAAGCAAGGCCTGAGAAAGATTAATAAGGAGGCTATTTCCCGTAATGGAGAAGTGTGTGGACTAATGCTTAGATAACCTTGGGCCTCTTTGGCTTTGTGAAAAGCAGGATGGGGTTCAGAAAGAAACTAATGGAATAAAATAGTGTAGGGTTCCAGCCCTTCCAACCTCACACAGTCACTTAAATAATTGAGCCAGTTGGTCACAGCAGTGATATTTGTATATTAATTTCTTTTTTCTTTTTAGAATGCTTCTGTTGATTTTATCCTCACAACACATTTGAAGTGAGGCTACTGACCCCCAATTAAATGGCTTGTCTAGAGTCCACAGAGCAAGATACAGATAAAAGCTAGGATTGCAACCCAGGCACAATAGATCAAAGCATGTAGATCATACATAAATCCTACCCCATAAATATATTATGGTAATTCTGAGTAGGAGGTGAAACCCTCTTTCCTTTCTATCTTGAAACTCTTTTATTTGCCAAATTAATTTATTAAACCGTTCCCCTAAGAGGCAGAAAAATCCAGTTGCTGCAGTACAATAAGTCTCACTTTTATGACCGACCAGTATGACAAATAATGAAGTACTTTACAAAAATGAGTTTCTTACAGATGAGATATTGATCACTTGAGGCATAAGAAATAGAAAGCAAGATTCTATACTTCACACCCCACTTAAACAGTCTTTTCGTTAAAATTTTAAATCTAAAGATTAAAAAAAACAATGGTTTAGATGGGAGTCTTACATTACCTGACAATTTGAGATGAAAGAAAACTAAATTTACTTTAAAGGTACTTTTAATTGCTGTATTTCTTGATGGAATTGATACTTTTAGAGGTAGAATTTCCATGCAGTTGATGGGTATTCAGACTAAATTAACACCCAGCCCCCCCCAAAAAAAGTTTACATTAGTATTTAAAATATATTTAAATTATCTAAATGAATAAATGACTTTTGATTTATTTACTTTTGCTTCTGTGCCAGAAATAGGAAATCAATGATGAAAGAATGATAGGAATTATTGTTTTATAGATGAAGAATCCACACAGGCTTGAATATCATACCTGAAGTCACATAGTTAGGGAAAGAGCTCGGACTGGAAACCAGGTTTCCTAAATCCCAGTTGATGCTGGAATTACAGGATTTTGGAGTTGCAAGGGACCTGCAAGCTACCTTTGTGGTGCTTTAAGCCTTTGAAAGTGTGAAATGAAAGGTTAATATTTACTAAACACTTTGAAGGTGGTAATACTGTGTTAAATTAAAAATTGTTTTTCATTAGGAGCTGGATGTCTCACCCTCTCAAGTAGTATCTAATATCCTCTTTTCTCAGGAATATTAATTTCCTGTCTCTTCTGAATGGTGTGGCCTGCTAACTTGATATTATCATAATCCAGATGCCTGGAAGGAGATAGAAAATATTTATATTAAAAACTCATACACAGTTACATACACATGAACCGTACATACCTAACAGCATGAAGTCTTCATTGTTTTGGTTAGAAAATAAGGAGGCTGAATTCATTAGCTTACTACATTTCATTTAGTGTATTGATGACCACCTGTCTTGGAGAAGCATAAATCTGCGCAGTGTATCACTAACCCAAAAGCTTACTTGTGTATGAGGGACAAGGAAGACAAGGAGAGATCATTATCCAGTGCATCATCTTTGATGGAAAAACAACTCGCCCTACTAATAGTGAAATCATATCTTCCTATAAAAAGATAGCAATAAACCCTAAATTGATACAGCACATTCTTCTTGAATGGGCACACATCATTCTGCCTGTTTTTCACAATAGGCAGGCATTTTGGCCCCTATTGTATATGTTTAAACAATTTTCCTAGAGTCATCAAGATATTAGAACAGTTGTTGCAGGTAAACTTAAAAATCATTTGGGGAGGTTAAAAACAAAAAATAGATTCCAGAAAGGTAGCAGATTGAACGAACACATCTAATTTGACTCCCTCTCAAAATCCCACTAAGATTACAGCAAATGCACCATGGTTTGTCTATTTGTTTTATGTGTAAATCCACATTGACTGAGGTTCTGTTTTGGATGCTGGAGAGTAAATGTGATGACTGAGTTTTATCCTATGCCAGCAATAGAAAATTGAGAGCCAATCCAGTTTTCACTGCAGGAGATTTCAAAGGCTCAGGAATTAGCAGTAGCTGGTACCTTAGTGGGGGCAAAGGGAAGAAAACTAAAATAAGTAGAATTTGTTGAAAGCCATTTAAGAAGCTGTTAAAACTCTGAACTCTTCTCCCTAAGTGAATGCTCCTCTCCCCAGAGTTAGTTTGTTCTCTGGGGAGAATAAAGTAAAGGGGTTTCTTTTTTTTTTTTTTTTTGGCTGTGCCATGCAGCATATGAGATCTTAGTTCCCCCGCCAGGGATTGAACCCATCCTGCAGTGGAAGCAAGGAGTCTTAACCACTGGACCACCAGGGAAGGCGCAAGCAAAGGGGTTTCTTGATTGAGGGATGCCAAGTACTAATGAGCTCAGGAGTTCAGATGGAAAATAGGAGGGATAAGTGTATGTGTATGTATATATACAAATAAAGAATAGATAGATAGGAAATATATATGTTCTTTTTTTTTTTAAATATATATGTTCTTTACTAGTTTCCCAGAAGAATGAGAGTCAGACCTTTACTGCTCCCCCACCCAAGTAGGAAACTAGAAGAATTTTATCTGGAAAATCTGCCCAGCCCTAGAGGAAAGACTAAGATGCTGATTCCTAAGTAATCCTTGGCTTGAACTTTCTACAGTGAAGCCTAGATCACCAGGCCCCATGCATGTGCTTCAAACAACTTTTTCATTATCCCCCACTCTTAAACAGACAACCAAGCATTATAAAAAATCTGAGAAAATCCTCACGTGAAATCAAATACTAAAACAGCATAAAGCAACTTGAGAGGAGAGGGCAATCATTAATATCATCAGGGGATAACAGAATCTATTGCATTCAAGATATCTGAGAGACAACAGGATGCCTTAAAAATAAGCAGCAGACAGAACAATATTCACACTCATAAAAGAACTCTTGGAATTTAAAATGTCAGAAATTATTTAGTAGAATATCTGTAAGATAAAGTTGAAAAACATACAAAAGGAACAAATAGGCAAAATGAAAAGTAGGAGAGAACCAGTAAAGGACCAGTGTGAAAAATCTGACATTGGAATAGTAGGAGCACAGATAGAGAAAATAGAGAAAGTAGAGGAAAAGAAACATAGTAGAGAAAATTCAAGAAAATATCCCATGATCAAGGGATGTAAATTTCCAGATTGAAAGAGCCCACGGAGTTCCCTGCACAATGGATGAAAACACATCCAACCCAAGGCACATTATTATAAAATTTCAGAACACTGGGATCAAAGAAGAGTCTACGGGCTTCCAAATTTAAAGAAAAAAAAGGTCATCTAGATCATAATGGCTTTGGAGCTAGAAAAGAAGAGCTGTGCTTTATCTGACTAAAACTGATTTCCAACTTAAAATTCTAACATCCATTCCACTATCAATCAAGTTCTCAAAAAATCCCGCATGCTATTACTTAGGAAGATACTAAGATATACCTTTATCCTGTTTACTCCCTTCAAAATAAGGGAGTAAACCAAGAGGAAGATATGGAGTAAAGGAAACAGGAGATCTAATGCAAGAGAAAGGTGAAAGGAAGTATCAGGATGATGGCAAAGGATGACACTGACAATGATAGAACCTCAGGCACAGAGTGTTCCAGATCTAAGCAGTTGAATCATTACTCTTTTGAGGGGTGAAAGGATGAGAAATGTATATATGTGTGCTGATGGTAGGTGGACAGAGAGGAGTAAAAAGAGCTACTAAAAATCCTTATATTTCATAGTGGCAGTCAATGGACAACATCTAAAATTTAAAAACCAAGAAATGGTAATACATGAATGAAATCAGTAGAGTATATCTAATTGGGAAAACAAGAAATGAAGTATAAATATTATTTAAATAACTATATCTAGTAGAGGCAACTACCAGAAGAAGTTGCTAAAATTGTTAAAAGTTGTTGCCTCTTGGGAGCAGAATTGGAGATAGAGCCAGGATGGGGCAAAGAATATTTTAAGCCCTTCTGAAGTATTTTATTTGAAATATGTACATCTAGTTTGTTGATTAAAAATGAAATAAAAATTAAAAATTGGGGATGCCAAGATGGGAAAGAGTATTTGAGAAGCCAAGAGAAGTCTAGTATGGTTGGAATCTGGTGACAACTGGGTTAGCGTGAGGGCTTGGAAGGATAGTGTGTGTATATATATATTTTATATATATTTATATATGATATACGTATGATACATTTCATAGGCAGTTTTGGTTCTTATAAGAGAGGTCTTGATGAAATTATATGTGAGCATTATAAGCATAAGGGAGGCATTTATAAAGCCATAGGGTAATGGCAGATCTAGTAATATTCAGTCACTATGGCCTTACCAATTGCTTATAGTTGGTATCCATTTTGATAGGTGGGTGCTTATGTCTTATCTGTTGCTAAGTATTTTGAGTATCACCTTGCCTTGAATATCAAAAACCCGTAAGACTCTACCCCTCCATCGGTAATTCTCTAGAGCTCCTTTTTTAGCATCTAACTTCCCTCATTCCTTTCCTTTCTGTACATTTATTAAACAATCTGTCTCCAACAGCTCTATTATTAAATCAACTTAGCTATAATTTCCTTTACCTTACTTGCCAATCATACAGGAAATGGCAGTGGTTTGTGATCCCCAGGAGCACTTTAAATCTGGAACAATTATCCTGTGAAGGAATCTGTCCCCTTATGACTAGAATGTGGGGAACTTTGGGAGCACCTGATTCCATTTTAATGTAATTTTGGGATTCAAGGCAAGACCAGAACAATCCCTACTCCCATCCCGGGCCCCACTGATCTGTTTTGTGTCACTATAGTTTTGTTTTTCTGAAAATTTTCTACAAATGTAATCATATAATATATTTTGTGTCTTCTTTCATTTGGCCTACTGTTTTGGAGATTCATCCATGTTTTTTATCTATTAATAATTCCTTTCTATTGCTGAGAAATAACTCATTTATGGATATAACACATTTTATATATTCACCTGTTGAAGGAAATTTGAACTTTCTAGTTTGAAATTGTTATGAATAATGCAGCATGAAAATTTGCATAGAAGCCTTTGTGTGGATGCATGCTTTCATTTCCTTGGTAGATAGCTAGAAATGGAATTCCTGGGTTGTATGGTAAATGTATGTTAAATGTTTAAGAAGGTGCCAAACTGTTTTCCAAAGTGCTATAGCATTTTACATTCCCAAGTGCAGTGTATAAGAGATCCAGTTTCTCCACATCTCTGTCAATGCTTGATTCTGTCAGTCCTTTTGATTTTAGCCATTCTAGTGAGTATGTAGTGGTATTTCATTGAGGTTTAATTTGCATTTCCCTAATGACTAATGACATTGAGCATCTTTTCAGGTACTTATTTGCTATTCAAATATCTTCTTTGTTTAAGGGTCTATCAAAATCTTTTCTCTTTTTTAAAAATTGAAAAATTGTTTTCTTATTGAGTTGTAAGTGTTCTTTATATATTCTGAATTCAAGTCTTGTATCAGATATACATTTTGCAAGTATTTTCTCCCAGTGTGTGGCCTGCCTTTTCATTTTCTTAATGGTATCTTTTTAAGCAAGGAAGTTTATAACTTGGACGAAGTCCAATTAGTCATTTTTCCTTATGTTTTATGCTTTTTGTGTCATATCTAAGAGCTCTGTGACTAGCCCAAGATCACAAAGATTTTCTTCTGTGTTTTTTTTTTTTTGCTGGAAGCTCTCACATTTAGGATTATGATCCATTTTGAGTTAATTTTTGTTAATATTGTGAAGTAAGGGTTGAGAGGTGCCTATTGTTTATTTGCATATATATATATATATATATATATATATCCAAAGTATTCCACTCTAATTTGTTGAGGAGACTATTCTTTTACCCAGTGAATTATCTTAGTTGATACTTTTGTCAAAAATCCACTCACCATATATTTGAGTGTTTTCTTCTGGACTCTAGTCTCTTTCAATGATTATGTCTATCATTTAGCCAGCACCACACTCTCCTGATTATTGCAACTTTGTTATAACTCTTGAAATTAGACTAAGTCCTCCAACTTTATACCTCTATTTCAAAATTGTTTTGGCTATTCTAGGTCATTTGCATTTCCGTATAAATTTCAGAGCCAGATTTTCAATTTCTGTAAAAAAGCATGTCAAGGTTTTTGTTTTTGTTTTATTTATTTATTTATTTATTTATTTATTTATTTTTGCGGTAAGCGGGCCTCTCACTGTTGTGGCCTCTCCCGTTGCGGAGCACAGGCTCTGGACATGCAGGCTCAGTGGCCATGGCTCACGGGCCCAGCCGCTCTGCGGCATGTGGGATCTTCCCGGACTGGGGCACGAACCCGTGTCCCCTGCATTGGCAGGCGGACTCTCAACCACTGTGCCACCAGGGAAGCCCTCAAGGTTTTGATTGAGATTCTTGAATCTATAGATCTACACTGACCATTAAAGTAGTCACTAGCCACATGTAGCTATCTAATACAAATTTAAATTAATTAAGATTGATTAAAATTAAAAATTTAGTTCCTTGTTGCACTAGCTTTATTTCAAGTATCATTAGCCACATGTAGCTGGTGGCTACCATATTGGACAGTGTTGATACAGAACATTTCCATTATCTCAGAAAATACTATTAGACAGTGCAGTTATAGGAAAAACTGGATTTAATTACCATCCTAACAGCTTTGAGTCTTCCAATCAGTGCATATGGCATGTTTCTCCTTTTGCTTAGATCCTCTTTAATTTCTCTTGAAAGTGTTTCTGTAGTTTTCAGTGTACAAATATAACAAAACACCGTTTTCATGTGCAATTGAAAAGAATGTGTACTTCACTGTTTTGGTGTAAACTATTTTATATATGTCAGTTAGGTCAATCTGGTTGATAGTGTTGTTCAGGTCTTCTGTATCCTTACTGATTTTCAATCTACGTGTATTATGAATTATTCAGAGAGGACTATTCAAATCTCTAAGCACAGTTGTTGAACTGTTTATTCTTATTTTAATTATGTCAGTTTTTATTTGAAGAATTTTTAGTCTCTATTTTAGGTACATATGCATTTAGAATTTTTTTCATGTATTGACCTAATGTATAGCCTCATAAAATGTACCTGTTTCCTCTAGTAATATTCTTATATAAAAATCCATTTTGTCTGACAGTATTGCCACTCTAGTTCTCTTATTGTTAATATATATATATTTTTTTAATTAATTTATTTAATTTATTTATTTTTGGCTGCGTTGGGTCTTCATTGCTGCACGCGGGTTTTCTCTAGTTGTGGCTAGCAGGGACTACTTTTAGTTGCGGTGCACTTCTTCATTGTGGTGTCTTCTCTTGTTGCAGACCACGGGCTCTAGATGCACGGGCTTCAGTAGTTGTGGCGTGTGGGCTTAGTAGTTCTGGTGCATGGGCTTAGTTGCTCCATGGCATGTGGGATCTTCCCGGACCAGGGCTCGAACCCATGTCCCCTGCATTAAGTTAAGGCGGATTCTTAACCACTGCACCACCAGAGAAGCCCTTATTGTTAATATTTATATGGTATAATTTTTCAAACTATTTTTGTCTTTGATTTTATAGTTCCTCTCTTGTAGACTGCATACATATCTCACTTTTTAATCTAGACTGACAGTCTCTGCCTTTGATTAGAGTATTTATCCCTTTCATATTTAATATAATTATTGATATGGTTGTATTTAGGTCTGCCATTTTGTTATCTGTTTTCTATGTCTCATTTCTTGTTTATGTCTTTGTTTTTCCTTTATTTTCTTCTTTTATGTTTAACAATTCCTGATTATTACACCATTTTAATTTCACTATTAATTTTAGCTATATTTCTTTGATTTTTTTCTGTATATGTGTATGTTTGCACTAGAGATAACAATATGAATATTTTAACTTATTATGATTTACCTAAGTTAGTACTGATTTAAATCCAGTAAAACAGCAATTTGTATTCATAGCTCAGTTTCCTCCCCACTGTCAAATAACTGGAAAGAGTGTGAGATTTTACCATACTTGCAGGTTAGTAAGTTAGCCTGCCACAGTTTCATGGATTCTGACAGAAGACATGAGGTTCCTGGGTCAGAGCCTAAGAACAGTTTATTACAGCAATACCAGTAGCCAGAGCATCATCATTTGTACCGATTCCTCAGGTCTTAAATTCCATACAGTGACAAAACAAAGGGCAAAAATATAATACTGTTCACTAGAGCACCATTCATGAATTGTGTCACCAGATTCTAGTACAATGGATATTCTAAAAAATGAGGTTTTTGGTCAAATAAATTTGAGAAACTATACAGCCATATCTCCGTTGTGTATATCCACAATGTACATTAGCATATTAAATGTACATTAGCATATCTTGCAGAAAAGAAAGCTGCTTAATTTTCTTTGAAGGAAGAGTTTTCAAAATTATTTGACCACAGAATCTTCTTTTCTTCTTTTCTTTTATATATTATAACAACCAGCAGAAATTGTGTTTCACTGTTTATTTTGGCAAACACTGGTCTAGCAAACAACAGAAGTGAAATATAGGCAACTTATTTTAAATCATCAATAAGAAGTAGGTATTTTTAAAATACAAGTAAAATAAGTTCATCCTTCCCAACATCTTTGAAACTGTTGTGTTCTTCTATTCTTTAAGTGATTGAAGTCAAATATATAACATGTTTATCTGTAAATTCTGTTTCCATTTTTAGGGGATGTGATCAACCTTGGTGACAGACAGCTCACTGTTATGCACATGCCTGGTCATTCTAGGGGCAGTATTTGCTTACATGACAAAGACCGAAAGATTCTCTTCAGTGGAGACGTCGTGTATGATGGATCACTGATTGACTGGCTCCCATACAGCAGGATAAGTGACTATGTTGGAACCTGTGAACGTCTGATAGAATTAGTGGACAGAGGTCTGGTAGAGAAGGTGCTTCCTGGGCACTTCAATACCTTTGGTGCTGAAAGGCTTTTTCGATTGGCTTCTAACTATATTTCAAAAGCTGGGATATGTCACAAAGTTTCTACTTTTGCCATGCGATCTCTTGCAAGTTTAGCCCTACGTGTAACAAATTCTAGGACCTCGCCCTAGTATTTAATTCTATAAATTAATACAATTAATTCTGTGTTGTTTAAAATAGTGAGCATTTTAAGAAGTGCTTTTTTACTACTATTATGTATTAGAGAAAAAAAGGTTGAGAATGAATAAGCCAAAAACGGAACTTCTTAAATTTTTTTCTTTTTTCCAAATAAGAAACCACTTAAATAAGATTATAATTTGCCAAAGCTTGTAATTTGCCATCATTCTGTAATATTTGTTCTAGAAATGATATAGAGGTATATGGGGAAGCAAGGAGGCATTTTGCAGTAACAGAAGAACTATCCTTGCGTCTCATTTCTCTCATTTTATTTCCTAGATGACCTAGAAAAAAGAGCATAAAGAGTTTTATGTTTATACTCCGAACTTGATATTTTTAATATATTATTTGAAGATAAAGGTTTTGGGGTTTAAAGTACATTAGAACTCAAAACTTAAACTAACATTTAGAATGACAGCTAAAACAATCAGTTGTTATGGTACAGAATTTTTATTCTTCATTTTATTTATTCTTAATGTAATTATAGTGTACATTATGTGTTATGTAATTTTACATACAAAAAGTACAATGAATTTTGTTTTATTGCGAAGTTTTAAATATAAATTGCAGAGTGCTTCAGTAAAAAGAAACTACTATATATTGTTGTTTGTTATTATGTAAGTGTAATACTTTCAATTGTAAAAGTGAAATTCAAATGTCTGTAATCTAACTATAAATTGTCAGATTTCTCAAAAGGACACTGTCAGGCAAATTTGAAAATATACACATTAAGAGTAGTTTTTAAATTATATCCTATTTTAATAATAACAGCTATAATAAACAAAATTTTTCTTTTTAAATAGCAGCTTTAGTATATGAGTCATATTTTATAGTAGCAAACAACATCCTAATATAAACCATTCTTTTACTTAACATAACATACATATTTGCCACAGAAGGCTTTTCAAATTAATTGCAAAATGTGCATTAGATATTGACTTAGAGTGAATTGCCTTTTTTAATCCTGATTCACAACACCTATTCCTGTTCAGTATTCTTTGTCTTGAATGAAAAGAAGTCTACATTTATAAAGATATAGAAAAGATTATCCCACTATTTAGTAAAATGTTTTAGTTTGGTACTCTTAATAAGTTATTGAAAAGCCTTTTGGAATATTTCATGAGAGTTTTTAAAACAGTTTTTTCACTGCCTTTTTATTATTGACATAGCCAAAACCAAACTCAGATAGCTTTGGAAATCAGATTTTTTAATATTAGGAAGGTCCAGCAACTTTGATTTCTGAAAAAATATGAAACTTTTCCTACCCTACACCCCACTCAGGTTCTTTAGTCTTTTATTCATTCAACACACACACACACACCCCACATGCATACACACAGTCACATACATACATGCATACATTGTGCTAAACACTGTGGAAGCTTAAAAAGTCAGAGACTATATCCTAGCTGGAAGTAGAAGACAAACAAAACTTGAATAATAGTATATGCAGGTTGAAGTTAATACAAATTACACATGAGTGTCAGGGACATAAATGGAGGCGTGTGAAGTTTGGTTAGGGAAAGGTTCCAGGAGGAGGAGTTTTTGAGTCAGATTTGGAAGGATGATTTGTTGGGTGGTGAGGGTAGAAAACAAGAATGGGGTTGTTTCTGCATCCTCAGTGCTAAGAATAGGGATGGAAGTATTGCTGTCTAGAGTAGGCTATTCCTTGTGTCAATTAAATTTTCCAGTGTCTTAGATCTTCTAAACACCAAGCATTTAGCATGAGAAAGATGAGTCTGTGATTGTGTATATAAGAATCATCCTTAAGACAGACAAGCTGTACTGCCACATGCCACAAAATGAACCCTTACTTAAAATCAGCAAGGAAGCCATGGTTGTTGAAATGAAGAATAACTTGGGAATTTCTCTATGACAGTCATTCAAGGCAGTAGGTCTGTTTTAATTGATAGTGTAACATCAAGAACATAGATCTGGTTCAGGGCAACTACAAACTATATCACTTAATGAGCCTTAAATATAGCCATTATTTTTATATCAATAGCACAAGAGAAAACCAAAAGTCCTTAACCATTGACCATTTTATCATATTTTAGGACTTTAAAAAAAAATCAGGTTATAGTAGGCACTAAGTTTTATTGAAAAATGTTTAAACCTGATGAAGGCTTTCCTTATTTCTTAAAAGTGCGATTTTTTCAAAGCACATTGGTTTTATTTTTAAATTTCCCAGTTTTTTTCCTGGTTTTTCAAATTGTACCAAAACATGACTGTGATATTTTGCTATGGCTTCAATGTGGGTAAATTAGGGAAAGGATGCATCATTCATTTAGTGCCCATGCTATGCATTTTAAAATAGGCATTATTTAATTTAATCCTGGCCCCAGTGCCAAGAAGTAATTGACCAGCCTAACACAACTTTGGATAAAGCTGGTAACTGAACACAGGTCTGTCTGCCTCCCAAACTGAGCTCTTTCTCTTATACCTGCACAATAACATAAAACTGGCAAAGTGTATTTTTACTTTTCAAGATGCCACATGTGCCAAGAATAAATCAAGTGATGTTAAAGCATAATAGCATATTTTAAAGAAGCTTTAAAAATATATATTTTCACCCTGACAGTGACCCTTGTTGTAATTTATGGTTTGGGGAAATAATATTATGTAAGTATAATTCAAAGTTGTCAAAACCTAAGACATTTAGAAATAATTTTTATTATTCATTTTGTTAATAACTTAATTTTTAGAAATTCAGTTTCCTTATTTGGTGTTTCCTTGTAACTGAGAAGTCTAAAACAAACAAAACCTTGTGTGTTATCCTGATATAGTTGAATAAATGATTATGTGTCGTTGTTCTTATATGGATAGTAATATGAATGTGACATGCACAAATTGTCCTCTTATAATTTTCAGATAAGTGTAAGTAAACATTTATGTGATAACTATTAAAGTGGACATTTTATTTCAATCTATAGTTGGTATTTTTTATAATGTTAGCAAATTTCCATTTAATGTCTTGCAAGGTTATTTTCTATGGGAAGCGCAGTTTTGAAAAGCTTGTAAGAAATAAGCTGTAAATCCCTAGCAAGGATAGAGAACCCAGAAACTGAATAATACCTGTATAAGCCTTAAGTAATTAATAAATATAGCATTTCAAATAAATGGATAAAAGAGGGACTATTTAATATATATTTCAATTGCTGATGTGGGAAAAAAGGCCCCTGCCATCATAAAAATAAATTCCAAATGGATTAAACATCTAAATGTAAAAAGCAGAATCACATGTGTATTGAAAGAAAATTTTAATCATGTTTAAGACATTAGGATAGGGAAGATCTTTTCTATATAGAAACAAAAAACAAAACTATATCAAAATTTAAAATGTCTTAGAACTCAGATGTCATAATGAAAGTTAAAGAGGGAGAGAAATTTAAAAATATTCCTAACTTGTGTAACAGAAAAAAATTTTAAAACAAATACAAAGAATGCCTACAAATCAACAAGAAAAAGGTAAACTAATGTATGGGAGGAAAGACCTTTCCTTTACCCTCTTAGATTCTGAGGCTGGGCCTGAGAATTAAACTTACAAAAGAGATTAACAGGAGCAAAGCATACAAATTTTTTTGACGTTAATATTTTTACATGTACACAGAGGTTAATATATATGAAATATAAACCCAAAGGAATGGATAGGCTTGAGTGCATGTATACCATTTTAGCAAAGAATGACAAACTGGAGAATGATGAGACAGGAAAAAGGGGCTTGAGCTAGGGTTGGTAAACTGTGTAAACTAATGAAATACAACTTTTTTTTTTTTTGGCTGTGTCAGGTCTTTGCTGCTCGCGGGCTTTCTCTAGTTGCAGCGAGCGGGGGCTACTCTTCGTTGCAGTGCTAGGGCTTCTCCTTGCGGTGGCTTCTCATTGCAGAGCACGGGCTCTAGGTGTGTGGGCTTCAGTAGTTGTGGCACGTGGGCTCAGTAGTTGTGGTTCACGGGCTGTAGAGCGCAGGCTCAGTAGCTGTGGCGCACAGGCTTAGTTGCCCCACAGCATGTGGGATTTTCCTGGACCAGGGATCAAACCCGTGTCCCCTGCATTGGCAGGCAGATTCTTATCCACTGCACCACCAGGGAAGTCCCAGGGTTATTTTAATGGATTTTTTTTTTTATACAGGTTAATCTTGACGTTGGATCCCCATCTCCAGTGATAAGAATGTTCTCCTTGTCCTGGTACAGGGAGGGTATCTTTCTCAAGGGAAATTTTATTCCCTGCTTTGGGTAGTAAGGGGGAAGTCAGAGAGCCTTTTCTGTATTTGCTTTTTCTCAATTGCCTTCAGCTTAATCAGCATGCCACAGTGATATATTTTGGGATGGCATGTTCTGATACCCTTCACTACCTATTAGAAAAATGGGTAAATTATATAAACAGGTTATTCATAGAAGAGGAAACACAAAAGGCCAATAAACATAAAACTATCCTGAACCTCACTAGTAATCAGGGAAATGCAAATTTAAGCAATGAGATAGTTTAACCAGATTGAGAAATGTGGAGGATATGGAGTGTTGGCAAGGGTAAGGTAAGTGGATATTTTCATGCTGTGCTGCTAGGAGTGTAAAGTCCTCCAGCTATTCTGGGGGGCAATTTTGGAGTGTGATACGGCACATTCTGATTTTGGGTTAAGAATGGCAGGTATAGCACACCTTAACTTCTGCCCCTTTCTGAAACTCAGTAAAATGACAAGAAAGGCTTTTTTTTTTTTTTTTCAAGTGGCATAAACTAACAAGAATAGCAAGAATGTAAAGGACCCAACAGCATCAACATTTTGGACATTGGACAGCTGACAGAGAAACAAAAACTAATTTGGCAAACACAAGAAAGCTGAAAACAGAAATGCGAAAAGCAAAGAAGCAATCCTTTACAACACAACTCCCCCTAAAAAGGCTTAGAAATTGATAGTAGCAGGTACCTCTAGGACTTGGAGTGAAAGTCTTTTTGCTTCAAAGTTTGTTTGCAATTTAAATCAAATCCCCCCTAATTCTATACTACTAAGCAATTTCCTCTCCCCCCACCTCAAGGAAGATCGGAGGCTAGTTTAGATTTACCATGAAATTAAGTAATCTTTAGGTTCAGAGCCTAGCACTGGCATGGGTCCCTTCCAAGGCCCTGGGAGGGGCCCAAGAAATGTGTTCAAATGGTCATTTTTTGGTTAGTTTTAATTTTTTAAACTAAGTTATTTTTTTATTCTCTGTCTCAAAGCCCCTAAATTTCATGAGTTTCAGACCCTGCAAAACTGGGATCTGCTCCTGACTAGAGGATTATTATGTGAGGAGGATAAAATAGGATCTCTACTCAAAAGAAACTAGACATTGTTAAGCCAGGGTCCTATACTAAAAAGAGAGGGATTTAGCAAAGCTTTATGTACAGTGAAGTTTGTATACTAAAAGTTCACATTCCCAGACTCCTCTAACCTAGCTTAAAGAATGCTGGCAACCAAGATTTACCCTCTAGGCAGTAGATTTTAAGAGCCATTTCTTAAAAATTTGACTCCCCAAAGAAAAGACCTAGTGATACTGAATCTAGAGTCCCCAAAGAAAGGTTCCTGTGAGATTACCCTACAATGCAGTGCACAATTGCTGAGCCTCCTTTCCTTAGCACCTTCACACATGGAATTGTAAAGTCTTCTACTCTTAAGTTTAAATATATACACCAAGAGCCAGCATCTTATGGAAAACTAAAAGAATAAATGGAAATAAATGAAAAAAAACCCCACTTAAAGTAGTAAGAGAATTTAACAAAGTAGCAGGATATAAAATTAACATAAAAAATATACAGTCTTCACCAAAGAAGATATACAGATGGCAAATAAGCATATGAAAAGATGCTCCGTATCATATGTCATCAGGGAAGTGCAAATAAAAGTGAGATATCACTACAGACCTACTGGGATGGCCAAAATCCAGGACACTGACAACACCAAATGGTGGTGAGAATGTGGAGCAACAGGAACTCATTCATTGCTGGTAAGAATGCAAAATGATACAGCCACTTTGGAAGAATATTGGCACATTCTTACAAGACATATTCTTACCAAATGATCTGATTGTGCTCCTTAGTATTTACCCAAATGAAGTAAAGATTTATTCTGCACATGGATGTTTATAGCAGCTTTATTCATAATTGCCAAATCGTAGAATCAAACAAGATGTCCTTCAGTAGATGAATGGATAAACTGTAGTACATCTAGACAATAGCATATTATTCAGTGCTAAAAGAGAAATCAGCTATCTGGAAGTGGCCAAGATGTCAGAGTAGGTAGATCCTGAGCTTACCTCCTCCCGTAGGCACACCAAAATTACAACTAGATTATCTACAGAGCAACTATTGATGAGAAGGACCAGCAGACTCACAGAAAAAATCTTCTACAACTAAAAATGTAAAGAAGGAACCACAGTGAGACAGGTAGGAGGGGCAGAGATGTGGTATAATTAATACCTGTACCCACCAGTGGGCGAGTCACAAATAGGAGAATAATTACAACTGCAGAGTTTTTCTCCAAAGAGTGAGGGATCTGCATTGGGCTTCTAAGCCCAGGGCTCCTGCACCAGGAAGACAAGCCCTCAGAATGTTCGGCTTTGAAGGCCAGCAGGGTTTACTTTTGGGAGACCCTTTTGGGAAATAGAGACTCCAGTCTTAAAGGGCACACACACAAAATCTCACATGCTTTGGGACCCAAGGCAGAAGCAGTAATTTGAAAGAAGCCTGGGTCCAGACCTCCCTGCTGATCTTGGAGAGCCTCCTGGAGAGAAAGGAGGCAATGGGAGATCACACTGGGACAGACACTGACTGCAGCCATTTGGGGGAGTCATTCTACCATGAGGACATGTGTTGGCAAGATGAATTTAATAGATGTATATAGAATATTCCACCCAAAAGCAGCAACACCTACTGCTGCTTTTCAAGTGCACATGGAACATGCTCCAGGACAGATCACATGCCAGGCCACAAAACAAATCACAGTAAGTATAAGAAAATGGAAATATCAAGCACCTTTTCCAACCACAATGCTGTGAGACTAGAAATCAACTATAAGAAAAAAAAAACTGCAAAAAATACAAACATGTGGAGGCTAAATAATATGCTGCTAAACTACTAATGGATCACTGATGAAATCAAAGAGGAAATCAAATAATACCTGGAGGGACTTCTTTGGTGGTGCTGTGGTTAAGAATCTGCCTGCCATTGCAGGGGACACAGGTTTGAGCCCTGGTCCAGGAAGATCCCACATGCTATGGAGCAACTAAGCCCATGCACCACAACTTTTGAGCCTGTGCTCTAGAGCCCATGAGCCACAACTATGGCGCCTGTGTGCCACAACTACTGAAGCCCATGTGCCTAGAGTCTATGCTCCACAACCAGAGAAGCCACCACAATGAAAAGCACGCACACTGCAACAAAGAGTAGCCCCTGCTCGCCGCAACTAGAGAAAGCCTGTGTGCAGCCATGAAGACCGAACGCAGCCAAAAATAAATAAAAAAAATTTTTTTTTAATTTTAAATACCTGGAGACAAATGAAAAAGCAGTTCTAAAAGGGAAGTTTATAGCCATGCAAACCTACATTAGGAGACAGGAAAAATCTCAAGTAAACAACCTAACCTTATATCTAAAGGAACTAAAAGAAGGAGAATAAACAAAACCCAAAGTTATTAGATAGAAAGAAATCATAAAGAACAGAGCAGAAATAAATGAAATAGAGACTAAAAAAACAATAGAAAAGGTGAAAGAAACAAAGATCTAGTTCTTGAAGAGATGAACAAAATTGACAAATCTTTTTTTTTTTTTTTAAATACTGAGACTTTTTTTTTTTTAATTAATTTATTTATTTTTGGCTGTGTTGGGTCTTTGTTTCTGTGCGAGGGCTTTCTCCAGTTGCAGCGAGCGGAGGCCACTCTTCATCGCGGTGCGCGGGACTCTCACTGTCGCAGCCTCTCTTGTTGTGGAGCACAGGCTCCAGACGCGCAGGCTCAGTAGTTGTGGCTCACGGGCTTAGTTGCTCCGCGGCATGTGGGATCTTCCCAGACCAGGGCTCGAACCTGTGTCCCCTGCACTGGCAGGCAGATTCTTAACCACTGCGCCACCAGGGAAGCCCAAAAATTGACAAATCTTTAGTCAGATTCATCCAGAAGAAAAGAGAGAGGGCCCAAATCAATAAAATCAGAAATGAAAAAGGAGAAGTTACAACTGACACTACAGAAACATAATGGATCATAAGAGATTACTACAAACAACTACACAGCAATAAAATGAAAAACCTAGAAGAAATGTACAATCTCCCAATATTGCACCAGGAAGAAACAGAAAATACGAACAGACCAGTAATGAAATTGAATCAGTAACAAAAAAAAAAAACCTCCTAACCAACAAATGCCAGAACCAGATGGCTTCACAGGTGAATTCTACCAAACATTTAGAGAAAAGTTAACACCTATCCTTCTCAAACTATTCCAAAAAATTGCAGAAGAAGGTGCCCTTCTGCACTCAATCCACAAGGTCAGCATCACCCTGATGCCAAAATCAGAGAGAGAATGTCAGACAGAGAAAGGCAAATTTCACTCATATGTGGAGTCTTAAAAAACAAAATAGGCAGTCGCTGCAGGTGTTAGCTCTGGTGCAGGCAGCTCTGACTGAGCTTCCACTCGTGGACGGACCGACGGACTGACGAGGTGCCGCGCTCCCACCGGCCTCCTCCAACCGCCCAGCGGCAGGCGACACTGCCCCGGGCAACGCTGCCGAGCCCAAGCCCGAAGGCGGCCGCCTGGCGACGACTTCTCAAGATTTTTCTCCTTTTTGCAGGACTTCTGGTTAAAGTTCCGTGGGGTTGTATTTTTCCTGAAAATTACTGCTTTTCCAAAGCCTCCTGTTAATGTCCCCTGAGGACAGTGGCTTTTGCGCGACCATTGTCGCAGTGGTGGGCCTGCCTGTGGTGCTGGCGGGGTTCGTGTTCATCGTGTGGAAGGAGGGGATGTCTGAATGGCGGAAAGAGAAAAACGAGCAGCGCAGCCCTTGCTTCCAAGCTGCAGGCGTGGGGGGCTGGGAAGCCCTGAAAGGGGTTTTCTTGTCCGGGTTTAAAAAGAAAAAGTGTGGGTTTTTGTTTTTTGGGGTTTTTTGTTTTTGTTTTTGTTTAAGAGGGGAGGGAAATTAAGTATTTACTGCAGCTTACACTTTGGTAAAAATGTGGGCGTGGGGAGGGCTGACATTTTTCTCCACTGCCTGTTAAGTTGCCAAGTGCTCTTCATTCTGGACATAATGCTTTTGACTGAGATCATGTCTGACTAATGTAAATATTAGTGTCAGAATAGAAGCTAAGATAAAGTAACACTAATTAGTAGGTTTAAAATTTATTTAATATTAAAATACGTGTCATGATGTAATTTTTCTGGCTTGGCTCAAGCGACAGTTTTAAGAGTGCACCCTCATTGATGCTGCTCACAGAGACGTGGATGTGCTGTTACTGCTTTCCAACTCTGCCTACTATGTGGCCTATTATGATGATGAAGTTGACAAGGTAAACCAGTATCAACGACTAAGTCTAGAAGACCTGGAAAAAATTGAAATAGGTCCTGAACCTATTCTTTTTGGTAAGGCAGAGTTCTGCTGCATGCGACTGCACTACAGATATAAAGAAGCAAGCGGCTATTTCCACACCCTGAGAGCTGTAATGCTCAATGCAGAAGAGGATGGAAAAGATACCCTTCAGTGCATTGCAGAAATGCTGCAGATCACCAAGGAAGCCATGGGATTAGATGTACCTATAATAGAGAAAAAGCTTGAGAGGAAGAGCAGTAAACCTCATGAAGACATCATTGGCATCAGATCTCAAAACCAAGGCTCTTTGGCCCAGGGGAAAATTTTTTAATGAGCAAATTTTCATCTCTAAATCAAAAAGTGAAACAGACCAAATCCAATGTAAATATTGGCATTCTACGAAAGCTAGGAAACTTTACAAAACCTGAAATGAAAGTTAACTTTCTAAAACCAAACTTAAAAGTAAATCTTTGGAAATCAGATAGTAGTCTTGAAACCATGGAAAACACTAGTGTGATGGATAATGAAGCCCAGGCAGAGTCAGACGGGGAAATGTGTTCAGATAATGACTCATACCACTCTGATGAATTCCTTACAAATTCCAAGTCTGATGAAGACAGGCAGCTAGCAAACTCTTTAGAGAATGTAGGGCCAGTAGACTATGTTCTTCCTAGTTGTGGTATTATTGCTTCAATACCTTGATTAGGCAGTCCATCCCAGTCTATTAGCAGCACTGAAATTAGCATTCATGTTCCTTCAGAGGTTACTCCTGCTCATGAAAGTGGGCTTGGAAAAGGCTATGCGTCTTCTTTGAAGAAAAGTCCTTCTGCTGACAACATACACACATTGACTGGCTTTGCCTAGCCTGTGGATATTTATTGCCACAGATTTGTTCAAGACACATAAAACAAAATGACCCAGCTGTCAGAAACCAGGTCTATTTCTCAGCAGGCTAGTGGGGAAGGAAATCAAATGACCAATCGAGTTTCTAACGAAGAAACTCACTTTGAATCAATGGAACAGATACCTTCTCGACCATCTCAATTAGATGTGTCTTTTTCTGCAGCAGGCCCACATCTTTTGTCAGTTGAACCAGTTCATTCAATTGTATCTCAAAAGACCCCCGGCTCTGAATCTGGCACACTTGAACTTGAGAGAAGGCTTCATAGAACTCCTTCTCCTTCAGAGAGCTGTAGCAGCAGAGCAGTCTCTCCCTTTGCAAAGATTCGAAGTTGCATGGTCCAGGTTGCTAATATTACCCAAGCTGGATTAACCCAGGGGATAAACTTTGCAGTGGCAAAGGTTCAGAAGAACCCTGCAGAACCTGAAGTAGTTAATGAAGTCCAGCTGAATGAATTTATAAATATGTTTACTCAGTGCCAGACACGAATAATTCAGATTTAGTGTTTAGCCACACAGAATCCTGTGGCTTTTATTTAATCCAAAAAAAAGGAGGTATCATATAACCTGTACTGTCTTTGAATCTAGGGATCCCAAATTCTAATTATGTTTACTTGGAAAGGTTTTAAAAAGAGACTGAACCTGAGCAGATTTCCAAATTTGAGAGCTAGGATAATGGAAGTGCATCACCCTAGAATGTGTAGACCTAAGTAGCTTATACACTACAGAGCAGTTTGTCTCTCTAAAAGTAATTCAAGAATACATTGCTTTGGGACGTAATAACCTGAAGCTTTTCTGGAGCGGGGTGGGTGAGTAGAATGTATGAAGTAGACACAAAGGGTGGACATGGATCCATTTAGGTGATTAGCGTTTTTCATAATTTGTTTTTTTCTGTTTGTCAGTTCATTTCTGTGTGTTTCCTCTACAAGGTAAATACTTAGTTTTTAGTGACTTCAAAGTGTTACTAGTATGGAGAAGCATTTTAACATAAAAACTATCAGTTTAGTTTTGGATGGCTTAATCATTCCCTATGAAGAGTTAATTGAGGGCTAATGGTGCTACAGTCAAGAAATGAATGTCCATTTGATCCTGATTTTCCCTACATCCTACCTAAACAAATTTAAAATACTGCAACATTGTACACCCCAAAGTCTAGGAGCATTAAGACTTGCCAGTCATAAAACCTGAGATGTGAGATGTGAATACCAGCACCTATTAATTTTGCTCTATTTTCAGAAATGTTAAGAATGTATACATATTGGATACTGGTAATGCTTGAAAGAAGTCTTTCAAGTTGTAATGTTTTGCAGGGGGCAGTCCATAACATCCTGTGTAGATGAGCACAACTATTGAAAATTTAGTCTGAAGCACAATTGTGCTAAAATTTTAGATTTTATGACTGTAACCTTGACCACATGGAACCAGGGCCTTGTCTGTAAGCCTATACAGTAAGAAAGTTGCACACCTTCTTCCAAATAAGTATTGGTTTGTCTGATATCTTAAGAGCCTTACTCTGTTGAAGTGATTCTCAGCTAAACATTATGTCTGTTGTAACTTTGATATTTCTACTTTTGTTATTTATTAGTGGTATCTTTTTTTGAAGTGTCAGATGTTGTGACTATTTAAAATAAAATATCATTATAAATTAAGTGAAAAAAATGAAAAAAGAAAACAGAAACTGTGTTATAGTTACAGAGAATAAGCAGGAGGTTCGGGGTGGGGGAGGAAAGGGGGGAAAGAAATAGGTGAGGAAGATTAATAGGTATAAACTTCCAGATGCAAAACAAATGAGTCAAGGGTATGAAATGTACACTGTGGGGGATATAGTCAGCAACTTTGTAATATCTTTGTGGTGACATATTGTAACTATACTTATCATGGTAATCATTTTGAAATGTATAGAAATATCGAATTACTCTGTTGTGTAACAGGAACTAACATAGTGTTGTTGGTCAATTATACATCAAAAACAAGCAAACTAACTAACTCATAGAAAAGGAGATCAGATTTGTGGTTACCAGAGTCAGGGAGTGGGAGAGGGGGAATTAGATGAAGACAGTCAGAAGGTACAGACTCCCAGTTATAAGATAAATTATTACTAGGGATATAATGTACAATGTGATAAATATAATTAACACTGCTGTATGTCATATATCAAAGTTGTTAAGAAAGTAAGTCCTAAGGGTTCTCACCACAAGAAAAATTTTTTTATATTTCTTTAATTCTGTATCTATATGATATGATGGATTTCACTAAACTTATTGTGATAATCATTTCATGATGTATGTAAGTCAAATCATTATGCTGTATACCTCATACAGTGCTACATATCAATGATATCTCAATAAAACTGGAATAAAAAAAAGAAATGAGCTATCAAGCCATGAAAAGATATGGAGTAAACTCAAATGGATATTACTTAGTGAAAGAAGCCATTCTGAAAAGGCTACATACTATATGGTTCTAGTTGTATAACATTCTGGAAAAGGCAAAACTATGGATAAAGTAAAAAGATCAGTGGTTGCCAGGGGTTGGGGTCCGGGGCAGGTATGGATAGGTGGAGCAGAAAGGAATTTTAGGGTTGTAAAAATGCTCTCTGTAATACTATCATGATGGATACAAGTCCATTTGGCTTGTATGATGGATACAAGTCTATTTGGCTTCCCTTGGAGCTTGAAGATTAGCAAAAGCGTGCTAGGTTAACATCAGTATTTCCAGTGTGAGAGAGTTAGAGTTACAAATTGGCATTCTTGTACTATCCCTCCCCCCAGTGAGTATGAGTTTAATCTTATATGATCATGGCTCTAGGCTATGGTAAAAACAAGACAACAGGCCCAAAATGGAATTGCTTATTCTAAGCCCCATGTCACCAAACCAAGACACTTTAATTACAGTTTCAGCACTACCAGAAATGGAATCTTAAATCAGTCAATCAGGAATTGCCTGATCACCACTAGTTAGGTAATCTGCCTGATAGATTCCTGTAATCCCCTAAAAAAAAGCAACTTTGCAATAACCACCTGCTTTTTTGCCTAGTATAACTTCCTTGTTCCTGCTCCCTTAAGGCTATAAAAGTCTTTCATTTTGTATAGCCCCTGGAGCTCCTTTCTATCTGCTAGATTGGATGCGGCCTAATTCAAATTGATTTTTGCTCAAATAAACTCTTAACATTTTTAATATGCCTCAGTTTATCTTTTAACAACACCTATGATAAGAATGATTCTCTGGACCTTCAAGTTAGAAAGCAGGTCCTATTGACCTTGGATAACCCTGGCTCACCTCACCATTTCTACCTTTCTTTACAATTTCTTGACTGATTACTCCATAATAGTTGATAATGATTAAGAATCTGTATTAAAAAGAAAAGATTAAATTATACTGAATAAAATTCTTAGGAAAATACTAAGTCTGTAACACAGTTGAGAACTATTTGTATCCCAAATGGTTAAAGTAGGTTTTAAAGCTTAAAGGAAGAAATATACAGCTATCCAGAAAATTGCCACCCAAAATGCTTTATTTCCCAAGGTGTCCAAGTAGTTGAACTTTTATCACATCAGTTAGTGGCCTTCCCAGCACTGCATGGAAGTCCATTGACTATTGTTAAATAAAATCCTGCTGTTCTTCACCCTGGAGCATGCTATGCTGCATAAGCCTTCTTTAAAGTTGTGTGAATCAGCTCAAAACATACTGATTTCTGTAGCTGTTTTGCAGATGGCTGCTTATCTTTCTCAGGTAATCATAGGACTCATCAAAAGTAAATTGCAAGTCTACTATTAACTCTAAAGTTTAAGTCAGACCATCCCAGACCTGCCCTACAATTTAAAAAAGAAAAAGAAAAAAAAATCCAGAGGTATTTGGGTGATAGGAAAATAGATATTTTAATATCTTTATATAAAAGTGAGAGAAATAACAATTCTCAGCCTGACTGTACATATAAATCATGTAGGAGTGTTAAAAATATGAATGCCTGGGATGCACACAAACCAATTAAAAAAGTATAACTGATGAGCTGTAATTTTAAAAGCCTGGATATCTGAGTGCTTAAAATTTCCAGAGGTGATTCTGATGCTCAGAGAATGGGTTAAGAACCACTGCTAGAAATATTATTATACTGAAATTTTGAATGACAGTTTAGGTAACTTTAAGCAATAGATCTGTTGACTCATATTTTCTTTCCACCATTTCCAAGATATCCAGGGTCTTTTGGATTGAAGTAATCAACATATTTTTAAATTTAAAAAAATCCAGTTGTGACAAATGACGATTTGGTCATCTCCTTTTCTTTTCTTAGACTAGGCAAAATGCCCAAAACATTTCTCCAAGCTGGCTTCCTTTATATTTGGGACTGACAGTGACAGTCACCTTGGCTGGTTAGAGGATGAAGAGCAGCCTGTGCTTGAATGAGGAAAAAGTAGCTGGTGAATGCAGATTAGAACCAGCTGCATTTCTAGTGATATAATCTGTCAAGAATTTTTTTTTTAAACTTATCTGCCACCAGTCTTTTTGTTTCACTGTCAAGTTGTTTTATAACTTTATGTTTTGGTGTCATCCATTAAAGATTAAATAGTTCAAAACCTGGAATTCCACTTAAGAGGCTTTTCTGACAAGCAAGGAAGTTGAATTTCTTTGTCCTGTATTGCAAATTGTGAATACAGAAAAGCGGTATTAATCTAGATTCCATCAAGTCAATATATGTGCTTATTCAGGTATGTGTTTGGCTACGTAATAATTCTATTTGTGTATCTTAGCATAGGTATTATCTGTCGGGAACTAAGACTTTATGTGGGAGTTAAAACTTGTGATTCACCATTTGTATTCCAGGACCATTAGCTCAAGATTTATCATGGTTTTGTTTTCTCCAGCAGACAAAGTACAATCTCAAGACTGATCTAAGGTTTTGGATCACCAAAACAAAAAGCCTATTCAGAGGACCAGCTACTTAATTTGTGGGACTCAGTGCAAAATGAAAATATGGGGCCCCTTGTTCAGAAATTATAGAGAGTTTCAAGATGGCAATGGCAGAGCATTAAGCTGAGTGTAGAACCCTTCTAAACGCAGACCCTTCTACACGTGTGTGTGTGTGTGTGTGTGTGTGTTTTGCATGTGAATGTATATATACACAAACAAAACTTCTTTATAAAAATTAGATTTTTAAGGAAAAATCTCAAATATATATGCTTTTATATATACATACGTGTGTGTGTATACACACACTCATAACTATTTCTCTTCCTTAAAAATTTCATCTCCTCTTAAAACTTGAGCTGTTACTTCTGGGAAGATGACTACAATATTTGTGTCTCTATCGTATTCATTCAACAAATATTTACATTTTTGCCAGAATTCTGTTCTACGCATTTAGAATGGATATAATGATTCAGGTCCAAAACCCATCTTGGACCATAGAGGAAACTTAGGAATGAAAAAACATGGTGGAGCAACAAGATGAAAGGATCCTGGGTTACTGACATAGTGGGGCCATCGTGCCAACTCTGGACTGCCTATCTCAGACCTTTATGTGTTAATGTTATGTAGGCCACTGATAGTTTGAATTTTTCTGTTATTTTAACTGCATCTAAACCTAACTAGTAAAATAGACATCACAAATTTAATATGTCCAAAAATGGACTTTGGATTTTTTTCTCTCAAACCTCAATAATGGCATCTTATACCCTTCCAGTTGCACAGGCTAAAATTCTTTTGGAAAGGGGTTCTTAACTTTGGGTTCATGAAGGCTCAAGGGGTGATGGAGTCTATAAACTTGGAAAAATTTACACCTATAATACCATGAACCTATAACTAAAATTTAATATTTCCTTCATTTATGATCATAGGCAATAAACCACAGTAGTGTTAGTAGTATCTGTGACATTGTCACCAATAAAAATCACAGATATTTTTATATCATATTCAGTTGTTGCAGAAATTTAAAAATACCTTTCATACTTATCATTGCTTTGAATTATAGGAGCAATTATGAAGAAGCATATATATCACATATTTTCTAATGTTTTGATAACAATATTTCAATATAATATTCAATATTTCAATGTTTCAATTGGCTTCCTTTGTAATCTTATGCATTTCATTTCATACACTTAAAACATTGTTCTAAGAGGGTGGTTCATAAGCTTCACCAAGGGCTAAAAGTGTCCATGCCATAGGAAGGGTAAAAGCCCTTTTCTTCTGGTCATCCTTGACCTCTCAGTTTATCTCATACCCATGTAGCAGAAGCTGCTAGTTACCACCAATATGTATTCTTCCTATTTCCTTAGTATCAGAACCTCAGGGTTTTTTGGCAGGGAGCAATAATATTCTCACTTGAGAGACTTCATTTCCCAGACACTCCTTGTAGTTAAGCATAGCCTTGTGACTAAGCTCTAGCTAAGGAATTATAAGTCAAAATGTTAATATTTTGTAGGACTTCGGGAAAGGTTGTTTAAAAGGTCCGACTTAGCTGGATAGAAGACACAGAGAGCCACCACACCTTTTTGGATGGCCTACTTCTGGGATTATTTTACATTAAAAAAAAAAAAACAGTCTAGGTAGAGTTCTGTTCCTAATTGCTGAATATAGGTTCTAAATTCCTAACTGATACACTCCACTTATAACAAATCCTATTGGTTCTGCCTTCAAAATCTAATTCAAATTCAGAGTTTGAGTACTTCTCACTATCTCCACCACTGTTACCCTTGTCCCATCAAATCTCACCTGAGTTATTGCAACAACAAATTCTAACTGGTCTCCCTTCTCCTGCCTGGCTCCCCATGGTGTTTTCTCAACAAGTGTCCAGAGCGACATTATAAAATTCATAAGGTGGATCACATCACTCCTCTGCCCCAAACCTTTAATTTTTTTTTTTTCTCATTTCAAATGAAAGTTAAGTCCTAATGATGGCTTATGTAGTTTTATAAGTTGCTACCAATCTACCCCCTTACTTCTCTGATCTCTTCCCATTCTACCCCAGCTCACATAATTCCTGTCCCATCTGCCCCCTTGTTGTTCTTTGAATATGACAAACATGCTCAAGGTAGGTGCTCAGTAATATATTTATCTAATGAATAACTGAGGGGAAAAAAAAAAAAGAAGGCTATTTCAGACCAATTTTTGCTCTAGGCTAGAATTATTCAATGTAGGTAGACTTGATTATTCCAAATGATTGGATTCTTATGTGTAATATTGATAAAATAACTATTTATGGTGCCAATAGTGTAGAATATAACAATAAAAGTTGTCACTGATCATGAAAGGAATAGTTGTATCATCACTCTGACTTAGACAGTCTTGCCACAAAACCAACTCTCTTGATTTCCCCATTTCTCTCACAGGTACTCAGATTCAAACACTCAGTTATCCTGATTCTTCCCTATCAAAAATGCCATCATCTTCATGATGTCTCTCAAGCTGCCCTTTTACTTTTCATCCCTTCTGCTTCCCTCTATTTCAAGGTTCTATCGTCTAACACATGGATTACTGCAGGAACCTCTTACTGTGTTTCCCATCATTTCTCTCTCTCTTATCCTGAGTACTACAATTAGAATAATTTCCCTAAAAGACTGGTTTTAATAGATCCTCTCCAGCTCAGTATCATTTAATATTTATATATTTATTTACTGATGGTAAAAATTAATGTACAATGAAGCTTGTTACTAGAGGTAAAGAAGCTGAGGAGTCTATTTGTTCTTATTGCTATACTGTAAGTTCATAGCAAAATAATAATAATGAAATTTAATTATCCATAACATAACTGTCCACATAGTTGGTATAATTAGATATAATTACAAAGCTACTTGCCAGTAAAAGACTTGAAAAAAGATGTTTTAAAAAACTATGATTTATGCATCTTCTATAATTCATTTCAATTCTTGCTTATTTAACATTTACAAGGTACCTAGTACTGAACTATATGTTGTACTATGGGAATAGACAAATGAATACACAAATAGAGAATATTGGGAGTGTGTTCTATATTATCAAGCTATGTAGAAATTCTGGTAAGGTACTGGGAAAAATGAGACAGTGGGAAAGGGGAAAAAAAAGTAATTGAACCATTGATCAATGAATCAAGGAGAAATACATTTGTTTTTAGGTGATTTGTTTCCATTGAACTATTTAGGTTATTTCAAGCTTTTAGAAATATCTGGCCATTAAATAGACAATAAGATGAACTAAATTTTAAATATTTAAATGGTATTTCTTATGGCAACAACTGCAAAAATTACAACCTTTAAACGTAAGCCTAGCAGTCATCATGATATTTTTAACAGAAATGTAATGTGTTGAGAGAATTATAGAGGAAATGCCAAGGAAGACTCAATTTGACCCTGAGGTTCTATTTCATGTCTCTTCAGCAACACTTTAATTTAACCTCAGCATCAAAATGATAAAAAAAACCAAAAAAAATGATAAAAAGTACTTGAGAATCAACTGTAGGAATCACCATGGAGACCACACCGTGTTCTCAGGTCACATTAATGAGGTCTCTCCATTCTGCCAAAGACAAGTTCCCTGCATCTGGCAGTGCTGCATCTAGTAGACAGAAAATTGTGTGGTTGCAAGTATAACAAATACACACTCAAATCAGCATCAGTAAAGGGGGGATTTATCAAAGGGATGAAACTGGCCATTTGAAAAACATTTGAAGAATAAAATACAGTTGGGTCACCTGGAAAATGGAAAAAGACTGTTATAGACCCAACAACTTCCTTTCACCTCCCTCAGAGTGTTATGGACCCTCAGAGTGCTATGGACTCTGTTTGTCTCTGTTTACTTGTGGCATCTCTGCTCCCCCATAAATTATCTTGTTCTTAGCTTTGATTTGTTGTTCTTTCTCATGTTTTGCCCTGACCTTTCAGTTCAAGTATTTAGTATCTTCTGACTCATTGGCTCAGTATCTGTATTCAAAAGTCTGAGAAAAAGAATCCGATTTGTTCAGTTTAGGTCAGGTGTCTCCAGGTGGAGCAAGAGGGTGTGGAGGCCTTAGTATATGGCCTTACAGGGGCTGTGACCAGTTAAAATACACATCATCTACAGTTTTGTGAAACGCTTAAGGGGTAAAGAGGCCGATGGCGATAGTATATTTCCAGCTCCATTTTGGAATCTTACCATTAATTCATTCATGCTTTTCTTCCCCACTGAGTTTAAGAATTAAGACAATACACACACACACACACACACACACACTCTAAATTATCGAACAGCTGACAAAAAATTAAGGTTGTTATTTTGATCATTCTGTTTGACTTTTTATTTGAATGAAAACTCAATGAGGAAATATTTATTGATTCCCTTCAGTGAGCTCAGCACTGGACAACTTGGGGTGGGAGAGGTGAGGAGGACAATAAGTGATAAAAGTGGTCTTTGATGTCCTAGGTTTTTCTAAGTTATGAAAAGTCTAAACCTTTAAAGGACCCTCCATTTCTGGTAATTACCAATGGGCTCATAGGTGTGTAGTCTACCCAAACTTATTGCTGACCTGCTCATCCGTGACGCTCAATTCTTGCCACTACTTCTGCAATCATACTCTCACTTCTCAGAACTTGCCCCTTCAACAGCCTTCACATGAGAGAAGGATTCTAGAAAATTCCCTTAGGCAAATTATGGGGGAGGAAGGGAAGACACATGATGTTTATTTATTTATTTATTTACTTTGGTTAAGTGGCCAGCATTTAAAAAAAAAAAAATCAGGAGAATTCAAATAACAATATGGTTTTCTTGTTTCTCTTGAAAAATCTGAAAATCTGGCCTTTGGGGATCTGTATTTTCATACAGCTGGACCCACATAGTAGTCTCCCTCTTTAGATGGGGCATGAGTTTCCCAATTTGTCATAGTTCCCCTACTGTGTCCTGTATTATATCCAGCCTGCTTGACTCATTTTACTTAAATGCCTTGCCCTTGTAGGCATTCGTGTTTGCAAATCTTGATCTTTCTTAGTTCCTGAAATTTACTGTATTCTTTTATTTTTTTCCAAATCTAACTTCTGGAGAAATTGTGACACATCTCCAGGTTTGAGAATATTTTGTGGTGCCACATTACACTCAAAATTGTGAGCCAAGTCAGAGACAAGTAATTTCTATTCTCTTTTAATTTAGGGACAATTCTTTGCTTACCTCCTCTGACATCTACTTCCAGAGTAAAGGAAATCCATTGTCTGCTTAATTTATTACAAAACTTAATGACAGTATGCCTGATTTAATCATTGGTCCTGGTCACCATCTGTGCAGGGAATCTAGTGCAAAAAGTGCCTCCTTGTGGTTTGTCCTAAGATTGCAGCACATGGAATAAGGCTCTTTCTGCAACCATATTGCTCATCCCAGCAACATAATTATTTTAAAAAGTAGTAATGTTAGGAAAAACTGTCCACTACTTGGAAATAGGCAAAAGAGTTAATTGAGCTTAGCAGACCTTCTGGGGATTATCTGATTATATAACGTTGTGCATCTTTGATTGACTTTCTACTGAGGAGGCTATTTTACATCTCAATATCATAGAAATTAACTTGTACAAAACTAATAATAAAGCAAATAATGCTTGTGCATATCAATGAAAATTAATTAATTTTGTGTCATAGATATAAAATTTATTTCTGCCTTATAGGAAAGATTACCACAAACATTAAATTTTATTGTCTTATTGGTAATTAACCAGTTTTGCATCTATTAGCAAGTTCTTTCCAGCATTCCTGATTGTGTGTGTATGCAAGTATGTTTTTGAAATTTTCTTTTAAACTGATTCGCCCATTATTATTAAGTTGAATAAAATCTTTCATGTGTGTTCATTTTATATATACATAAAAGTAAAAATATATTTTTTTCTTTTTGAACATAATACTTTAGCAAATAAATACCTGATATTTTGATTATTGTATTTCAATAGCTCCAACTGAAAAAGAAACTCAGGTTACTAAATATGTAAATCTAAATTATACAAAAATTAGTTGTAGTGATAATTTTAGGCACAGAATATTTTAGGTATAGTGACTATAGTTTTGGCATTCAGTATGTAAACTTTTCTGTGGTAAAGGAATCTCCTCCACAAAGGAGTATTTTTTAATCCATAAAGGGGAAAGAGAAATTGGCTGTATTTCTTAATCCATAAAGGGGAAAGAAAAATTTTAGAAATAGTGAAATCAGATGAGAAAGCAAAAAAATTAGTGGTAAGAAATGAAGAAAGATTCAAGAACACTGTTTCATCTGTCTTTCTGTACAGAGTATCCTTACAGGCCTAAAATCTTGGACGTTTGTGTGCTCCAAAGTGAAGCCAAACTTCAAAGTGAGTTTTCACCTCAGTGACCCAGGGACACCTCTGGTTATTAAGGAAGGACGTTAATTTACTACCCAAATACAATAGAGTCCTCTTTAACTGGACTGGAGTTTTCTCCTCTGTGTATTTCTTTCCTTAGAATTGAGGAATAGCAATTTGGTAGCTGAGGTCAGAGCTTTAAAAAAAATATGATAACTGAGTGTTTTCTTCAAGAGCCGTTTGTCTAGTGGATTCATAAAGAAACAAAGATATTGCCATCTAGTGGTTTAATTGAAAAAATTCAGTAAAACAATTTTTCTCATGAAGGTTCACATTAATAGTTCCTTTATGTGGCCCTAAGTTAAAACAACAACAAGAAAAAACTTGCTTTTAGAAAGCAACTATTAATATACTTTAAAAAATTACTGTTTCAGATTTTGTCACTCCTTTTTTCATGTTATATTCCCTAATTATTAAACTCTGTAGAATATGAATTAGAACAGGCAAAGATGTTTTCATAATTTGAAGAAAATATTAATAAAAGACAATGTTCCACTGAATAAATTGTCAGATGTTACACAAACCACAAACCAAATGTTAAACCAAATCATAAAATCAAATTAATGATAAAATTAATAGTTCAAATCAAATTTTAAAAAGGAACTATATAAAGTAAATAGGTATACATTAAATACAATTATAATAGCATGTTCTCTAAAGCATGGTCTAAAGCTAGGCTCTTATAACAGGAGCCTTTGCTTTTATTAAATAGCTCCGTTACAGCAAATTGGCTACAAAAGAATATTCCATTAAATAAATATTATTTTATCATTCATTTTGATTATAAGAAATGTATTTCGGGCTTCCCTGGTGGCACAATGGTTGAGAGTCCGCCTGCCAATGCAGGGGACACGGGTTCGTGGGAAGGACGAATTCTTAACCCCTGTGACACCAGGGAAGTCCCAAGAACTATTTCATTTCTAATAGCAGCATGAGAGACAATAGCTCCTGCAGATATTCTGACTCCATCTGGCTGTGATAGGGATTTTTCCAGGTACCTCTTGGATTTTCAGATCATCATATACCCAGGTTTCTTCAAAGGGGAATTTTTAAATAAAAATTTCTGAGTACTCTGATTCCACTTTTAAAGCAAACTTTATACTCTGGGAACCATAATGTTTACATTGAACTTAGCAGAGCCTTCTCATCCTTGGTCAGGAAAGTATCATGTTGGAATCCATCCAGCCTGGGACAAACAAGAGAAAAGCTATCTTTTCATGGCATCTTCTAAGGTATGTAAAAATCTAAAGGAGAGACACAGAAACCAGACAGAGGGACAGATAGGCTCCATTTATGATCCCTGTGTGAAATGATGAAACCTTCTATTCCAAAAATGGTTCAGGGGCACAGATTGCCATATAACCCTTGAGTAGTGTTTAGAAGTAAGGAGAAGTTTATTATATAGAGTGAATAAACAACAAGGTCCTACTGTATAGCACAGGGAACTATATTCAATATCCTATGATAAACCATAATGGAAAAGAATATAAATATAAATGTATATATATGTATAACTGAATCACTTTGCTGTACAGCAGAAATTAACATTGTAAATCAACTATACTTCAAGGAAAAAATATATATAAAAGAAAGATGACTGACAGTAGATGGAAAAAACAAACAAACAAACAAACAAAAAGAAGGAGAAGGAAGTAGTATTACTGTGTATACTCCTTCTCATCCTGCAGGCTCCCAACCAACCCACACACAATTGTTGTCAGGGTTCAGGTAACTACAGATCCTGTTGTGGTTCTAATGGAAAAAAGCACAGACTCAAGGTTTGGAGAAAGATTTGATTCTGGCATCTAGGAAGACGGCTACATGCAGGAAGGAAGCCATGTGAGCACACACAAGCCAAAGCTGGATGACCACATTCCTAATCCTTGACTACATTTCCAATTTTGCTGTCATGGAGCTATTTAATAAAAGCAAAGGATCCTGGTAGATTAAGTATGTAATCTACATTTATATCTACTAAAAGCAAAAGAAAAAAATTAGACAATGTATTTTCTTTAGGTATGTTAAGTTACCAGGCAAGTCAAGCAAGGCAAAATATTATAGAACTGCTAAACTTCAAGTGCTATTTGTAAAGTGTGTTGACAATCTCTGCTGAAACAGGTCACACTATTTGTCTAGACGAAATAAAACATGTGTCTGGCAGTCTGTACAAATGTCAGCCTTTTCTCTGTCTATATAATATGTAGATCTATTTATTATAGGGGATAGTTCCTTCTTCAAGATCTTATTAAAAATATAGAGCCTTGCCCCTCCTTTCTCAAATACTACTGAGGTAGAATCTATGAGATTGGGGCCATATCTATTTTTTGCGGAGCACAGACTCCGGACGCGCAGGCTCAGCGGCCATGGCTCACGGGCCCAGCCGCTCCGCGGCATGTGGGATATTCCCGGATCGGGGCACGAAACCGCGACCCCTGCATCGGCAGGCGGACTCTCAACCACTGCGCCACCAGGGAAGCCCCGTCATATCTATTTTTAACAAGCTCTCCAGGTCTTTATGATACATCTTAGTTTGAGAACTATTCTTCTAGACACCATTAACAAAACCAATAAGACTAAATACTTTTCATGGAAAAGGTTTAAAGGCAATCAAGGGTGAAAAAGTGGAACAACAGGTCAAATTTAATAGCCACTTAGCTGGAGGACTGGCAGATCACCAGTGAGATTTCCACTTTATAATACCATTGGTACAGGGAATAATTTTTTAATGAGTCATATTACCATAGATGGCAACCTGATAAAATCTCCGTGAAAGAATGGAAATTCTCAAAATGTAAACAGTAGTATTTATTAAACCAGGAGTTGCTTATTGAGTACCAACTACATGCCAGGTGCTATAAATAGGCACTAGAATTACAGAGAAAAATGTTTTCCCTTAAGAAGCACTTAGTATAATAAATTGATTCCTAGACTTCAGTAGGAATAAAAATCACCCTGGGTACTTGTTAAGAATACAGATGCTCAGTATCTGATTATCCGAAGCACATTGGTCTAATTAGTAAGTAAGAAAGTAAACAGACATTTATAATACACGTGGTAAGTTTTAAGAGATATACAAAAATGTTATTGGATCACTGATCAAGACCAAGAGGGAAGGGTAAATGTCAGGGATAGGTTTTTATTAAAAGATCCCAACTTGAATTCCTGAATAAAAACTAGTAGTTTTCTAGATGAAGAAAGGTGGTGAAGAGCATGAAAAATGGCACTGAATTATGAGAAAGTGTGGCATATATGAGGAACCAAGGAAAGTTTCTTACATCTGGAATTTAGGAGTTAAGAGTGAGGCACAGGGGAAATGTGATTGGAGAAGTAAGCAGGACTAGATCATGAAGAGTCTTGTATCCTAAGCTGAAAAGTTTTATTTTCACCCACAAATAAGTGGTGAATCATTGAAGTAGTGAAGTAGAAGGTAACTCCCTCTGAATTGGGTTTTAGAAAAAGCATTCTCATAGTCCTGAATGAAGGGGCTGAGTGGGGTAGTGGTGGGGCAAGAAAGGGAGACTGGCAGGAAGGCCAGTTAGAAGGTTACCTGATAATTCAAGCAAGAAACGTGAAACGCCTGCTTTAAGGAGTGTTGCTGGGACAGAGAAGAGAGAGCGGAACGTGTTAAAGTGATTAGATTGATGGGATGAGAGGAAGGTAGAGTGAAGGATGACTTCTAGGTTTTGTTTTGAGTCCATTCATCTCATCTCCTTGGTAAGAGTGCTTCTTCTTTTTAATTGGGAAGACTTTCCCTTTGGAATCTTAGTGTTTTGTACTTTAAGTAACTAATGTCATTTGCTAGGGCTGGTTATGTTCCAAATGCTACCATGACAAACACATTATCTCCCTATAGAAGATGCTGTCAATGCCCTGTCCATATCCTCTCAGCCCCCTCCAGAGGTCCTGTAGCCTTCATTGACAGTTTCTGGAAAAACCCAAAGCTTCTTATGTCAAGCCCTGAACCTTTCTCTGTGAGGGCTTCCTCTGACCCTGGAGTGTGCCTGACCTGTGCTCAGGGTAAGCCAGAAGTGTATAACAGTTAATACCCCCGGGGTAACCCTCAACCAGTGGGGAATAGAGGTCGTGGATAACTATCCTTCCAAGTTTCCTAGCCCGTTAGTGGAGGATTCCCCAGTAGGATTCCCTTCCTTGTCTCACTTTATCACACCCTCACCATGTTTCCTGGGATCACCTCCCAAATAAACTACTCGAACCCAAATCCTTGTCTAAGAGATTGCTCTGGAGGAAACCCAAACCAAGGTATTCAATTCTCAACGAACTCAATGAGAGTGGTAGAAATTATTCTTATCACTGTTTTATATATGTGCAATCTAATGCTTGGAGAAGTTAAATAAATTGTTCTTATCACTTAGCTGGTAAACGCTACAGCCTGGATTCAAATCCAAAGCCTGTGATCTTAATACTATGCTCTACTGCCAGTCTCAAATTCCAAGATGTAAACCAGGCATCACTAACTTGGAGTGAAAGCCAGAGGCAGCCCAGTCTCTTTTGAGCAATATTGAGACTGATTACTATTTTCAGATTCTGATCCTTATTATTATAAAGGCTGAGCCTGAGACTTGGCTGCCAGCATATGTTTCCTCTTTTCATGTCCACTTTAGAGGGTTGAAAATTCATTATGTAGTTTCTTCCTCTTACTGAGAATGGTAGTCATGTACAATTTAGAAGCTGAGCCGATCCCTTTTGAATAAGGTAAATATAATAATGTAATGGCAGAAAGTGGTATGATACATCAACCATTCTTAACCCTTCGTTCTTCTTTCAGATTCCCCTAGCACTTTCATGGTTTAACTCCTGGTTAAAAATTTGAAGTGGAAGCGAGTGATGAAAGGAAAAGGCAGCTGCTACTTGAGGTCATTAAAAATAATATATCCAGAACTCAGCTCATATTTTCCTCTCCTTGCCTATAATGAAAATAACTCACATTGAAGGGAAGTATGGAGGAAGAATATCAGAAATCGGAAGATCTAATTTCAGTTCCTTCACCAATTAGCTGTGTGACATTAAGCAAATCACCTAGCTTTTCCAAATCTTGGTTGTTATCTGTGGAAAGAAGGGCTTCAAGTATAGATTACCCGTAAGTTCCTTTCTAGTATTAACATTTCTGTGATTCCATCCAATCCTGATGGAGTACTAGAGTTACTGGAATGAAGGAGTCTCAGCTTTAAATATACTAGTCTGCCATCCTAGTCTCTCCATATGTTTTGTACTTTCCTAAATTCATGCATTTTTCCTTTGATTTTCCTTCCATCTGAAAGGCTTTTGATTCTCTTATAAAATTTCAACCCAACTTTAAAATTCTTTGCCTTAATGACTGTAGAAATTATTGTGCCCTCCTCTGAATCATCAAGCATTTATTATTATACCATTCATTTATATGGCACTTAACATTTATAGCACAAGAAAACTCTGCAAGAGACATTACAATAGGCATAGAGTACAGGATTAATGGCTAGACGAGTGGTTTGGACTGTAGTTCTCAACATGTGGTGGACAAATCACATTGTTTCTATGACTATATTCCTTTCTCTCTCACTGATCAGACCCACACTAGTGTGTCATAACACTCCAAGTTGAGTATAATTAGTATATAAATGAACTCATATAATTATACAGGCCACAATGCACAAAGTGAAGCAGTTCATTTGCAATAAAACGAGTGAAGGGGATTCCGGCATAAAAGAGCTCAAGTCCCACAGAAAGGGGACAGCAGTACCTTGGCTGTGAGCGGGGGCAGCATCTGTAATGCTAAATCTTCGATTCTTTAAGACAAGCTAGAAATTGCAAACTTTTGTTCCTTGTTCCTGGCTTGTAAATATTCGTAGCAAAATCAAACATTTTAAACATACCTTCTGTAGGCCTTATTAAGCCAGTAGGTGGTCTCTGGTCATCTCTTCCTTAGCGCATTACTTCCTCACTCTGGCTTTTCCAGTGAGATTACTCACCCAGAAGTTTCCAGTTACCAGCTTTGTGACCCAAGAAAAATAACTTAACATGTCCTAGCATTAATTTTGTGTGTGTGTATATGGCACTGACCTCACAGGATGTATGAGCAGTAAATGAGAAAACACCTGTAAAACATAGCACACAGAAATAAGCATTCCATGAATGTTTGTTCCTACTATGCTTGAATCATGGGGCAGTCTGGCTTCCTCCATCAACACGGTACAGCCATCTCTGTCAGTGCACAATCTCCCCCCTTCACCTGCCAAGTTTTAACTCTTTTGAATAAGGTCCTTCTCAAGTTGTGTGTAAGTTTTTTGATGGTAAAGACTATCCTTGTTCTTCCCCCACACTTAACTAATCTTTTTATTCTGGAAAATTTCAGTCATATACAAATGTAGAAAAATAGTACTATAATCAACTCCTGAGTTGGTTATCCTCACAATTTTCAACATGTGGCCAATTTTGTTTCATCCACACCCTCATCAAATCCCTACTCTCCTACCCTACACACATGCTTTTGAAGCACACACACATTATTTTGAAGCCAACTGTAGACATCACATCATCTCATTTGTAAATACTTCAAAATTTATACAGTTTCCTAAGGAATGTATGAAAAACAGTAGTCTTGTGGGAAGATTCTTAGTGATGATGGGGGGGGAAGGGCAAGCAAGAAGGGATAGTCTCATAATAGAATCAGGTTAAAGGAAGAAATTCTCCAATTATCAGGTAAACCTATGTATATAAGTTGTTTTCTTTCTACCTTATAGTTCTCTTACTTAGGAGAAAATTTCAAAATAGTTTGCATAAATCTTGATCAACAATAGAAATGCTATGACTATTTTAAATTAATCCAGTCTGGCTTCCAACAACAACCTTTCACTAAATGTGCTCTTGCTGAAGTTACCAATATTGCCAAGTCCAACTGAGCTGACCACTTCTATTTGGTTTTGAGCACAACATTTTCTCCTGGTTTTCTTTCTTTCTTATATTGACCATTCCATTTCACATGCCCAGGATTTCATCTTGAACTTTATTTTTTTTTAACACACGCTACTTTTTCTAGTTGATTTTATCTAGTTATATAGCTTTACCATTTAAATACTGATGACTCAAATTTATACTTAGCTTTCACTTTTTTCTGAAGCATCATACACCCACACACGTGTTTATACAAAGGTTCATACATATTAGAATAAATTTTAATGATATAAAGAATATGTTGCACAAAGCTGTAAATATTAGTAAAAATAGAAAATATTCTTTATTATAAATTTCATATAGTATATCAATTATTGCAGAATTCTCTCATTGATTTTTGTCAAAACCTTGTATCTGGGGCTTCCCTGGTGGCGCAGTGGTTGAGAGTCCGCCTGCCGCTGCAGGGGACACGGGTTCGTGCCCCGGTCTGGGAAGATCCCACATGCCGCAGAGCGACTAGGCCCGTGAGCCATGGCCGCTGAGCCTGCGCGTCCGGAGCCTGTGCTCCGCAAGGGGAGAGGCCACAACAGTGAGAGGCCCGCCTACGGCAAAAAAAAAAAACAAACCTTGTATCTGTATTCAAACTGTGGTTGCAACTGATAAAACAAATGTAGTTCCAATATGAATGTTAATTAATTCTTTTCATTATGTCGATAAGTAGGACAACACTAGCCAGCTCTAGTACTCCACTAATATTAGAATTCTCTCTGTTCCTGGATTATGCCAAGCTTCTTCCTACTTCAGTACTTTTGCATTTACCCTTCTTCTGCTCTTTTTCAGCTCTTCACTAGACTGGCTTCTGATCCTAGTTCAAGTGTTGTAGAGAGGCTTTCCCTGACCACCCTATCCACGCAGATTTACATACTTTATCTACTCTCTATCTTATTGTTCTCTTTTATTTTCTTCATAGATATTTAGCAATGATCAGTTCTAAAAAAGCCAGGCATGTATTTATGTAGGTTTTTATTTATCTGAATGGATGAGTCAGGCTTTGAATGAAACAATTCAAGCAGTGCAAAAATATATCCAGGAGATTTCCACTTCCCGGAAGATGGAATAGCTGTACTTTTCCAATTACAATTTAAAATACTGGGCATAACATATAAAACAAACATATGAAGATTCTGATAGGTAAAGAGAAAGCAGAGTAGCTAAGGACTTCAGGATCTAAAGAACAAACAACATGGTGAGCTGCCTGGATTTTTTTTTTTTTTAATGCACATCATCCCAGAACGAAGCCGGCAACATGAAAATGACAATGGGCGCTGACAAAGGCCCAGCAAGAGCCTGCTCCCTTGAACCAAATGACCAGAAAAGGGCAGCCTAGCAAGACAGAAGACTGTTAGAAAATAACCCATTTACCACAGAAGAAGCTATGGCCCCATCCCCACCCATGCCAGCAAAGGCCAAGTGGGGAGCTGAGACTTTATCCAATTATATCTTTATCCTGCTATAGGCTGTCCTCTCTATAGATGAAATTTGTTCAGACACCCAATCCTATAGCTCCCCCTGCTTCCTTGGACCCTCTCAAATTACTCAACCAGAGACAAGTCCTTTCTTACACTCTTTTTTCTGAGACACCTCACAGTTCCCTGATGGAGTTTGCAGCAAAAATAAATAAATAAATAAACTCACTTGTTCAACCACAGTTATTTCTCTTAGTCTTTGGCCTAAGAGCATTGACATTGTGAAGTGGGCTTAATCTCTCTTTATTATTATTGTTATTATTATTTTAACTCAAATAATAGTATGTTATATACACTGGTTTGTACTTTCTTTTATTTCACTTAAGGATATATTTCAAACATATTTCATATTAGTATGTACAGATCTGCCTTATTCTTTTTAACAGGTGCATAATAATTCCAAGCTATGGATGTAAATTAATATACTTAACTGCCTTCTGTTCATGGACATTTAGTGTTTTTCCAATCTTTTTCTAAATGGCAATGAATAGTTTTGCACATACTTTATGCACAAGTACATCCACAGGATAATTTCAGGGAAGTATAAATGTTAGTTCAAATGGTATGTGCATTTAAAATTTTGATACATATGAACTCCAAGGCTCTCCAAAGAGGTTGCCCCAAATTACCTAATTATCAACAATGCATAAGGAAGGCTTTTCCTGCTATTGTCCATAGTAAGTTTATACTTCCAGGCTTAGACATTTGCAAATCTAGTAGGTGAAGATTTATATCTCAGTGTAATTTATTTGAGCTCTTAACTTATTTTTAGAAAAGCTGAGCAAGTCACATGTTTAAAAGATATTTATATGTCTTTTTATGTGACCTGTCTTCCATATATTTTAGGTTCTAATATAAAAACATATTAAATGTTATATATAACAATATATAATATACTATATAACATGTAAATTTTTATCTCATTTTATATGGTATTTTATATTCTATTGAATTTGACTTGAGGGTTTATTTGGAAATATAAATATATTTCCCACCCTATCGTATGCAAGCTACTATTGTGTTTCTTTTATCTACATTCAGAAAGTTTTTCTTTACTTTGATATTCAGATATTGAGTTGTTCAAGCCCTAAACATAATTATTTCAGTGTTTTGTTTCTCTTTTAGTTACCAGTTACCACATTTTACTCTTCAGTCAAAACACTTTTTTCTTTTAATCATTTTTTTTGTATAATAGCCCAATCCTCCCTCTCTTTCTCCCACCTCCCCTTCTTTTCCCTCTCTCTTTTTCTTTCTCTTCATATCTTAGCTGTTGCGACAGTAACCACTTTATATAACTGGATGCCCCAAGTTTGGGAGGAAAGAGAAGACTTTTTTAGGAACATTATGATTTATTAAACTAAAAGAACCATTATTTCCCTCCTGCTTTTGATATTGTCTGCCTATAGTATGTAGGTGATAGCTAAAAATAACTCTATTAATCTTCTTCTCTATATTGTATTTAGTAGCATGTTTAGTGACTCATTACTAATGAGAATTCATCCAAAAAATGCAAAATCCTTTGTTTCTAACTGTTGTGATAAGAACACAATTTGGGTTCAAAGACAGCCTATGAATCTACAATCATGAGTACCTAAATACAACTTACCTGGTTTTAAGAAATGTAAAGCCAGACAAAGAAGCCATGACATTCTTTTGCTTTAGCCAAGGCTCCCCAAAGCTGGTTACCAGACCACTGCTGGTGACTAAATATTCTGATCTGAAGAGATCTAAAATTAACAAATCATTTTCAATTTTATGCAGTGCTTCATAGGGAAGCTTTCAATGCATCAAAATAACTCAAAAGGCTAGATGGCTTACTTCTTAAGTGGAAAGCAGCTTCTTAAGGATGTATATGTTCCACTTCACTTTTATTATATTTTTCAGCACATTTTGATCTTAAGTTTTTTGTTCTTTCTAGTTAAGAGTATTAGAGTCTATGTGTATTCACTGCTAGAAGCAGGAAGTGAGGCTAATCCTAGACCTAAGTGTGACTAGCTATATTGCCCTGAGCTCTGGGCACAAGAGGTCCCTACTCAGGGCACCACACTTTGGAACCCACTCTGGCTCCTCCTAAGCTGTACTTCATACGAGGTGAGGAGTCTCAGGGGCCTAAGATATACCCGTCTGAAGAGTAGCAGAATACGCTACCTTAAAATGTGCCTCTGACAAAGAAAAGGATTTTGAGCCAAAGGCAATTAAGAAGCAGCAAATGCAGAAAAGCTCTCTCTACCTACGTCCTTCAAAGGATACAAATCCCCCTTTATTAGAGACAGATCCTTACTAGCCTAGAGGGGTAAACATGTTAATAAACTTCTGTTTGTTTTTCTCTTGTTAATCTGTCTTTTATTACAGGGATCTCAGGCAAGGACTCAAAAGGGTAGAGGGAAAATTACTTTCCTCCCCTACACACCCAAAGCCCACATACCCACTTCACGACCAAGTTCCAGATACTTGGGACCCCAGAATTCCCTGTGCAAATGGCTCTGAGCCTGCCTCTAGGGTTTTTGCACAAGGACCTTGCCATTGGAGTGTATAACCCTAAGCTCATGGGTGGCCAAGTGGCCGCTATTTGCCAAGGGTGAGAATGAAGCTTGGGCTTCCAGGCTGGCGTACCCACACATGTACACTACAGGCCCCTCACAGTGTGGGGTGGAGTTGGAAGGAGGAAGGAAAGGCTGAGTTGGTCTGGATCTTCCCACATTACCAGGATTCAGTATGAAACACTAAGGAATGAGAATTCTAACTTTGAACCTGGACTTCAGGTCATTATGAAGCTATACTTGTCAAAGTAGGAGGATAGAACATATTTTATTTAACAGCTTGCCAGCTTGAATTATAACTTTAAAATATTTGTATATAAGGTATTTGGAGTCTCATTTGCACCAGTCCTCACAAATGTTAAGGAAGTGCTGGGGACTAGGTTCCTTGTCCTCCACTTAGTCTTTTATCCTGACTTCAGATTATTCAATTTGTTTTTCAAACTACTCATGGAGAATGATTTTCTGCAACTCTGGTCCTTTTTTTTTTAAGGGGAAACTAACATTTATTGATTGTCTTAATGGATACTTTAGATTCATTAATTTATTTAATCTTCATAACAACTCTGTGAAGTAAATGTAATCTCCATCACAGGGATGAGGAAACTTAAAAAGTAAATAACTAGTCCTTCACAGCTAATGAAATAGCTAACTGGCTTCATCAAACACTCCAGTCATCTTTTCATCCCACCTCCTGACTTTTAGTAGATGTCCTGACTTCCTATTTTACTAAGAAGTTTGAGAACAGGTACAGTAAAAGCCCTCAAATTATCTTCCACCTCATGGTCTCTGAGTATCTTCACCCTACCTCTCTTTTTTCACTCTATCTTCTTTCCCTTTATTTAGATAATCCTGCACTTTTGACTCCAAGGCATCTAGTGTTATCAACTTTCTTTTCTCCTACCTCACTCCTGTCTTTGACCTGTACCTCTCAATTGGCTTCTCCCCTGATAAAGCATTCCCTATTCTAAAGGAATTTTTAAAACTTTCTTTGACTTGTTGATATTTTTATTAATTCCTTAATCTCCTCCTCTTCATAGCCGAATTTCTTCAAAGTGAAGTTAATCACTGCTTCATCATTCTTTAACCCTTTACAATCTATATTCCCTAATTCTACAAAACTTTCACCCAAAGACCCTGTGAAAAACTAATATTTTTTAATGGATAACATACCTAATAAAATGCATAAAGTACAGTAATCTTAACTGTGCAGTTAGAAGATTTTTACATATGCATACACTCTTATAACCACCATGTAGATCAAGATATAGAATATTTCCACCACTCCATAAAGTTCCTTTGTGCTTCTTTTCAGTACATACCATCGGCTACTACCTACCCAAAGGTAATACTGTTGTGATTTAGACAAACATTGATTAGTTCTGCCTGTTGTTGAACTTTATACAAATGGAATCATGTGCTACAAATTCATTTGCATGTACTCTTTTGTATATGACTTATTTCACTTAAAACAATATCCATGAATATCCATCTTTTTGTTGACTCTATGAATTGTCCTTTATTATTTTTCTTTTATCACTGGTAGTATTCCATTTTATGACTATACCTCACTTTGTTTGTCCTTTAACCTGTTAATGGAAATTGGGGTTATTTCCAGTTTGGAGTTATTATGAATAAAGCTGCAATAAGCATTCTTGTAAAAATCTTTCTAGGGAGACATACTACTTCACTTGGGTATATATCTAGGAATGAAATTGCTGTGTCATAAGGTAAGTGAGCTTGACATTACTAGAGACAGACAATTTTACAAAGTGGCTGCTTTATTTTACACTCATAGCAGCAGTGTTTAAGAGTTGGCCCACATTCTTGCCAGCATGTGATATTGATAGTCTTTCAAAAAACTTTCATTTTTTAAAATGTTAGTCATTTTGGTGCATGTGTGATAATATTCATTGTGGTTTTAACTTGTATTTTCCTAAGAGCTAATACTGTTGAGCACCTCTTTATATGTTTATTGGCCACTTAGATATCCACTCTTGCAAAGTGCCGATTCAAATATTTTATCCAATGCTCTTATTTGGTTTTTGTAGTTTTATAATTGATTTGAAATGCTTTGTCAGATATATGTACTGTAAATGTCTTCTCCCAGTCTGTGGCTTGTCTCTTCACTTTTTTAATGGTATCTTTGATGAGAAAAATGTAAAATTTTGATGATATCTAATTTTTCAATTTTTAATTTTATGATTAATGGTTTTTAAGTCCTGTTTAAGGAATCTTATCTGCCCTAAAGTCATGGAGATATTCTCCTATATTTCTTTTAGAAGCTTTATAATGTTTTCTTTCATATATAAGTCTATGATCCATCTCAAATCAATTTTTGTAAGAATCAGGTTCATTTCTCTTTTGTGTGACATATGGTTGCTGCAGCACCATTCATTGCAAGATCTTTTTCTCATTGAATGATATTAGTGCCTTTGTAGTGAATCAACTGACTGTATGAGTAGGGCTACTCCACTGATACATTTGCCATTGATTAGGGCTAAAACTGAGTAAAATGTTAACTTGTAGATTTTTGCAAATGATTTTTGTCTGGTAGAGAATGTAACACCAAAGGCTACAGTTTATTTTGACTTGTAAAAACATTAACCTGCAGGACATTGTAACCTAGCAAATTTATTTCAGCACACCTTTTGTGACTACCTACGTACACTCAGTTTCTCTAATTTTTCTATAAACCAGCTTTATCATCTTGCTGGTTTCCTGATTAAAGAGTTAAATAGATTTTGGAAACATATTCATATTCATTCTACATTTGTACAATAGTCATATCTTTACATTTTGAAAATTATTCTTTGACAACAGTGAGGAGTTAAATGTTATTCCAATGAGTTATGTGAACGAGGTGACTAGCAATGCCATTATCCAATGTAGAAAATACATAAGAAGTCTTTTAGGAGAAAAGATTTTTGTTTTGGTATATTATTTTCCATTAAGATGGACATGCATAACATGCAAATGGAAAGACTAAGAGTAGAAGGCTAGAGGAAAAAATTTGAGAAATTTTGGAGTTGTTAGCATGTTATGTGATTATTGGAATTTAGGAGATGAGAGGGCCTAGAGATAGCATGGAAGTACTAAGGATATAATTCTGTAAAAAATAAATATTTAGGGAGCAGGTGAAGAAAAGCCATCAAAGGAAACAAGGAAGGAGTAGTAAAAAGCAGCCATGAGAGCAATTTTACGGAGTGAGTGGTCAATGTGCAGATGTGACCCAGGGGACAACTAGGATGGGAATTGAAAAGAAGCAATTGAACTTAGCAATTAAGAAGTCTTTGGTGACCTAGTAAAAGCTCTTCCAGTAGAGAGGTAAGGATGTAAGCCAGATTTGCTGTGGGTTCAGAGAAAATGAGATATGAGGAAATGGATGCTGTATATAGATTGTTTCAGGAAGTTTGGCTCTAAAACCTAAATCAGATCATAATAATTCACTGCTTAAAACATGCTGATGGGTTTCCATTACACTTGAAATAAAATTCATCTCCTTATCATAATCTGTTAGGTTCTATGTGATTAAGACTCTGTTTATCAATCTGCCTTTCTGTACCACTCTGCCGCTTTCATTGTGCTTCAGACTTATTGAATTCTTTTTTTCCCTTGAATATGCCAATCTTGTTCCTATCTTAGGGCCTTTGTGCTATTGCCTCTTTTTGATATACTCTCCCTCCAGACATTTGCAAGGTTTGTGCAACAGTAATGAAGGCATCCAGGTCAGAACCTGCTGTGAGGATCATTAGTTACTACCTTTGAGCTGCTCTACCTTCAGATCCACTCACATTGAGACCACACTTATCCTGAGATGCACCTTGCCAATGAGTGAGTACTGCAGGGATATCAGAGCTAGTGTTAGGCTATTTCTGCCTAACACAGGACTCCTTGAAAGGGCAATTCTTGCTTTGGGGCTCCTCATTGGCCTAAGATTTTCTCACAACTACATTTCACTCTGAAGCTCTTCCTACCTAATTTTCCTTCCTTCCTGCTCTCCTTTCCCATGTGTCACAACTGGATTGTTGTTTGAAGACTCTCTTGCCTTCTTCTTGCCACACCTTATTCTCACAGATGTTTCCTAATCTCTGTCACACCCAATTCTATCTTTTCTTCTGGACTTTACAGGACCTGAGGTAACAAAGCTGGCAATCATTTTATATCTCAGTATGAATGTCAGTTTCTCAGAGACCTTCCCAAATTTGTAGTACTCAACCTCTGAGTATTCAACTCACCTCTTATCTCACTTTCCTGTCTTATCTTCATCATAGAATTTATCTTTGCACTAAAAAATTTTTTAACTGCTTTAGGTATGGTATTTTAAAGTAAACTACAAATATTTTGAACATTTCACCTCTAAACACTTTAGTTTGTATCTCTAAACAAGAGAACACTTTCATAGATTGACAAAATATTATTAGAATGCCTGACAAAATAATTTTCTTGTATCACCTGTCATCCTGTCCATCTATCACCTTGTCCATATTCAAATTTTCTCAATTGTCTACATAATGCCTTTTATAAAGCTGCTTTGTCCAAACCAGTACTCTCTTCTAAGACCCTTTTGATCTATGTCAGCCCCTTTTTCTCCATGCGCTGACTTGTTGAAGAGAATAGCCATTTGTCCTGTAGAATGTTTTACTTTCTGGACTCGTCTGATTGTTTCCTTATGGTGTCTTTTTTTTTTTAAGAAAAAAGAGGTTTCCTTATCTCCTATATTTCCTATAAAATGGAACATTAAACATTATAATTTAATAAAATTGAAGTTAAACATTCTTGGCTAAAAGATGTAAGAGGTTGGGTTGGGTACTTCATATTAATTACATTACCAGATATTTGATATCTGGTAATACTCCAAGTTGCTGATGCTAACTTAAACCATTAGATTAGACTGGTGACACCCTGTGGTAAAATTACATTTTCCCCCTTGGGACCAGAAAGTCATCTATGTGGCGTTGCTTCAGAAATATATGAAGATACAGTTCTCCAACACAAATCAATTTTTTTTAATGCAGTTATTTTATCTTGAATTCGATGGTTTTGTCTGCTTGTTTAGTTTGCTTAATGGAGTTTTTGCTGTACAGAAATGTTTCATTATCATATAGTAGAATCTGTCCATCTTTGTGTGTTGTATTAGTCTTTTAGGGCTGCCATGACAAAATATTGGGGTGGCCAAAAAGTTCGTTCAGGTTTTTCCATAAGATATAGCGAAAAAACTTGAATGAAGTTTTTGGCCAACCCTGTACAACAGACTGGGTGGCTTAAACAACAGGAATTTATTTTCTCACAGTTCTGGAGGCTGGATGTTTAAGATCCAGGTGCCAGCAGGGTTGGTTTCTCTGGAGGCCTCTCTCCTGGCTTGCAAATGGCTGCCTCCTTGCTGTGTCCTCACATGATCTTTTCTCTGTGTGCACATATCCCTGGTTTCTCAACCTCTTCTCATAAGGACATCAGTCCTGTTGGATTAGGGCTCCACCCTTGTGACCTCATTTAACCTTAATTACCTCTTTAAGAACCTACCACGGGGGCTTCCCTGGTGGCGCAGTGGTTGAGAATCTGCCTGCTAATGCAGGGAACATGGGTTCGAGCCCTGGTCTGGGAGGATCCCACATGCCACGGAGCAACTAGGCCCGTGAGCCACAACTACTGAGCCTGCGCGTCTGGAGCCTGTGCTCTGCAACAAGAGAGGCCCATGCACCGCGATGAAGAGTGGCCCCCGCTTGCCACGACTAGAGAAAGCCCTCGCACAGAAATGAAGAACCAACACAGCAAAAATAAATAAATTAATTAATAAACTCCTACCCCCAACATCTTAAAAAAAAAAAAGAAAACCACAGCTTTAAAAAAACAAAAACAAAAAAAAACCTACCAAGAAATGTAGTTACATTGAGGGTTAGAGCTTCAATATACGCATTTTGGGGAGACACAGTTCAACCTATAACACACTTATATAGCATCTGACTTTTGTGGCGCATTTAGGCAGGACTTCACCACTCTTAATATTATAAAAGCACTTCCTCACACTCTCTTGTAGTACTTTTTTATACTTCATTTCTTATTATTAAATCATTCATCCATTTGAAATTTATCCTGGTGTTAAGTTTGTGGTATGAATCCATCTTTTTTTTTTTTTTTTTTTTTTTTTTTTTTATTTTTATTTTACAAATTTAATCAGTTATACATATACATATGTTCCCATATCCCCTCCCTTTTGCGTCTCCCTCCCACCCTCCCTATCCCACCCCTCCCTGCGGTCACAAAGAACCGAGCTGATCTCCCTGTGCTATGCGGCTGCTTCCCACTAGCTATCTACCTTACATTTGGTAGTGTATATATGTCCATGCCGCTCTTTCACTTTGTCACAGTATGAATCCATCTTTATCTTTTTTCCACAAGGTTACCCAGTTCCAATACAACTTATCTAACTATTAGGGAAAAGCAATGGACTAGATGTGATTTTGCCATAGACAAGATTGGATGTTTTAATACCAGAAAGGAAATCATAATTATAGAAATGGGACTTATTCTTATAATCAACCATGAAAAGAAAGCTATAAGATATGTCTTAGACAGGAAGCAACCGGAAGGAGAGATTGGGTAAAGTATACTTGAAAGCAGTAATTGGAGAACAAGAAAATAAACTTCTTTCTTGTTTGGAACATGTCAAGGTCAGATTGTATAGTAAACAGTTTTCAGTTATATTATAAAAAATAACATCTCCTTGTCCTTCATGTATTTTTCCTACTTCATTATTTGCCTTTCAATTTTTTAATCTTTGTATTTTGGGGGTTTTATTGGTTTTATTATCATACTTATCTTTTACACATATATTTTTTCTATCTATTGCTTGCAATCCATTCAATTTTTCTTCTTGAAAACATTCTAGGTGTCCATCTATTTATTTTAGACTAATTGCCTTCTAAGCCTTTTGTATCTCACCTTTTCTCTTTTCATTGAATTATGAAACATACTAGTTTTCTCTTGCTGCCATAAAAGATTACTACAAATTCAATGGCTTAAAACAACACCCGCTCACTATGTCTCAGTTTTATAGGTCAGAAGTCTAGGTACAGTGTGGTTCAACTCAGTCTTAGGGTCTCACAAGGCCGAAATCAAGGTGTCAGAAGTGATGTGCTCTCTTCTGGAGGCTCTGAGGATGAATCTGCTTCCAAGCTTAATCAGGTTGCTGCCAGGATTCAGTTCCATGCTTTTGTAGGACTGAGGTCCCCGTTTCCTTGCTGGCTGTTGGCTGGAGGTTGTCTCAACTTCTAGAAGCTGCCCACTTTCCTTGACTCATAACATCATTTTTTCTTTTTAAAGCCAACAGTGGTGGATTGAGTCCTTCTCGTTATGCACATCTCTCTGACCTCTTCTGCCTCAACATGGAGAAAGTTCCCTGCTTTTTAGGGCTCATGTGATTAGACTGAGCCTACTGGAGAAGCTCCTGATCTTAAGGTTGGTAACCTTAATTACACCTGCAAAGTTCCTTTTGCAATGTAATATAACATATTCACAAATTTCAGGAATTAGGGCATGGACATTTTTGGTGAGCCATTCTACCTCCCACACTAGGTTATAATTCTTGTCTTTTATGTCTATCTTATTTTTTTATTTCACTCATTTTTATGGAGTATACCTCTCAGACAGCATAAATGATGACTGAATTTTCTGAAATCTTTATTATGTTCTCACATTTGATTTTTGTCTTGACAGGGAATAGAATCCTAAATTCAAATAATTTCCCCTTACAATTTTGATGGTATTGTCATCTATCTAATGTTTCTGATAAGAAATCTAATGCTAATTCAATTATTATTCTTTTACAGATCAGATTCTTGTCTCTGAAAGCTTTTAGGCCTTTTTCTTTTCTTTTTGATGTTATAAAATGTCTTGTTGATGTGGCTAGGTGTGGTTTCTTTACCATTTATTTTGTTCAGCACTAGGAATATCTATCAATGTGGAGACTTGTGCTACTCTTCAGTACCTTGAAATTTTTCTTCAAGTATTTAGTACTTTGATAGTTTTCTGCCTCTTCTCCAGTTATTGCTCTCTCTTTCTGGAATTCCTGTTAATCATATGATGGACCTATTGAATTAATCCTCCACGTTTTTTCAATTTTTCCATGTTTTTGTCTGAATGCTATATGTTCTGAAATATTTCCTCAATTAAGCCATCTCACCATTGTATTAAAATTTTAATTTCTGCAATCATTTATTTTCAAGTCTTTTCTTACTGTCAGGATGTTCCTTTTTCAAAGTATCCCATTCTCCAATACAGTATTTTTTTGACCACCTCTTAGAAAGCTTAATATTATTAATTTATTATGAATTTCTTTCGGTTCCTAAGCTCAGTCTTCCTAGATAGCTGTTTCTTTTCCATAGTTTTATCTTTCATGCCATTGATTTTCTTCCTATCGCTGACGGGTTTTGATTTTTCATTCATTTTTTTAAGAGTGGGGTTCTAGACAGAGGTGAAGAGAAAGAATAATGAAGAGAGGAATCTGGAGAAACTGAAGTGTAGTGGTTTCCTAAAGAGCTTTTAAATTTACATTTTGTATTTAGCCCTCTTCTCATTTCCACCCTCTACTGTATAACTCTAATCCTAGGGTCTCTCTGGGACTCTGCCAGTCAGATCAACTCTCTCTGAACCTTTAGTCATCTCCTGCAAATTCTGAGAGGCCACTTTGATGATCTGTGTCATTTGTTAACAGGCTTCCATGTTTCTTTAGATCTTTCAAATATTTTTCGAAATATCTTGTCTGCTGATGGTTTTTCTCCAGGTCACTTCAGTATTAGAAATTAATTTCTCTACTATTGTTTCATTAAGGTTTCAGGAGGAAGACTAAACAAATACTAATGCTACTATCTTCTTAAATCAGGAGTTTTATCTACTTTTGGCTCTGGCTCTGGACTTACCATTCTGATTACCATATTCTATTTTCCCAAATTATTTGCCCACAAAATCCATTCTCCACGAAATGACCATAAACATCTCACAAAATTCTAGTGTTTCAGAGACCAGGTGTGAAAAACACTAACATTTTACTAGGTACATTACTCGTCATGTTAAAAAAAAAAGTATCTTTTATACTTGGTTTATTAATATGTATTTTGTTAGGACTGGGTATTGAGTATTTTCCAGTGTTTTTTTGGACATTTGAGATGATCACCTTAACCTAGAATTATTATTAATTAGTTATGATTAATTAATACAGACTTACATTTTGAACTATCTTCGCATTTTTAAAATAAACACTACTTGGTTATAGTGAAATGTTCCTTAAGACAATGCCAAATTCATTTTGTCACTATCTAGGACTTTTGCACATATGTTCACTAATGAATATCTAATATGAGGCCAACACATACAATGGTGAGCAACATGCACACACTCTCATCATGGAGCATGCATTCAGTACTTTAAATGCTTTTTAAGACGCTAAGGGTTGTGCTAGTTTCAAAAATTAAGCTAAGAAGCTCGCCATGATGCTTTGGATTTAAAGCACAAGAATTGGCTCTTTAAGAATTTTTAAAACTCACCCATACATCTGAGTAGGCTGGATGCCTTTTTATCTCGTGATACAGAACTTTGGCATCATTTTAAAGTCCTGTCTATAGCTATTAACCTAAATCAGTTTTCTACCTTTTTTGAGTCCTTATCTTTGTTTTCCTTGAAAAGTGACTATTTCATTTTGGTATTAATATTTATTGGCAGAATGAAGTTGTATAAAGTAGTTTAATAATTTTTAAACCTCCCTTTTAAACTACCAACTTTATTAGTGACAATATTCCCTTTCCTGTTACACTTCTCTAACTCTGTCAATTTTATTGGTATTGCCAAAAACCAGTTTATTATTAGATTATGAGAATATCTTACCAATTTACTATTTTAACAATTTTCTTTTTAAAACCTGTTTTCTAATTCTTTTGTTATTGTTTTATCTTTAGGAATTTCTTCTTCCTAATTTCAATTAATTTTGTTCTTCATTTCTAAAATATTCAAATAAATGTTTGGTTTATTTTCATTCGTATTTAATAATAATTTTCTTCTATAGCTTGGTCTCTATCTTACAATTTTAATACATAGTTTTTTCATTGTCATTATGTTCAAGTACGTAATTGCAATTTTACTGTCCTTTTAGACTCAAAGGTGATTTATAAAGACAATTTGAAGTTTTCTACTTTTGTTTTTTCGGGGGGCTATCCTGTAAATATTATTTTTTATTTAGCTTTATTCCATCATACCATCTTTACTTAACAAAATTTAGCTCATCCTTCTAGGCCTAACATATATGTCATCTCCTTCAAGAAGTCTTTCTTCTACCCTGCTGTGTTCTCTCCCTTCTCTAAACCTGTACATGTATCCCTTTATATTTATACCACAGGGTTTATATATCTTCCTCCTTCCCCGGCTCGACACCTACCCTCAGGCAATTTCATTCCTTTATGAGATTTTCAGTTTAGCTCAGTACTTTGTGAGTTTTCACAGCAAGATTCCATTCAGTGCAACAAATATTTATTGAACATCTAGGAATAGCGTTAAATGAAAGGTATAATCCTGGCCTTCAAGATTAGTAGGAGAGATGAACAGGTAAAGATATTAAATACCCAAGTGAGCTTCAAGAGACTTGGTTAGGTAAGTGAAGGTAACATCATGTGTATAAGCAGCTTACAGACCTTGGAAATAAGGACAAAAACGTTCAAAGGAGGAAGAGGGGAGCAAATGGCCCTTTAGGTACAGCTCCACCGTAAATTGCTTAATAATTCAACCCAGTGCTTATCAAAGTATAATCCATAGCACCTGCCTCAGAATCACTTGGCGTTTGTAAGAAAAAAAAAAACAACGCAGATTCACACCTACTAGAATCAAAATGAGGGATATTTAAATCTGCGTTTTAAACAAACTCCCCATATACTTAAATCAACCAAAAACGTAGAACACAAGGCAGTCAAATTTCGCAGACCTCTTTCGTAAGCCTCTCCTTCCTTCTAGCCAGAGGACAGCCTGCGGCGTCTTTCTCCCCTTCCCTTCCCGCCCCGTCTCCCGACACTGGCCCACAAGCCGCAGGCCCTCTCCCCTGAGGCCTTGCTCAGCCACCTTCCGACCGAAGAGCCAAACAGACACTCAGACCCTCGCTTCGCAAAGGATTACGGAGGAAAAGCAATAGGCCAATCTAAAGGGCCGGAGGCGTAGCGGGGGAGGCCGGCAGGGAGATCTCTTTGATTGACGCGAAATACGCCCAATGAGAGCAGAGGACTAGTGACGCTTTCGCCTCAATGGGCAGGACATTAGCGATTTCAACCAATCCAGCTCAGACGTGTTTACCTTGTGGGAGGTGCTTGAGGCCGCGGAGGTCGTTGGTGTCTGTTGAACGGCTTGTGGAAGTCGTGCTGCATTGGGTAGGGGTTAAAATCGTTCTCGAGAGGAACGTCTCTGTCCGAAGAGAACATGAGTTTAGCTCTGAGGTCGGTAATGAGCAGGCGGCAATGCTCTTCACACCCCGCCGCGGGCCCCAGGGCGGCTGTGTGTGGAAGGGAGGCAGCTTGGGGCCGAGGCGAGGAAGGGAATGCAGTTTGGGACGAGAGGAGAGATCTTTGGCCAACCTTCCCGGGCCCGGACCCCTCACCCTGGAGGCTCTGGTGAGCTCCGCACACTTCTGCTGAGGTGGTCATTTTTGTCAGGCCGTTGGGCTTTGGACCGCCAAAAAGGTGGGCTGTCTTAGTCTCGAGGAGGCAGTGAAATATCGCGAGGTTTCTATGCGCGGTGTTTGCGGGAAACCAGGCCTTGGAGCATCCCTTGTTTCAGTTCCTTGTCAGCGGCTTCCAGCTCGCTGACCTCCTGCTAACATACTTACCCATAAATTTTGGAAATAACACAAAACCCACTCCTCGCTCTTCTCCTGCGGCCAGGCTTTACGGTATAATCGGAGACACATTTTAGTGATTATAGTTGGTAATCGCTTAGTTTCTTAAATGTCTTCAGCTTCTTTACCTTTCCTTCGGTTACAACCTCTAACGCACTGTTTGTTGCCTCCGCCCCAACCCCAGCCAGAAGTTTTACCTTAAAAATGTCTGTAGTTACGTCAGACTAAAAAGGTACCGAGTTCTAATAAGGGATAATCGTGGTATCCTTGGATGGGGTCAGCTGTTGGTGGGTTGCGAACTTGCCCCTTCAGAATCTTGGGAAGAGAATGACCCCTGGGAGTTGCAAGTTTGTGTGAAGTCAGGTCTCTTGTGAAAGAACTTCCTCAGCTTTATCATACCTCTTTTGGTCATTTTTAGTCGTCTCTTGCCTTTTTCGGGGTAGATTTCAGAGAACAAAACAACTTCAAATGCAAATAAATAAACTCCACTGGGTTTTACATTTTTTAAATTTATAGAATTCTTTCGTTTCAAAACTTGTTCTTATACAAGTTTTGTAGCCCCATTTGAAAACTTGGAACACTTAGATCGGCACCTCTTAAGGAAGACATTTCTGGCTTTTACAGTAAATTACTTTCTTAAAGTTTTTTCAGAATTTATGAGAAATTAAGTCTAGATGTATATGTTAAGTGAGATTTACAAGACTATTGCCTCTTCACATTATTATATAGAATTAGCACAAATATTATGTACTTTTTTTGGTGTTTAGTATTCATGGTATGCTTAGGTTCATTATTTTGGCTGATTTGTTAATATTAATGGGAGAAATTACAAAGAAGTGCCAAACTTAAAAATGTGTAATCTGAAAACATTTTTAACCCACAGTGCCAAAATAGTAAGTTAATTGATGAATTAGATGTTTTTTACAATGATTTTGATAATTATAAGCACTATAAAAGTAAACCTAATCTATAGTGATCATCAGTTGTGAATTGAATTCTTTTTTTTTTTTTAACAGTCTATATTGTAGAAAGATGGGAATATGGTTGCTTTGTTTTTTGTTGGGGTTTCTGACATAAAACTAGTGTTTCTTATTCACAGTTCTTGTTTCTTCCACAGTAATATTAGTGGGAATAAATACAAAGCGAGGAAGAGGGAAAGCTAGGTCCTCATTTCTTTTAATAACCTGTAACACTTTTCAGTTTAGGAAGTACACATTTATAGCAACCTAGACTATAAAATGAGCAGGGCTTTGACTCACATAGGGAAAATTTCTTTATATTTTTACAAAACACTTCCTTTTTCGAAATTTAGAAAATTATTCATTGGCTAATTTTTATTGCATTTTTGGAATTTTATTATTTAGAAGCCTAGGAGAATAGGATTAAAGTGGACTAAATAGACTTTTTTCTTATCATTTCATAGAAATGAGCTTGTAGTAGACAAAACAAAGAGGAAAAAAAGAAGAGAACTCTCTGAAGAACAGAAACAAGAAATTAAAGATGCTTTTGAACTTTTTGACACAGACAAAGATGAAGCAATAGATTATCATGAATTAAAGGTAATATATATAAAATATATCTTTTTTTGTTAAAATGATTTGCATTTTTGACAGTTGATTTAAAATATATTTTTAAATGTTTTAATTAAACTGGTTTTGGAAATATGAAACCATTTTAAACATTTACCGTTAGGTGCTATAATAAAATTGAATAGTACTCAAAACATATCTTTTTAGAAACTCCTTTTCACATGGTAAAATGAATAGTATTTTAACTGTAAAAATATATTCCTATGGAGGGGCTTATTTTCTACTCACATACTTAAAAAATTTGAAACTATAGGTCTTAAACAGTTCAAACTATATTCCTCTTCCCACTATGTTTTGTTTTGTTTTGTTTGGTTTGGTGATCCATTGATTTTTCAGACTGAGGGAGTATTAATTTGTTTTTTAATTTGAGCATGTTATTAACAGTCTCAACCTATTTTCTCTGGTGCAAACAACATAAGTGATGTCTGATGTTGACACAATGCTAATGGGGAAAAAATGTCAATTTTAGGTTTTAGAATTTTATAAAGAACCAAGGGGAAATTGGTGTTTAAGGTAGTTTGGGTCTTAAACTCAGCACAATGCGAAAGATAATATTTTTGTATCTCTTTAGCTCACTTTTCCACTGTTTTAGTTACCCAGCTTCAATCCATTCTTCCTTTATAATGTCTCTTCCATTTGTTGCTATTCTTATTATCTTGGTTTGGGATCTTATTTTATATCTGGAACTTCCTAAATGGTTTCTCCATTTCCTATACACTATCATTAGATTCGTCTTTCTAAAATTCTTTCATCATACTATTCATTGCTCATAAACCCTTAGTGGCTCCTCATTGTACACTGGGTAAAGTTCAGATTTTTTTCATTTGTATTGAATGCCCTCCACACTTTTACTACCACCTACTTTTCTCATTTGCTAGCTGCTTTCTTCCGCCTGATCTTTTCCCATTCAGGTAAGGTAAACTGCTTTGTTCATTGCCTCCAAGACTATTCTTTATTTCTGTGTGTGTTTTAATACTAGTCATTCTTTTCTAAATGCCCTTCTACTCTACTTCATCCACATATGATTCGAGGAACAACTCGAATCTCTCCAAATAAGGCTTCTTTAACCAGTAACATCTCTCCTTCCTTGTTCCTAGTAACTAGATCTCTTCTTTCTCTAAGGTCAGGTTCTTAGACCATTTACTTGATAACTAATCATGTCGAGTCTGATGAAAATTCTTATTTTAATTTTTAAAATCTCTTCTATTGTATAACTTTTTAATATTTATGCTGTGCCTTTTTTTGGATTTGTTTGTTAATCCTTTGAGAAAAAATAACTTATTAAAATTATCTGTGCACTAAAGTCAGTACATTGTAGAATGTATTTTATAAATACTCACTGATTAGTTTGTCATTAAACAAGGGATATATAAATGAAAAAAATTGCCATTTAATTTCAGTAATGAAGAAGAACTATCACTGTTATTTTAGAGACATAAAACATGCAAAAGAGTGTGTTTTATTGATGTATTGTCTTTTTAAATAGTAAAAACTTATTTAAGAATTGGAATTCACTTCTTTTGTAAAAAATGTTTATAATTTGCTTTTCCCTTTTAATCCAAAAGGTGGCAATGAGAGCCTTGGGGTTTGATGTAAAAAAAGCTGATGTACTGAAGATTCTTAAAGATTATGACAGAGAAGCCACAGGGAAAATCACCTTTGAAGATTTTAATGAAGTTGGTGTGTATTTTACAATATTGTAAAGACTATTTTTACAATAGTCTTTGTAATCAGCAGTTTGTTAGGAAGTTATCTGGTTACTATCAATATTTTTTAAAGTCTCTGGGTTATGGAATTTTGCTATTGAACATTGCTGTGTAATGTGGATCTTATTTTCGGGTTTTTTTGGTACTCTTTTTTTTTGCTGATTTTCAAAGAAAAAATAAGATTTATAGCTTCACTGTAAATGGGATTTATCTTTTTGTCTTTTGTTCTGAAGATTTTAACCAAGGAACTGTTCTGTAGCTTCTCCCGGGAAGATGTCTTTCCATGTAATATGTACCTATATTATGTGATAAAACTAAAAGAGTGACCAAAAAATTATTTCTCACAGTAAAAGATAAAATTTGGTATATTTTTGTTTGGAAAATATTTCCCAGGACCATCCTAGTATGTGATTTTTGTTGGCAAAGTGGAAGGAGAGGAAATTGGTAGCAGTTGGTATCTTTAGCTGTAGATGAAGTGCATGCCTTCAGGTTGACAAAGCTTATGAGGGGCTACCTACTCTGGATGACCTTGATCTCAATGAATAAAGTCATCTCTTTAAAGTTGCTGGTGGGGAGAAGATTGTGGTAAGGGAGGCAGTTGGCAGACTGGGAGCAGGAGAAAACATTTTAGAACAACCCACTGGGTTATAGTATCAGCATATTATTTGGTTATTTTTAGATATTTTAAAAATCTAGGAAAATTCAGTTACACACATACATACACACAAACCCTTTATTTTAAATATTCAACAAGAAGTAATATGAGAAACGAAAAGAAATGGCAGTACGTGTGGAAAAATAGATTCTATCATTTGTAATTTCTTTTAAATCTGAAAATTCAAACCAAAAGCAAGGAAAAAAGAAATTAAAGAACAAATAAGTCTAAAAGACAAAAAAAAGCACTGCACAGAAGATCCCCAATTTATGAACTAATAGATGACTATTTAGAGAGGCAGCTTGTCCCTTTGGAGAGCATATTCTTTTTTTTTTTTTTTCTCTAGTTCGTAGAATTATTTACTTGAGAAGAGGTAGAGAGCCATCTTTATTTTCCCAGCATTGAAGCTTTCTGGGGTTTATGATCTTAGTTCAAGTTTCAACTTAGATTGTTTATTGAAACAAGGATCAGGATACAGTAGAAATGATACTACTAGGAAAGAGCTATAATTCAGGTACATTTGGTACAGTGTAGTGTTTTAGCATGGACATTTTGGAACCAGGTTGCCTGGGTTTAGATCTTGGTTTTGCCACTTACTAGCTTGTAACTTGGTCATTTTACTTCTCTGTGCCTCATTTTCAGCTATAAAATGGGTATAGTTGTATTATCTCATAGGGTTCTTAGGAGGAATAACTAAGCTAAAACTATGTAAAGCACTTAGAAAAGGGCCTAGTATGTAGTAAGTTCTATTAAGGGTTTGTTGTTATTATTACTTCAAAAATTAGTCTTTGTTTCAATGGCTGGAAAATATGTATATCACTGGAACATAAAAAGTATTCTTCTCTATGTATTTATATTTTCTCATTACCTTTTTCCTGTAGTTTTAGGTTATTTTAAGCACTATTTACCTCTAGTAATTTTACAAAACATTTCATCTTAGGTGAATACAGTTTTAAAATTCTGATTTTATTAGCAGTTGAAGCCAGAGTCCCATGTAACTCTACCTTTCCTGACCCTGCATCTCTTCTATGTTATTAACAGAACAGAAATACTGGGTTCCTTCTAGAATAAATGGTCATGAGTAAACTTCAGCCTCACTTTCAAAGATCAACCATTTGGCAGGCTTAGTACATACTTTAACTATCCTAAGGTTACCTATTGAGAATATCAACTGTCAAATAAAATTTTATTACTGTTTGGGAATCAAATAATCAAAAACTATTACTTTCCCCATTTTTTGATCATTCTTAAATAGTAACTGGCCACAGATGAATAAGTGTTTTATAATTTGGGACAAATAACTCTAAATCAGAATATTTGAATCTTACTTTTATCTACTATCTATTACTGTTTAAGGATATTTTTCCACAGATATTTACAGGTATTTCTAGATAAAGTTTGGCACTTCATATTCTTTCCAATGCTAGAAAAAAGTATTAAAATATACTTAATGTAAGTTTAGAATTTAGACAGCCTGAGGCTAGTGAGTTACAGGTGTTTTAGGAATTGCTGCTTTAAAGTAAGACCAAGATAAGTCAGCTATTTGTACTCATCTATTTTTGGCATGTACTATTTATTATTTCATTGCCTATTTAGAATAGAATATTATATTGTTTTTTGTTTTGCTTAGCAAACATTTGCTGAATTTTTTGGCATTCAGTACTGTGCTGGGGTGAGGGAGGGGAATTAATCAAAAGTTACTAAGAGGTTCTTCTTTCAAGGAGCTTACAATTTAAATGCGGGTGATAACAAGCTGTGATGCTCTGTGGTAACTTATAATTTTGTATAGGGCAGTAGTGGCATACTGCAGCCCTTGGGCCAAATTCAGCTGTTGGCTGTATGCTGCCACATCCATTCTTTTTTTTTAAAAAAATTATTTATTTATTTATTTATTTTTGGCTGCGTTGGGTCTTCGTTGCTGCGTGCGGGTTTTCTCTGGGTGTGGCAAGCAGGAGCTACCCCTTGCGGTGGCTTCCCATGTTGCAGAACACGGGCTCTAGGCACGTCGGCTTCAGTAGTTGTGGTGCATGAGCTTAGTTGCTCCGTGGCATGTGGGATCTTTCCCGGACTAGGGCTCGAACCTGTGTCCTCTGCATTGGCAGGTGGGTTCTTAACCACTGCCCCACCAGGGAAATCCCTGCCACATCCATTGTTTTATGCTGCTTTTGTGGTACCATGACAGAGTGAGTGGTTGAGACAGAGACCTTATGCTCCCTCGCTCCCCCTCAAAAAAAGCCTAAAATGGGCCTCCCTGGTGGCGCAGTGGTTAGGAGTCCGCCTGCCGATGCAGGGGATACGGGTTCGTGCCCCGGTCTGGGAGGATCCCATATGCCGCGGAGCGGCTGGGCCCGTGAGCCATGGCCGCTGGGCCTGCGCATCCGGAGCCTGTGCTCCGCAACGGGAGAGGCCACAACAGTGAGAGGCCCACATACCGCAAAAAGAAAAAAAAAAAAAAAAAAGCCTAAAATATTTACTGTCTGGTCTTTGGCAGGAAAGTTTGTCAATTCCTGATCTAGAGCAATTGAAGACTTTGCAGAGGGGATTTTTAATTTAGGCTTTGGGAACAGGAATAGGATTTCATCACAAGGGGAAAATTGTGGGAGGGGTATAGAAAGGCATTCTAAGCAGAGAAAACAGCAACAACAAGGAGTAATAGCAGACATATAGCATGTTCAGAAAACTTCAGTTAGCCTCCTGCTCTAGAGGATAGGGAAATAACTGGAAAGGTAGGACTGGGCCAGCTAGGTAAAGTCTTGCATAACACAGGGTTTGGATTTTAGTTAGCAGAGGATCTATGTCAGTCTTTAAAGAAGAGGAGATAGTATGTTTTAGAGAGGTAACTGTCCAGATTATTAAAGATTTGTTGGAGGGAAGAGATTGCAGGCAGAAGATACAGTTGGCCCTCTCTGTCCCTGGGTTCTGCTTCTGTGGATTGAAAATATTAGGAAAAAAAAATTCCAGAAAGTTCCAAGGAGCTAAACTTGAATTTGCTGAGTGCCTGGCAATTATTTACATAGCATTTACATCATATTTACAACTATTTACATAGCATTTACATTATATTAGGTATTATAAGTAATCTAGAGATGATTTAAAGTATACAGGAGGATGTACATAGATTATATGCAAATGCTATCTGTCCCAGATTTTGGTGTCTGAGGGGAGTCCTGGAACCAATCCCCCATGGATACCATGGAAACTGAGGGATAACTGTAATAGACTTTTTATGCTGAGGGTGGTGAGAATAAAAAGAAAAGCGGTACATTCAAGAGTAAAAAAGGTGGTAACCTCAGTACTCTAGGATATAAGTAACTGGATTTAAAGTTTTAATGTGATGTTTTTGAATTTGCTTTATTAAGTGATTGTTATAATGTATAAGGCCTATTTTGAGTAAGTACATTTCTGAGAGTATAATTAAATCATTTGAAAATTGAGTTACATGGACAGAAATTTGTAAAATAGATTGAACCCATCTTTACTGCTTGTATGTCAGTCGCTTTATTTTCATTGAAAAATAAATGTATTTCTTATAATTCTACTTTGTAGAATAAGAATAGAAGATGAAGGCATGGAGGATAGTCACCATAAAGTTACAATGTTTTAGCTGTCCAGAATGATGGGTATTTATAGTTCCAAAGAAAAGGTGCATTCTAAGACAAAGTATTGATAAAAGATTATATAGACACATAAATCTGAAGTAACTTACACAATTAAAGCACCAGTGGGATAGGAATTTATACATCTTGGAGCCCCATCTGTTCCCCAGATCACCCTGTTGCTTCTTTAAATACATTAATATTTTCAGCAAGCTGCTTTTTTGGTTCACCTGTCATGTAAATTATTTAATTGGTGAAGAAAATTTCTTAACACTTTTTTTTTCCTTGTCCTGCTTTTTTGTTGGGACTAAATTCAAAATAAGTTGAGTATGAGCCATAGAGTTAAGTGTGGTATTTTATTTTGGTGTTATGGCTGTATATATGCCAACTCCTTTTTAACTGAATATTTATGAGCTTTGATGATTTGCATACTTATAGTAATATACTTCAATTAGTTACTTGGAAGACTTTTTGTATAAAATTAATGGATAAAAGAAAACTATTGAATATATGTGTAGATGATTTAACATTAGCTTGAATAGGTGCTTATTCTAAAGCTTATTCAACCAAATATGATGAAAACAGCAGCAAAACAACTATTTGTGGGGGCTTGGATTGTATTTTTCTTTTGGGTACATTAAATATTCCAGTATTTTCCATCTATAAGCATTTACAAATTTTTAGTGATTCTGTAAACCTCAACGGGACTGAGTTATTATTATTATTATTATTATTTATTTATTTATTTATTTGCCATACGTGGGCCTCACACTGTTGTGGCCTCTGCTGTTGCGGAGTACAGGCTCCGCACGCGCAGGCTCAGCGGCCATGGCTCACGGGCCCAGCCGCTCCGTGGCATGTGGGATCTTCCCAGACCGGGGCACGAACCAGTGTCCCCTGCATCGGCAGGCGGACTCTCAACCACTGCGCCACCAGGGAAGCCCAGGACTGAGTTATTTTTAATGGGACAGTGAAGGTCATAAATACGTCTTGTTGTAGTGGTAGACTAGCATGTAGAATTACTTCAGAGATATTTCCTTTGATATTTTCAGAATTTTATCTAGTAACTTAAAAAATTTTATACCACAGATTTAAAAATTTCTGTTATTATGGCTATTGATTAAAGACTGTGGTTATATTGAAAATATTAAGTTGACTCTATTATATATTATTACATTTAGTATTTTAAAATAATTACTACTATTGAGGCCTGAAATTACTCACATTTAATTTTAATTTAGCTGTTTGATAGGTATTATCTTTTTTTTTTTTTTTTTTTGTGGTACGCGGGCCTCTCACTGCTGTGGCCTCTCCCGTTGCGGAGCACAGGCTCCGGACGCGCAGGCTCAGCGGCCGTGGCTCACGGGCCCAGCCGCTCCGCGGCATGTGGGATCTTCCCGGACCGGGGCACGAACCGGTGTCCCTTGCATCGGCAGGCGGACTCTCAACTACTGCGCCACCAAGGAAGCCCCAGAGGTTCTTTTAAATCATGACGATATGAGTGGAATTTTCATCTACTGTCTGAGATTGTGTCTGTATCAGTGGTGGCAGTTAATTTTATAAATTTGTCGGGGGTTTTTTGTTTCTTTTCAAGTTGTATTAAATTTGAAGAACAATCAGTATTACTAAGTTTAGCCAGCAAACAACTTTTATCTAGTTGGTTTTAATTGTTTTGTTGGTATATCATCTCTACAACTAGGTTACAAACTCCTAGACTTGTGTGCTTGATGTCAGTGGAGCCTAGTACAATTCTTGATAATAGTAAAACTTAAATAAATATGGTATAAATGTAGTTTTCAAAATTTTGCTTCTGTGTGATATAGTTATGCTTATTCTTATAATAGGATAAATTGTTGATAATGTAAAGGTTAAATTTTAAAATATGGATTTGGTTTTTCTAATTTTCTGTTTATCTCTTTGGGCTTTTGGACTTTGGCATTTTTATTGTCAAACTAAATGTTGACAGATTCATAGCTTTAATTCTCATCTAATAATTAGTTGATTTCACAAATGAATGCCTTTGAGACTATAAAGGTTTACTTTTCATATTTTTTTAACTGTAGTGACAGACTGGATATTGGAAAGAGATCCACATGAAGAAATATTGAAGGCATTTAAACTATTTGATGATGATGATTCAGGTAAAATAAGCCTGAGGAATTTGCGACGTGTTGCCAGAGAATTGGGTGAAAACATGAGTGATGAAGAACTTCGGGCTATGATAGAAGAATTTGATAAAGATGGTGATGGAGAAAGTAAGTTTTGAGTAAAACATATATTCCAAATATGCCTACTGTACACATATAGTAATTTTTTCTAAAACTAAATGATTTTCAAGACCCTTTGCAAACTATCTATTTAGTGTAAATGTTTTTCATCCTATAGTGGGAGTTTTGCATAAATATTTCACATACTCAGTTTAGAATGAAGCAGACCTTTAAAACCAACTATACAGATTATAGTATGAGCTTCCACACTTCAAGAAATTGCTTTACTTTTCTTTGAGGTGAAATATTTCCAAAATTTCAGCCACTCAGTAAAATTTCAGCCTTTAATGTCTTCTTCCTCAACCTACATGCGTGTCTAAGTTCTGTTGAGTCTACCCTCCAAATATTTTTAATCTGTTTTATTTCTTTGTTTACTGCTACTGTCCTAATTCAGGCCCTAATTTCTTTGTAGGAATGTTATCATAGCTTTGTTCATTATTTCCTTGAATGCCTGCTGGGTACAGTGTTCTGTGTGCTGACTGGTGCTACCCAATGAAAGAGGCTGATGTTGTCCCTGCTCTCACTGACTTTACAGTCTCTTGTAGCCTCCTAATTGCCCTCTATGCCTATAAGCCTCTTTTCTCTTCCTAATTTGTTCTAGCAGCATTCTTTTCCTAAAATGCAGGTTTGGTGATGTCATTTTCCTGTTCAAACACTTATGATGATTCTTCAGTGCCTATGGAGTAAAGTCCAAAGTCTTCTATGATCTGTCATACCATAATTATCTAGTTTTATTTCCCACTGTATTCTTCTACTTTCTACTTTAACCCTCACCTCCCATATAGTATACACACTTTGACAAAATATACTCTGTCCTATCTTTTTATGCTGTGCCTTTCATCACGCTATTCTTTAATCCTAGAATGCTCTAATTGCCAATTGCTGTCTGCTAAAATGTTAGTCGTTCTCTCAGGTTCATTTTAAACTCCATCTTTTTGTCAAAAGCCTCCCTCAGTGGTTTCTGTTTATAAATTATGAGATTTCCATTAAGGGCCCATAACATTTAGAGAAATAAACTATTTTGACCTTTTGTACACTGCCTTCTGTTAGTTATATACATGTGTGTCTCTCCAGTTATATTGTGAGCCATTGAAGAGTAGTTTGGAATCATATAGTGTGAAAGGCCTGAGGCTTTAAAATCATACAGACCTGGATTTGAATTTAATCTCTGCCAGTTACTTAGTAGCTCTGTAATTTTGTGCAAGTTTTTAACATTGTCTGAGTCTAAGTTTTCCTATTTATAAAAATCAGAATGGTAATACCTTTCCTGATGGTTGTGAGTATTAAATGAAGATAACTGAAGGTGCCTAGCATTAAACGTAAACTTGTTTTCCTTTTTCTTCTTCATCTTTATATTCTCCTGCATTTTCTTGAACATGATGAGTACTCTGACGTTTGTTGACTTAAGCAGCGAGCAGGAGTGTGCATTACAGTAGATATATGTTGCTATAGTACCAACTATTCATTTTTACATTAAAAAAATATATATATATCTAAAACCTTGGAAATACTGGCATGCTTCAATAAGGAGATAAGACAGTAGCAAATAGTTATCAGCTCAGATTGTCCATTAGAATTGTGCATTATTGTGCTTTCTAATTATATTTATGTGACTATTATTTGAGCATTATACAACTTTTCTATTTTTAGTACTAGCTCTTTGAAGGGTATCGATATAGTTAGTTATATTTTAAAACAGAGATGATTAAAACTTGAGAAAACTTAAAGGACTTCTTAAGCTGTAATTCTAATATTTGGATTTATAATCTGCTGTCTTCATAGTTAAAAAATGTTTGTGTCTTCCCTAGCTGTTGATTATTACCGTAAATTAGCTTTAAATGAGTTCTTTTATGTAAAGGTACTCTCTTCAGTGGTAGAGAGAATCTTGGTATGTCTTTTTCATACTCCAGCTACTTATGTGTCAAACGACCAGAGTTATAAACAGCTTCTTTTTCCTGTACTAGGCTCATGCAAGTTAGGTTTTAGTTATTAGCTTCATTTGACATTAGAATAAAATACCAGTTAGTAGCCTGTTCTTAAATTCAAACTTCATGTGAAACTTTTCTTAGAAAATGTGTCCATTTCTTGCATCCCTTGCTAGACCGCTCTACCTGCTGCTTTTGAATTTGAGTTCACACCTGTGCTCCATTGCTGGGAGATTTATTTTAGTGCATCGTTAAAACATTTCTATGGTCCTCACTGCTTGCATTATTCCACTTTAAGTCACTGTACAACTGTTGCTTGGGCATCCTACTGTCATTTATTCACATGACTAACAGGCAAATAACACTTTTTTTTTCTTTTTTCCAAGTGATTGATTACAAATAAAATAACAGGCAAATAACACTTTTTTTTCTTTTTTCCAAGTGATTGATTACAAATAAAATACACCTGACACATAATCTTTTATTGTTAAGACTTGTCTTTTTTTGGGGGGATAGGAGGGTGGTCTTATCATATTAAAATAGTCTAATCCAGTAGTTTCCAATCTGAGATGTGGGTATCTAGGGGTGGAGGCCTTCTGAGGTATTGTGCAGGTTCTGGGAGTTCATGTATGCATCAAATATTGTCTGTAGACCATACAAATAATATTATAATATTATAATTATATTATATATTATATATTATTATAATATATATTTATATATTTATATAAATATATATTTTTTTATATAATTATATATTATATATATATTATTTATATATAATTATATATTATAATAATATTATAATATTATAATATTATAATATAATAATAATAGTATTGCACATGCATACATATACTGCTTTTTTCAGTTATATTTAAATGCTATTGTGATTGATTGCAGAGTTTATATAGCTATTTGACATTATCTACTTCTCAAATGAGATATACTAAGGATAGCTGTTATTGTGGCAAGTCCAGAAAATTATTATTGAAAGGCATTTTCATATTCAGAAACAATGCAAACTCCAACCCTAATCTATTTAGTGTGGCTTTGGGTTACTGCCTTAATTTATATTGGGTCTCTGTAGCTATCTGAAAATCTGCCCATTTTTGAAAAAGTGGGAAGTTAGATTTTATAATAATTTATTAATCTGATCACTTAATCTGTTTTTTTTTTGTTTTTGGACTGTAGGCAGAGTTTTTCTTAGATATAACTAACCTGCTTTCTTTGTATATGTTAAACTGGTAAAGATCATAATACTTTGCTACCTTTTTTGGACTTCAGTAATTGTTCTGTTTTTACGAATTTTTCACACTTCAGTATTTGAGAGCAATGAAAAATTTTTTTATTGTATATATAGAATAATAAACATGGTGAATGAGGAATTAAAGGAAAGTAGACATAATACAAAATATAAATACAGCTGTGGTAATGATATAGAAAGAATCCCTCCCAAGATATATAAAATACAGTAAATCATTTTGGAAAAGTGGAAGCAACATCTAAAAAACCAAAGTGGACCATCTTCTAAATAATTATGATGAATGTTAACATTTGTTTAGTACTTTATATATGTTAGATTCTGTGCTTAGCATGTTACATTGTGGATTATGTCACTTAATTTACATAATAGCTTTTGTGAAGTGAATACAATGTTATACCCATTTATGCATAGGATACATGCATATATATAGATGAGGAAACTAAAGCTCTGAGAGTTTAATAACCTGTGCAAGGTTATTACAGAGCCAGACTTAAACTCATACCTCCATAATGACAAAGAATATGCTTTTAACCATTAACACTGTATTGCCTCTTGTGCTATAAAGTAAAATATTAATTAGGTTTCTATGTTTATGGAGTTTTTTTTTTTTTTTTGCTGTACGCGGGCCTCTCACTGCTGTGGCCTCTCCCGTTGCGGAGCACAGGCTCCGGACACACAGGCTCCGCGGCCATGGCTCGCGGGCCCAGCCGCTCCGCGGCATGTGGGATCTTCCGGGATCGGGGCACGAACCCGTGTCCCCTGCATCGGCAGGCGGACTCTCAACCACTGCGCCACCAGGGAAGCCCTGTTTATGGAGTTTTTAAAATTGCATACTATTATGGGAAATAGTGTGTCAGTAAAATATTCAACTGACACTTCAGATATTAAAATTTGTTTTTTCCCCTCAAAGCCAGATGGTCTCTGGCTTTAAGAAATTAAGGTACTTAATTTCTCTAAAATTTTTTATTTTAATGACATGTAATAAGATTTACCCTATGAAATGATTGATTTATGAAAATTTTGTTTAAAAAGGCAGTGTAGAAAAAAATGAAGTGTCATATATGTTTGAGTCAATATATATTTTATCAAATGCCTATTTTAAGGTAGGTATTGTGTTCCTTACATCAAGGAACTTGATAGAGAAGGTTATAAAACCAAATGTATAAAGGCATCGCAGATTCTCCTAATTGTCTGAAAGTCTCACTGACGATAAAGGAGCTAGTTTAAATTCCTTAGCCACTTTCTTCCCTTCAGCTTTTAGGTTCACTTTTTTGGACTTAAGTATTTTGTTTTTAGGTATGAAGTTATGGAATAGTTTAAAATACTTCTGAAATGCTACAGTGCTTTACAGTGTTTACATATAAATAATATAAATATTGAGTTGCTTTGTTTTAGAACTATATGAAGCTTAATTTGGAATTTGAGTATTGAGATTTTACAAATTGAGGGGAAAAAGTTTTAGATCTTTAAGTAACAAAACATAAGTACTTTTCAGATTTTGAATATTTTAATCATGGCTCTATTATGCTGTTAAAATAATGTGTAGTCAGATCATTCCAAGGCTGCTTTCCTTATGTTGTTTTTCTTAAAAATATACCCTTGTTTCCTGTTTTGGTCTAGATGCCTCACTCTAGATTTTTCTAAATCAGGGGTTCTTAAATAAAGATACATATTGATGAAATTGTTTAAAATTTTTATATATTTTGATATATTTTTTTAACTAGGGAGAGAGGGGTCATAGCTTTCATAAGATACTGAAATGTATTTGTTTAACTGCAAAGGTTAAAAGATCAGTACTGTAATTTATAAAATCACTGGAAGTATTTTCAGTTTTGTATTACAGGTTTTGTATTCTGTTCTACTGTGTCTATCATAGTGTCTTGTAGGTGTTTCATATTGAATGCATGAATTCATGGTTCTTTATCGGCTCCTGGATGGCTCATTCCTCTTAACTCCCTATAGCTTATTTTTTGCAGTATTTTTTTCTTTAACTATGTTTCAATTAGTTTTTCTTTAAAATAGGCTTTTAAATATATAAAAGTTCCAAAAAACAATGACTTGACTTTTTTTCTAATTCTAATATATTTTTATCCTTCAGAATTCTAACTTACATGTGTGATATATTTAAGCTTATTTACTAAGAAAGGGTTTGCTAAATGAACTAGTACAGTAACGATTATCAAGAGAGTTTATCTAAGAAATTTAAAATTTTAAGTTTTTAAAGCTATTAAGTGTGTATAAATATTATGATTATGATGGATTTTTTGTAACTTATATACTACTATGTCTTTTTCTTAGCTAATACTATAGAATATTAATTTATATTGTTTATTATATTTTATGTATTTTTGTATTCATGAAGTTCAATTTAATTAACGTATTCAACTTCCTAGCAAAGAAGTAAAAGCAAAAAGCTATGTCTTGGTTTATTAAGAATTTTGTATAATATGAAATTTAAAGATACTTGGTAAAATAGTAATAGTGTTCTCTGAAAAAAATTTGTATTTCTGACTTACATTTTCTTTCTTACCACAGTAAATCAAGAGGAATTCATTGCTATTATGACTGGTGACATTTAAAGAATTACAAGGATAAACACTAAGAATGTTGCAGTTATCATCTTATATTCTATTTTTGTGCCTGAAGCCATGTTTAAAAAAAAAACAACTTAGTTCTTTTTTCCAAAAGGACCAAAAATAAGCATCTTATGTATTCATATTTTACTACTGTTAGGTTTCTTTATATGAACAGTATTGTTAGTACTCTAATAGTTTAGCTTTGTATTTATAATATAGCTTTTATATATAAAGTTTAAAAAATTGAATCATGTGGTACACATTTTTTGAAGGTTTTTTATTTAGCATTAGTAGTCACTTCTGTTTTGGTGCACATGTTTTTCAGACTTTCCTTAATAAAATGTTTATTTTTTAGTATTTTAAAATTTGGTAAATTTTCTGTTTATTTTGATTCCAAATGTCTGCTAACCCTCGAGAGTATCTTTCTTAAATCTTTTCTCTGTACACGGTTGGTTTCAGAAACGAAAATTGAAATATAAATTGCAATAGAAGAGCACATTTTTCCATTACAAGTTTGACATTTGATGTTTCAGTACAAAATGGTGACTCAGGATAGGCATAATTCCTTTTTCATGAGTCATGTCTTTCAGTTTGGAGGGAAAAATATTGTGCATATAGACTCATTTATCCTCATGTATTCAATATTATGTTCTGTAACACTTTTGGTGTCTTAAGTTATGACAGTTAAATCTGGATATTTCTTTCTTAAACTAATTGAATATAGTTTGAATCATCTAACTTCTTGACAAAGTGAAAGATTTAAATTTTGGAATTTTGATCTGTTAAGATAATTATCACTCAATTAAACGTCACAGTGATGAAAATAGGAAACTGTAAGCCACAGAAATCATTTAAAGCTCTGTTTTAGCTGTATAAAGGAATGTTCTGTGATTCACCAGGAAACAGTGGAGACAGATTTTCCAGATATTGGTGGGTTCTTCTTCCTTGTAGAAGTGTATGTTAGGGGGAAACACGTGGTTTGGGGAGATAGGTCATAGTAATAATTTGAGGCACTTTAAATGTTGTGAGCCTCCTAGAATATTACAGAAAGAGTTATCCACTAGAAATTTAACAAAAAAATCAGTAGAGAATAATGTAACAGTGGTGATATTTCAAATAGTTATCTAGAAAGCAAGTTAATTGTTCACCACATTAAAATTCAGTTTTGAATATGAAATCAGTGTTCACAGTAATACCAATATCCAGGGCAACAAATAGACTGTGAAATTTAAAAAATTGTATCACGTTTACTGATGAATTTGCCTTCCATATCTCAATCACAAAATGTGTTGATTTCCAGGAAATTGAAGAATAAAGAAAATGAAGAATAAAACACAAACATGTATCTAGGCTTGCTAGTCTTTTACCACTTTATTGGAATAAATAACCTAAGGTACTTTTTGTCACTTACAGAGGTAACTTCTTTATTCTTAATATAAATGGGTACTCCTTGGGATGCCAGCATTTTGTTTCTTCTTACTGTGGGTTGAGGGAGGAATGCTCACTTCAGTTCTTTATGTTTGTGAAAGCTTTCTCCTACAGAAGGGTATGAATTATTTTCAAGTTTTTTCCAGTGTTAATAACTGTAGAGTCAGAGGCTTATAAAATTGGCTAGTAGAGGCAGCAATAAGAAGAAAGGAGTGAATTTGCTTTAAACAAGAAGGAAGTGAAGGTGGGTATTAGTCATTTACCATTATAGTTACATTTATTATACAATGGCATTTCATGATGTAAGAAAATAACTTTCTTGCTAAACTTACCTACTGCATCTGCTGTTCTGGTGTCTGGTAAGCTTTGATAGTTTGGGATTTGTCAGTTAAGATCTTGTCTTATATATAAACCATCAAAACCTACTTTAAGTTGTGTGCCTCTTAACAGCTCCTAGATTAGGGTCTGGAGGTAGGTAGTTGGGGTGGGGAGGAAATCAAAAACATGCTTGTTATGCAGTTAATATGTGGTGTGGGTACTGCACTAGGCTTATTTAATCTTTATTGCAGGAAATTCATACAGCACCTCTAATGGAAGACTTTCAAATTTAGTTGATGCGCCAGTGTTAATGGTCTTGCATTAGCAAATACCATGATGAGTTAGACGATCCAACTGAGTTGCTAATTTCCTCAACTCCCTAAACCATTCTGTCTGATGCTAATCTCTGGGTGTAAATTCTCTTGGGAATTGCTGGTGATGTGTTCTACACTAAAGATAATTTCTAATGTTCTGAAGACCAATGTGAAGAAGGCAAAAGAGTTTCAAAAAATCACTTAAAATATGAAGTTAAACAAATTACATAAGTAATATGTAAAGGCATTATATAAAGTAAAAGTGAAAATTCTTTTTTTTTAAACTGCCAGCTCCACTCCCATTCCTCTGAATAGTATCAGTTTCAGTTAGACCTCAGACATCAAGAGGAGCACAACTGGATATTTTCACAGAGTGTAATATAGGGAATAGGTTAAATTGGTGCTGGAGAACCAAAAAAAAAAAATCAGGAAAGGAACACTGAGATAGCTGAGGGTAAAAGTTATAGTTACTGGAAACTAGAAGCTGGGAGGAATGGTCCTATGGAGCAGAGACTCGGAGATGGTTGAGGAAGGGGGCACTGGTAGGTGGTGCTAATGTTGATGGGGAATGATGAGGCTGGTTTGGGGAATCTCGAGAAAAAGCTGGAGGATGGAACCAAGTGTTGCTCCTGGAACGAAGAACTGTTGCCCTGGGGATGCTGACAGGAACTCCAGGCAAACTGGAAACAGCAAAAGAGTCTTTTCCCCTCCTGCCTTCCTGTTTTATTCTTCTAGTCCTCTTTTTAGTGGAGCTTAAAAAAATTCAGCTGGCAAGGGGGAAATGTAGTTTACACAGTCCCAACCTTACTGTTACACATTTGAATACAGAATAGTGGTTTGGAACTGTGGGGGGGGAAAGTTTAATGACCAACACAATTGACCATATATTTTATGGTCTAAACCGGGTTACTTGAGAGTGAAGGAGCTTAGGGGAGACTATTATTTATCTTGGCACAACAGGTGTAATTCAGAACTAGCCTGGGCAGTCTAGGACATAACTGTCACCTGATCTCTAGGAATAGTAACCATTGTTATTTTAGAGATTCTTTCAACCTTTTTCCTTTGTATTTACATGAAATTATAGAAGTAGTTTTTTTCCACATGAATATTCTGTCCATTCTGCAGCTAAGTTTTATAAAGGAAATGTCTTTAAAAATTTAGTAACTTGGACTTCCCTGGTGGCGCAGTGGTTGAGAGTCTGCCTGCCGATGCAGGGGACACGGGTTCGTGCCCCGGTCCGGGAAGATCCCACATGCCGCGGAGCAGCTGGGCCTGTGAGCCATGGCCGCTGAGCCTGCGCGTCCGGAGCCTGTGCTCCGCAATGAGAGAGGCCACAACAGTGAGAGGCCCACGTACCGCAAAAAAAAAAAAAAAAGTAACTTAAGTGTTGCTGTGTTCCAGGCACACATAGGTATTTACATACATTATATATTTTAATCTCAGTAACCTGAGATAGATACTGTTGGGTTGTCTTACACACAAGAAAACCAAAGCTTAGGCTTAAGTAACTTGTTCAAGGTAATAGGAATTGGAATTGGAATTTGATCCTAAGTCTTCTGACTCCATGGCTCACTCATAGCCACTAGATTGTATTATCTCCTTACAATGACTTTCATAAACTATCTCAAGGTGTAAAGGATCAGACTTTTAAAACTACAAAACTAAGAGATAGAATCTGGAATTCAGAGGCTCAACAGCAAAAGCATTAAACATTTATGCATAATCTAGCATGGCATTTGTTGTAATATGTATTATTTCATGTGAGTTAACATTTGGTGCCAGTCCTCTGGAAGCTAATAAGCTTAGATAGACTGTTTTTAAAATCATGGAGTCAACACATTGAAAAAGTAGATGTTTGGGAAAAAAATAATATTAAACAAATGCTTATTGATAAAGTGCATATTATTGAATAGTCATAAAATATTTTCATTTTGAGAAAACATTTTTTCCACTTACCCTTTGTGGAGAAGATTTTATTTTAGGGGCTGTTTGAATGAAGAAAGAACTCTTTAAATTCTTGGTAGGAAATGGAAGGAACCTTGGGCTTAGGAGTATGTTTGGTAAAAGGATGTGTGGGAAGATCTTTGAGGCATCTAGCTGGAGAGGAGGAAGGTTTATGGACCTGATAGTCTAAAGCAAATCTCTTGTCGGTCTCTGTGGTCAGAGAAGAGGGTCAGTAAAGGTTATTTTAATGGTCGAATGATGACTTGTTTAGGATTTGGGTTGCAAAGAGAAATTCTTGGGATGAAATGTGGCAGTCATCTGGATGGCAGCTTAATTGGGTCTTGGAGATCTTGATTAAACAGCCTAGGCTTACCCATTCAATTGAAATAGGTAATTTGCCTACATATCCTGATTCTGCGTTAAGTCATATGTCATTCTACAGTTACAGCATTCATTGAAAACTTCATCTAAGACTCTACAAAAGATTGCCAAATACAATCTAAAACTAGTGAAATCAAGTCTCTGTTTTTTCTGAGATAATATATTTATGTTAAGAGTTACCTTTGTGAGTTGTACTGTAAATATTGAGTGTAATTATAATAGTATTATCTAATTGTCTACAAAAATCCAAATTGTCATTTTCTTTAGAACTTGGGAAAGCTGTATGTCTTGCGCTGTTCTGAGAATACGTAAAATATTTTTTCATTGTATGGTAATTTTGGGAAGATTACTGACATTTTATAGAATCAAAGATCAGCAGGGTTACTTCCATTTTATACTTAATTAAAAATATTTTTAAATGGGTTTTCTTTATTCCGTAATAAAAGAAATCAGGGATACTTAATAGACTTCTGGAGTCCAATATTTCTAATTTTAATATGATTATAACATTTGTCCAACATACCACTGTGTTCTCTGAAAAGAGCAATTATTTTCTCCGTGTGGCATCATCATAGACTGTCTATCCCCAAGGTCTTCCAAAAGGTCTGTGTAAGCCTGACAGCTAAGAAACGTGTACTGTTGTAGAACATAAATTCTGGTGACTCATTGATACAAGCCTACTCCTAATGGCTGTCTCTTTAGAGTAAATAGCATTCAGCATACATCGGCTAAATGCTAAATGGTTAAAATATTTCCAAATCATATTTCCTATCATGGATGACCTCCTTAAATTTAGCAGCAGATTAATGATTTGTGTTTGGCTTACTGAGGAGCAGTCTTTCCTTAGAAAACATGCATTTTGCTTGTGTTGAAAATTCAGGCATTTAAAGTCCTTGCCAAGCTGGTAAACTTAACCATACTTTAAGCAAAATCTACATTTTTCTTTTTCATTTTCTATTAAGATAATCATATTCAATTAAATGTGAAATAGCTGGCCAAAACTAAACTTTCCAGGAGACTTTTTCTATACCAATCCTGCTGAGAGAGAATTATTGCAAACCTAAGTCCTAAGAGATGATGTGATGCTTTTCAGCATTGGCAATAAAAACAAAATAACTCCCTCATAGAAAAAAAAAAGCAGCAAGATATAGATTCTAAGGATTTTCTTTACGAAAGAAAACTATGTTCAAATCTAATTGGCTATTTTCACTGCTATAGCAAAGATTAAAAGAAAAAAATAGCTAGGAAAGATTTTTAAAAACTAGAAAATGTAATATCTGTTGTAACTTACTTGGTTTTGGGAAAAATTAGATTACACTTGTGAAAATGTTTTGTGAATTGCAAATTTTATTAAAATACGAATTTTCATATAATTAGGCGTGTACTTTGGTTGGAATTATTGATCTATGGGCCCAGGTGACTTACAGTTCTGATCCTGGAAATTCTGGGATCTCCAAGGCCCTTAAGGGACTCTCAGGTGTACCCAGACCCAGGTAGCTAGGAGATTGCTTAGAGGAAAACTTTAAACCCACATTAGTTTCTTGTTTGGAATGTTCATAAGCATATGAGCAAGCACAGTGTTCAGTCCATTTGAAGGAAGTATATTCTTAGGGAACCTGGGGTATCTCAAAGTAGAGAATTATATAAATCATATATTGTTTACATTTGGTCAAAACAATAATAATGTTAACTATTTCCATTTGGTTGAAATAAGCTTAAAATCATAACAGTTTATATTTCTACTTAAGTTATTATGATCAAGAGATATTAAAAAATTATTGTAAAAAGCTAATCTTAATTCCTAGCAGCTATTAGGGTTTTCATTTCTAAAGGGTATTCATTTCTTCATTTCTAATTCATGTGAAAAAGAGAAAAGGCAAATTTTTTCCTTAAAGAGTTCTTTGTTTCTATTTTATTGATAATTTATATCTCATCTTTTTCCAAAGAAAAATTTATAGCAAACGTCTCCAGCACAAATACAGTAAGATTATTTAATGAGCAGTAATAGATTACAAACCAGATGGAAGGAAGAAGAGACAAATCAGAGTCACCTTCAGTTATTCAGTGTTAATTTGAAAGAGTTTTTAAATTAACTGGCTAGCAGAGACCTGGGGCAAGGCTTATCTCCCCATCACAAATAGCTGCTTTTTACCCCTTTTAGTCTCTCCTTCATCCTTTTGTCTCCCTGGGATTGGAGACGTGCTGAGTTAACTGAGAAGCATCTCTGGTTGAAGTGGGAGTGAGAACCTACAGCAGCCCCTTATTCTCCAGTACATCCCCCCAACTCCTAGACTGTAGGGGAGGGAAAATACTGGGTTCCTGCTATACCTTAGTGTTGTTAATCTACAGAGTAGTTAACCTGTTCCTACATAATCAAGGTATTTGTTCCAGGAATCCAGACCAAGGTAAAAGGTGAGGGCTAAGAGGTAAAAAAAAAATACAAGCTTGATTTAGACTCTGACTTAACTGTGTTGATGTAGAAGTTTCCGAAGTGCAAAGTAATTCGCAGACTCATTGTTTGCCCAGTGACATATCCCATATACTACTTTCTAAAGAAAGTCTAGAAACATGAAATTAAAAGAAATTAGGTTTGCTGTAATGTATGGCCCAGTATCTTAAAACATGGCTCAGGATTCTGATAAATTGGGCATTGAGGAATGCCCAATTCAATAGCTGCTAACCATATCAATAGCTGCTCAGGAAGCCAGAGATTTAGGAGTGGTGTGGGAGAAGCTAGAAGGAGTTGTCGGAAAAGGATGGGTGGCCGAGAGACACTGATGGCAAGGACTGCTCAGTAGTTATTGGCTTGTGCATTTACAATCTGATCTTGGATGTTCTGGGATCTCCAGGACCTCTAGGATGTGGAAAACAATATCATCCAAATTTCTGTTTTTGTCCTGAGACTGACTTTGCTTGACCTCAGTTTTCAAAAGAGCACGGAATGAAATCTTAGTTCCATACTATTCTAAGGTGACTGGGTGGGAATCCACTGATGGGATTGAATGGGAACACCTGGTTCTGGTTTCATTTCAAAAACTTGTTTCATTCATGCATAGAAGAAGTTGGCACACTTATTTCTCCCATTTTGTATCACTTAGGGTATCATCCCATGTAACCTAAAAGTGAGAAGTGTAATATCTCTTGTTACTTCAATTTGGTAATATTCTTTTGAGTTTTCAGTGAACAGTGATTGCACTTTGTCTCTAGGGAGCCATTTGCCTTGTATACATTAATAGATGTAGACCAATAAGAGGAGTCATTAGCTAGATTCTTGTAATCTATGGGTCTGATTTTTTGAAGCTTCATCTTGTTACATATTCAACTTTGTTAATCTCTATTAACTAAATCTTATGTTTTGAGGATGTTCTTTTTAGGGGGAGGGATTTTGATTCTTGTAATTATGAATGTGTTAAGAACAAATTTACATGTGGTGCAATTGACAGTTAATTCACAGGCCTTCTAACTTATTTTAATCAACCAGTTCTTCTCTTAAACCTTTCTCTATGCATTTCTTCAAGGAAGAATGTAAATGTACTTAATCTGTTCACATTAGAATAGTATTCAGAAAGAGAAAAATAGGACAAAATATACTTTCAGCCTCCACCAGGGGGACCTATTACTGCAACTAAAAAATTGAATCTGAGGAAGAACATGCATTTCACAGGCAGTTACATGACATTAGTTTTTTTTTTTTTTTTTGAGGTATACACACATTTGAAAAAATGCTTTTATATTCCATATGAATATTTCTCAATTTTATTTTTATATTATATGTAAAAATTAAAATATAAAAATAGGGAAATAAGATGAGGTTTTCTTGATTTAACAAACATTTTTTAGTAAATAATTATAAAATGAAAAAATATAAATTCAGTCTTTATTTGAGAATAATTTGTATTTAAAATTATATATAGGATGACCTACATAAAACAGAAGAATCTGTTTCACAAAACACGTTTCTAAATTTTGCCAATTCAGTATATTTTATTCCCTACTCTACTGGCTTTTGTCTGTGATGTAAAGGCTTATAGTTTTTATGGAACATTTTTATTTACACTATAATATTTATAATCATAAAATGGGTAAGTTATGTAATCACAAAATTGGTAAATCTTTTTGCCTCATTTCTAGTGAAGACATTCTCTTTTGTGCCTTCAGATTATACATGCTTTCTTAGCATCAGGTACTATTCTATTTGTTTATACTAATATTTCTTAATATTCCTTAATTTTTTTTATGCTTCAAGTAATTCTGTTTCTATATTCTAGGTGTTTTTTACCTGACTCATGTTACTACCTCCTTCCTGAGTTTACTGATTAGAAGTAATTTACATTAATGGTTCTCAGTGGTGGACAGTTTACAAATTCTGTGGGGCAGATATTACTATCTCCATTTTTCAGATCAGGAAACTGAGGCTGAGAATGATTACATCACCTGACTAATGTAATATACTGTGCCTTCTGATTCTAAGCCCAGTATTTTCTCCACAATACCACAGTTGATTTTAAGGTATTCCTGATATGGACTAACCATCTTTCCAAGCATATTTCTCAGCCAAGACTAGTGAACTCATAATTTGAGTTAGTGTACCTTCTGACTAGATATGTTTTTCTGTATGAGAAATGCCTTGCTCTTAAGCATATTTCTCAACCAAGACTAGTGAACTCATAATTTGAGTTAGTGTACCTTCTGACTAGATATGTTTTTCTGTATGAGAAATGCCTTGCTCTAGATAAAGTATTTGGATAATTTCCATTGTCCCTAGAAAATACCAGCACATGGTGTTTTAGTTGTAGCAAGAGATATTTTTTGTTCATACCATAATAATACGTTTGACTCAACAGTGTTTTAAGGATGCCTTTGAATTTCTGTTTACAGACACACACACACACACACACACACACACACACACACCATTTTTCTCCCCAAAGAAAAGTTTTAACTCTACATTATGAAGAATTGAATGCAACTCAAGCAAAATGAGATAAAAATGTGTTTCAGACATATGAAAAGTTTTACTCATACTAAAAGAAATGCCAAGTTAAAGTACTGTGAGATACCGTTTTCACCTATTCAGTTATTTTTGTAATATACTCTGTTAAACACTAGAAGGTGTGTGTGTTGGGGGATGATAAATAAATAAATAAACTAGACATTCTTCCACTGCTGGGATTAAAAATTGGTACAACCACCAGTGGATAACATCTATCAGCCCTATAAATGATAGACACTACTTGGTCCAGCAACATGTTTCTTGGAACTTAGCCTGTGGATATACTTGTGCACATGCAAAATCATTTATGTTTAAGGTTATTCATAAGTTTATTATAGCAAAAATTGGAAATAAATGTCCCTTGATAGGAGGTTGGATAAATAGCATACTACACAGCTGTTAAAGAGAATGAGAAAGCTCTACACTGATATGCAAAGAGCTTTAAGCAATATTAAATGAAAACTGCAAGATGCAGAACAGTCTTAAGCTACCTTTTGTCTAAAAAGGAAAGAATAAGAATACATATTCATATTTCCTTTTATATTCATAAACTCTTGAAGGATACACAAAGGATTAATACAAGTGATTACCTGCTTGGGATCAGAGGCAAAAGAGGCAACTGGGTAGCTGAGAGATGGGTAAAAAAGACATTTTCTTTAGAACCAGGAGAATATTCTACCTATTTTAAAAGTGTATGTGAGAAAGAGGAAAGAAAAAGAATATGTAAGAGATTAAGTAGACACATATACTTTTGCTTCCTAAAATGACAATAAAGAGATATTTTTGAAAAGGTGTACACCAACAAGGACAGAGAGATTGGAAGAGGAAGAAATAGCAAATTTCTGGAAGCTGGAAAGCAGATGAATGAATGGTACTGACTCAGCAGACCCAGAAAGCCAAATTCTTCGCTGACAGTGGGAAAAGCTGAGAAGCTTTCACATTGCAGAATATCCAAAAGGTTCAGGAATTGGCTTCTCCAGTTACCTCTGGAAATGCCATTGAAGGTGGGGCTAAAAATAGGAAGAATGGTTGAAAGCCTCTTTAAGCAGTTAAGTTCCCAGTTTCACAGCCAGGCAAATTCCCTTCCCCAATCTTCTGGTTTAGTTTCTGGACTGGGTTAAAAAAAGAAAAAATCCCACAAAACTCTTTGGATTAAGATGTACCAGGGGGCTTCCCTGGTGGTGCAGTGGTTAAGAGTCCGCCTGCCGATGCAGGGGACACGGGATCGTGCCCCGGTCCGGGAAGATCCCACATGCCGCGGAGCGGCTGGGCCCGTGAGCCATGGCCGCTGAGCCTGCGCGTCCGGAGCCTGTGCTCCGCAACGGGAGAGGCCACAACAGTGAGAGGCCCGCGTATCGCAAAAAAAAAAAAAAAGTACCAGGAAGAGGTAGGGGAGGAATAAGTAACTCACTGAAAACAAAGTGATTAATTGAGCATTTGCATACCGAATATCAAGACCCATTCTCTCATTTCTCTTTTCCCACTTGGTGCACAGAGTGTTCACAGTCCAGTCTAGGCTGAAGATGCTTCTTTATGAAATGTGACCAGTCAAGAGAAAAGACATCTGGGGAATCCAATGGAATGACCGGCCCAAACACAGTACAGTAAAGCTCACAGTTGACAAGTGCTAACATGAACTTAGAGCTTTCAGAAAACGTTTTAGTACCTCACTCTTAAATATGAAAAACCAAAGATCACTAATTAACTGAAGCAAGTTTTTAACCTGAAAGATAAAGACTAGTAGATGCTGTGTTGCACTGTTCAGATTGGCTCTTCAAGGACTGAAGCTTTCCTCCAGCTGCTGGTAATGTTGACTACTGAGGGCTCACTTTCAGCTGAGTGACTGAGAAGTGTCACTTTGCCTAGGGTTACATCCTCTCCTCAGAGCAGCCCACATCTGGTTGAGAGGTAAGATGTTGAGTTGCGGTCACAAAGACATGGTTCCCTTGCCTCAACTGGGGACAAAAATGGGGAACAACTCTAAAGGGCCATTCTGGCTTCAGAATTCCCTGTGGGATTGGCTGTTGCAACTGCATCAGAGGTCAGCTTCTCGGTCAGCCCAATTCTGCCTTCCTCACTCACTTAAAGGTATTGTTCCTGAAGGCACTCCCCGATTAACCACCTGCCCCTAAATCTCGGCCTCAGGAAACCCTATCTATTACAGAAGCTAAAACAAACAAAAAAAAAAATAGAAAAAGATTAATAACCTCAAATAAATACGAGAAGATATTACATCCATGATACAAAAGCAAGACACTGTAAGAAGAAAAATTGAAAGAATAAAAAAGAGCTTCTGAAAATTAAAAAAAAATGATGGTGGGCTTCCCTGGTGGCGCAGTGGTTGAGAGTCCGCCTGCCGATGCGGGGGACGCGGGTTCGTGCCCCGGTCCCGGAGGATCCCGCGTGCCGCGGAGCGGCTGGGCCCGCGAGCCGTGGCCGCGGAGCCTGTGTGTCCGGAGCCTGTGCTCCGCAGCGGGAGAGGCCACGGCAGTGGGAGGCCCGCGTACAGCAAAAAAAAAAAAAAAAAAAAAAATGATGGTAGAAATGTAGAAAACTCAATAGATAAGTATAAAGGTAAAGTTTAGGAAATCTCAGAAAGTACAGCGAAAGGTGTTCTGAAAGTGAGTCTAAATATCTGGCATCTGAATAAATAAAGCTTCAGAAAGAGACAATAGAGGAAATGGGTGTCATGGGGGAGAATAAGGGGAAAGCAATCATCAGTAAAATAATAACATTTCTAAGAACTTAAGGATATGAGCTTCCAGGTTGAGTGCTTGGCCCAGTTGTGAATATAGGGCACCTCACAGCAAAATTTCAGAATACTAGGGAGCAAAAACAAGATTCTGTAACTTTCCAGAGAGAATAGATAGGTCACATACAGAGTATTAAGTATTAGAATGGTTTCTTAGCACACTGGACGCTTAAAGACTATATAACAATAGGTTCAAAATGGTGAAGAAAAATGACTTCTAAGCTAATATTCCACAGCCAGGCAAACTGTTAAGTGTGAGATAGAATAGACATTTGAAGACCTGAAAGTTCTCAAAAAATTTACCTCCCCATTTGTCTTCTTTGGAAGCTCCTGGAAGATATACTCCCGTAAAATGAGGACATAGTATAAGAAACTATAAGATGTATTGTCCATGAAAGAAGAAGCAAAGCAAAATCTCTATGATGTGGATTAAGCAAATACCAAGATGTTGGTTGTCCCTTAGGCTTTAGAGAATGACGAATCCAGATTTGAGTAAGTCCAAAAGCTCTGGCAGAAATTATTCAAGATGAAATCACTAGAACACCTACCGTGAATAAAAAATTGAGAAGAGATTTAATAATTTTCAGAGTGGGGTTAAGTTGGTGATAACTACACATAAAACTAAGTAAATGTAAAAACAAGATTGCTATTAACTCCAGGGAAATGAAAACATATGCAAGAAAGAGAAAGAAATAATGTCTTTACTGCCTAACCGTAAAAAACATACATAATCATAAAAGGTAAATGTTGAATATTGATCTAACCAAAATTAATGAAATAATAATATTGAGAAGATGAGGGAAGAATGGGTGTGTGTGTGTACATGCACATGTGTATGTGCATGTGTTCATGTGTTTGTATTTGCTGTGTTAGAGAACTAAATGCTCATCTTCTATAGAGAGAAGTAGCAATATAAGAATGGAGCATACTTTAGTATTAAGAACATGAATTTTGGGTTCAGACTGCCTAGGTTTGAAAGATAGCTCTGCTGCTCTCCAGCAGTGTGACCTTAGGCATGTTACTTGACTTCTCTGAATATCAGTACTCATCTATAAAAGGGAGATATGATGATACACATCACACACGATTATTGTGAGGATAATATGTAAGTGAGCTTAGATCACCACTGTACTGCTATGTAGTAACTGCAATATAAATATTTTCAATTTACATTATTTGTTATGGACTGAACTGTGCCCTCCCCCACCACCGAATTCATATGTTGAAGCCCTAATTTCTAGTACCTTAGAATGTGACTGTATTTGGATCTAGGGCCTCTAAAGAGGTAATTAAGTTAACATGAAGCCTTTAGGGTAGGCCTCAATCTAATCTGACTGGTGTCCTTATAAGAAAAGATGAGGGCATACACAGAGAGACACCAGGGACGCATTGGCACAGAGAAAATGATATGTGAGGAGAAGTGTGTCCTTCTCACAGATGGCACACAGAGAAGGCAAGCTAAGGAGAGATGCCTCAGGAGAAACCAAACCTGCTGACACTTTGATCCTAGACTTGTAGCCTCCAGAACTGTGAGAAAATATATTTCTGTTATTTAAGGCACAATCTATGGTATTTTGTTATGGCAGCCCTAGCAAACTAATACATTATCAAATTCCAGAAGATTTACCTTAAAGAGCTAAGAGTGGTTGTCTCTGGGAAGCAGGATATGACAGTACAGAAGAGAGATGGCTTTTTTTTTTCCTAGTGAAAACTTTGTAGAACTCGTTGATTCTGTTAACTATGTATATTTATAACTAAAAAAAAGCACAAACAAAAAAAATGGAAGGCAGCATCTGATAAATCAGAGTTATCTCTTGTCTTTTTTAATCTGAGTCATTAAGAACTCTTTGGAGTTCTCTTTCAAGCACTGTAGACATCTGGGTCTCTATCAAAGATGCCACTAAATAGGGGCTAATAGCACTTTGGGTGCTCTTTTTTAATGCAGGCTAGATTAAATCTAGCCTCAATAATGTCCAGGTAGCCAACTGGGACTCATTACTCCTGGGTAGGAACCTGAATTCACCAATGACTCTTTTTTTTTTTGGCTGCATTGGGTCTGCGTTGCTGCACGTGGGCTTTCTCTAGTTGTGGTGAGCAGGGTTCTCATTACGGTGGCTTCTCTTGTTGCAGAGCACGGCTCTAGGCGCACGGGCTTCAGTAGTTGCAGCACGCGGGCTCAGTAGTTACGGCATGCGGACCCTAGAGCACACAGGCTTCAGTAGTTGTGGTACGTGGGCTCGGTAGTTGCAGTGCGCTGGCTCTAGGGTGCACAGGCTTCAGTAGTTGTGGCACAGGTTCAGTAGTTGTGACTTGCGGGCTCCAGAGTGCAAGCTCAGTAGTTGTGGCGCATGGGCTTAGTTGCTCTGTGGCATGGGGGATCTTCTTGGACCAGGGATTGAACCCCTGTCCCCTGCATTGGCAGGCGGTTCTTAACCACTGTGCCACCAGGGAAGTCCACCAATAACTCTTTTATAGCTGAGCCCCCTCAGAGAGAATTGTGAAATGATACTACATATCTCTCACCTCACTTGACAACAGCGTATTTGTTATGGGCATAATTTTTTTACACTATATTTCCATATAGTTTTCCTTGTCTGGTCTCTGATTTCTCTCTGTGTGGCCGTTCTGACATTTTTACCCCAGAGAAGATATAATCAGTTAGTATGCTTTTGGCCGCAAATAATAGCCAACTAGGAGTGTTTAACCATAAGGAAATATTCTCTCACATAAAAAGAAATCTTGAGATGACTGGTTCTAGGGAGGGTGTCTAGCTCAATGGCTCAATGACATTATTATTTTTGTTTTTATTCTGTGTGCCATTCTTAGCATGGTGGCTACTCTTGTCATAGGTGCAAAATAAATGACTGCAACAGTTCAGGCCTTATGTCCTCATAAATATCCAAAGGCAGCATGGGAGATGAAGACATTCACATTTGAGCATTTTGCCGGAAGCCCCAGGATGTCTCTTCTCACATCTCAACGATCATAATTGCATCACATGTCATTCCTAAACAAGTCACCAGAGTAATGGAATTACCAAGGTTGGCTTACTCCAAATAATGCTCTCTGAAGTTGAGAAGGGGCTCAGGCTCCCCTGAACACAACTCTGACTCATACCTGAATAAAGCCAGTATTGTTAACAAAGAATAAGGGAGGAGAAAGGCAAATGCCGTGGAATAGAAAAGAAGAAATATACATTTTAGCAATAGTTCTGGTGAGATAGGAAGGGAAAGTGGAAAATTCACTGAGAGGAGGAGAGAGAGAAAGGCAGTGAAAGGTCAGTGATGAATGTCTTGACTCCACACCTTGGGGTTTAAACTTGGGAAGGGGCCTTGCAGGCAGAGGTTAAGGGTGATGGAAACACACAGGTTCCTAGTGAAGGGACCCTTAGTCTTGGCTTCTTAAGACATGGTTTAGGACATTGCAAGTCTTTTAGAGAAGTCCTGAAATTGGAATAAAGCCACATCAAACATGCCACTGTGTAAGAGATTAGATCGCTGAAGAATGGAGCTAATGAGAGGTGTCTGAGAGGGTATGTGAGTGCCATATAATTTGAAGTTCCTGTAGAAGGTGGATTTTTATGCCTGAAGACTGGTTGAGGCCAATGACTGGGCTGCAACCAAAAGAACTGACAAAACTGCATGGATCACAGGAGAGCTTCCCTACATCACAGCCTGAGGATATGAAAGCTTCACACTCCCTCTACTGTTTCTGGAAGGGAAAGGGGAAGGAAGGGAAAAACAGATCTGACAGAGATTTTGAACTTTGCATTGACTGAATATTCACATTTCAAAACGCAAATAGACTGAATTACATTTAATTGGGAATTTTTTTCTACTGGAATAGGGCTTCAGAATAAGAAGAGATAAGTTATAGAGAAAAATTACCATTTTTCTTCACCTCAAAGTATATAAGTTTTGGCCATGCAATATTTTACATATTTCAGGATTATCTTCTTTTAATCTTTTGGGACAATATTATAAAAAGTGGAAAAGGAAAGAAGAAATGTAAAGATGGAGATACGTAGGGCTCTCTTGAGAAATTGCTACATGGTTTTACAGAACATCAATTAGGATTATGTAAAAACAATGCAAAATTATTTAGCTAACCACTTTCTCCAAAAAGTTAATATGGTTAATAAAATATTTTTAGTATTTTTAGTAAACCTAATATATCATTTAACTGGGTTTTAAATACATGCATTAAATTTTTTTAATGTAAGGATAACCATGATTCAGTACAGAAACAAGCAACCAGGTTACTTATATTTATTTTGTTTGCATTATGTTTTCTCTTTACCACCTATGTTTAACCAGGTGGAAAACAACAGAAATTTTCCATTTTTTAAAACAAATATAACCTGGTCAGGAGTTGCATTTACATTCTTATTACATTATAATAAATCATGAATGTTTACAGTCACATTTAGCACTCAGTGAAAACTCAACACATGTATAATAATAATAGGAAAATTTGTTGGCCAAAATGTTGTAATAGCTACTAAAAATACATGAATAAATTTTAATATCCAGACCAGAAACCAGACATACAGTGTGTATCTGAGGCACATGCATCATTTGAACAGGCGCCAGAGTTACGTAGCTAAAGATTAAAGTGTGGTTTAGAGATATATTCCACTCCGTATGCACATGCATTGCCTCCATTAGCATTAATAGAATTTACATGCACACAGAGGAGAGAACTGAAATTTGTTGAAAGGCAAAGAAGGAATCATTTTTAACTTTGTAATTCCAGGAGCATGGGACTGTATTATTAAAAGCTCTGTGAAAGGTCTTAATTTAGGAATTGAGATATAGAAGCTCATATCAAACTACTACATGTGTACTTCGTTTGTATTATTAGAGAAAAGTGAGCCAGGCAAGCTAAAGAATTTGTCAAAGGCTGATTGAGCTGAGATCATAGTACTGTTTAGAAACGGAAAACAATATATGCATTTTGGATGTGGATTAATTTGAAGAATATGAACAATTTTTTAAAACATTTTTTCATCTGAGGCAAAATGTAATTGGTGTTATTGTGTCCGTTAGTGGGTGTACACACACACACACCAGTAATTTATAGTATTTATATTCATTCAACTATAAGCATCTATCCCCTACCCAGGCTTTAGGAAAATATAAATATTTTCCTATGGAGTGTATTTCTTTTTCTTGCTGCAAAATTGTCAAATAAATTGTTGAATCCTAAGGTCTCAGGGAAATTTGGGGGAGGACTTAGAGGGAAAAGTAAATTTGTATCCTCTCATTTACTACTTCCCAGGAAATGGCTCTCATTAAATGTACCTATTCCTTTAGTGAGTATCAGGAAGAAAGAAATTAGCTAAACAACGAATCAGATCAAGATGGCAACAAGTGATAGACTTAACTTTCTGTGGGAAAAATAATGTTTGAAAGTACAGTTTATTTTGGAAAGTCTCTTTGCAATATATTCATTCATTCATTTAGCACATTCTTAGTGAAGGTCTACTATGTGCCAGTCACTTTTCTGGCTCTGCTGACCCAGGGGCAAATAAGGCAAAGTTCCTGACCTTATGGATTTTACAGGTGAGCAATATGTATTAAGAACTTTAAAAAGGTCCTCACTTTTTTATTTAGTTATTATATTTTTATTAATCTAATCTGATACTTAGAGATTTGTACAAAGATTGATGCACACAAATTCCTACTGCATCATTATTTATAATGCATAAAACTATAATCTCCTTAAACGCCTAACAATATAATGCCATGTATCAAATGCTTAGATACTTTTGAATATGTATTGAAGTTCTCTATAATAAGAAATAGATATCTCTAGGTAGTGAAAAAGATTACGTTGAATTGTCTTGATTCTTTCCTACCCTTTCTGAAATTTCTGAGCATACATTGCTTTTTAAATTTAAAATAACTTTAAGGTTCTTTTAACCTAAAGAGGTAAAACTGATAGACTTTGTGGGTAGAAGATATTTGTGAAAAGCAAGGCCTCACTATTTCTTTTGCTTACACAAATCATCTTCCTCTTATTTCTGAAAAGTTGCTAGTGCCTGTGCCAGAATCCTTTAGCGAATTCTTCTATATCATAAGAAGCTAGTTCAGAAGTGTTTGAGGTGCTGTGTATGAATTGAAATATTTGGGTCAGACTTGAACTTTAAGTGAGAAGAGGCTATGGAGGTGAGGAGGAGTGTTTTCTACTTCTTACACAGAAATGTGAACTGTCAAGTGCTCCAATGAAAAACATGTCTTAATGTATTCACAAGTATTACATTCTACTTTTAGGAGTTAGTTTGAAAGGAGTGAACTTCCCACCACCTCTGAAGTTAGGTGGGCTATATTATATGTTTTGGATGATAAAACTGGAGCAGAAATTATACGTGTCAACCAGTGGTAGGAATATTAAGAGCCCATGTGCAGTCTGGCATTCCCTTGCTGTGACGATCCGGAAGCTATATGTTAAGATGGAATTTCCATAGCCTGGGTTTCTTAGTGACAAGACTGAAATCTCCTATGATCCACCTTTAATATTTAGCATGGAAAGAATTAAACTGGTTGTATTAAGTTGCTATGTTTTGGAGGTGTTTTATTATCACATCATAATCCAGTTTTGTTGGATAGATAAAAAAGTAAACAAAAGTATAATTTTTTGATATCTTAACAACACAGATTTCCATCCACAGATTATTCACTGAATAGTTGGTTTTTCAAATGAATAGTTTTTTTTTTCTTTTTAACCCAGATGGCTATCATACACTAGTAAGTCAGGAAGAGTTGAAATCTCAGACACCGAATAGCTTATATTTTCATCCATCCCTTGTAGGGCAAGGAGTGTTTGTAAGTTTTACCTTTAGCTTTCTCTGCAGGTCATGACAGTCACAGGTAGTTCACAAGATGGTGGACGTTTTTCCAGCAAGGCTGTGAAATTTTTTTTAAATGTGGTTCCTGACACAGAGCTCCTAAGACCATTGTAATTTCCTGAGTGAAAAGAATGCCTGACACTGAGCTCCTTGAGACTTCCTTGAAATTCCTGGGTGATAGGAATGTGTTTTGTTCTAATGAGGTGACTCTAAGTGGGCTTCTGGATGGGGGTCAATCACCAGAAAGACCAAGCCAAGATTAAAAGCTTGAAACTTTCAGCCCTAATCTCCATTCTCCAGAGAAAAGACAGAGTTAATATTCCATTGTGCCTACATGATGGAGATTCCAATAAAATCCCCATAGTACAGAGTTTAGGGAGTTTCTCGGTTGGCAAACACATCCATGTACCTAGAAGGTGGTACTTCTCAACTCCATGGTGACTGAATTTCCTGTGTTAAGATCCTCCAAGATCTTGCTCTATGTATCTCTTCATCTGACTGTTCATCTGTATCTTTTATCATATCCTTTATAATAAACTGGTAGATGTAAGTAAATGTTTCCCTAAGTTCTGTGAGCTGTTTCAGCAAATGATTGAACCCAAGGAGGGGGGTCATGGGAACCTCCAATTTATACTAAGTTGGACAGCAGTTGTGGGTAACCAAAGGTCCTACTACTTATAATTGACATCTAAAGTTGGGGACAGTGTTGTAGGACTGAGTCCTTAACCTGTGGGGACTTAACTAACTCTGGTTAGTGTCATAATTGAATTGAATTGTAGGACACCCAGCTGGTGTTGCAAAAAATTGCTTGGTGTGAGAAAAAGCCCCACACATCTTGTATCAAAAGTGTGAGTGTGGTAGTAGTGTGAAAGCAAAGGAGAAACACACAGAAGTAAGTTTTTCCTTACAAGGGCCCATTACCTAGAATCAAATCTGCTGATAGAAGAACAGAGAGCAGCCTTTGAGTTCCGTGGCTCAGCTACAGAAGCCATTTATAAAAATAGGGCTGCTGCTTTAGATGTGGGTAAAGGATCTTTGAAAGCTTGACCTTGGAGAATGGAGAATGCTTAGTGTTTTTATTTATTTGCTTCCTTATTTTTTATTTATGTTAAAGTAGAAGTTTCTAAGTATGGTTCTATGACTCGCAATTTACCTACTACTTTATAACCATTCTATTATGTGTATTTCATGTAGGTTGTGACAAACTGAAGGGACTTTTCTTTGTTAAATCTGTAAAGCATCCATTATAAAGACATGCCATGCTTTTACAAATAAAAAATTATGAAGCACCTTTCTAAGGTCATACACTTTCCTTGGTGTGTATGTTTTATTGGTTTTCTTGCAAATTCATTTTTCTTTTCTATTTAATAGTCATCCCACAGGTCCCCCAATTTATATGGACTCAGTTTTTAACAACAGCAGAGACATACTAGAATTTCTTATTCCTAAATACAATTTCCTGGAAAGAGAATCTGATTGGACAAGCTTTAGTTGAGTATCCAAATCTGGCCCAATTAATTCTGGTCTATGGCACCAGGACACATGGGTATCAGGACCCATCTCTGAAAGGGGTGGAATATTTGTTCTCAGAGAATGAGGTTGACAACCTAGAATATGTATGCTGCAGATAACAGTTGGAAAACAGTATAGTTGGAAATCATTGTTTTAGAGTATTATCAGTACAATTATATAGACTATTAGTATACTCTCAAAGGATTTGACTATCACAGTCAGTTTATAAAATTGTTTCCTTGAGCTGTTAAAAATATTTCTATATGGTTTTTATTTAAATTAATAACACAAGGGGAAATATTGATGTGATTTTGGGCATGTAATTTTAAAAATGAAGTACTTTATAATAAAAGAATTACTTTGTATATAATAATAATATCAATGAATATATAATAATATTAATGGAGTTGGGAATAGGTAGGAGTTAAGTTTATAGAAAGTATATGAAATAATGATTTAAATATCACTAGAAGACATCTTATAAAGCAAACAATTTACTTAAAATTTTAAATTAAAAATTCAAAGTAAAGTTGTATAAGAATGCAAGAGATTTCTGTGCATTAATTTTGTATCCTGCAACTTTACCAAATTCATTGATTAGCTCTAGTAGTTTTCTGGTGGCATCTTTAGGATTTTCTATGTATAGTATCATGTCATCTGCAAACAGTGACAACTTTACTTCTTCTTTTCCAATTTGTATTTTTTATTTCTTTTTCCTCTCTGATTGCCATGGCTAGGACTTCTAAAACTATGTCGCATAATAGTGGCAAGAGTGGACATCCTTGTCTTATTCCTGATCTTAGAGGAAATGCTTTCAGTTTTTCACTATAGAGAATGATGTTTGCTGTGGGTCTGTCATATTTGGCCTCTATTATGTTGAGGTAGGTTCCCTGTATGCCCACTTTCTAATAACAAAAGATCAGAAAGAGAAATTAAGGAAACAATCCCATTTACCATTGCAACAAAAAGAATAAAATACCTAGGAATAAGCCTACCTAAGGAGGCAAAAGACCTGTACTCAGAAAACTATAAAACACTGATGAAAGAAATCAAACATGACATAAACAGATGGAGAGATATACCATATTCTTGGATTGGAAGAATCAATATTGTGAAAATGACTATACTACCCAAAGCAATCTACAGATACAATGCAATCCCTATCAAATTACCAATGGCATTTTTCACAGAATTAGAACAAAAAAAGTTACAATTTGTATGGAAACAAAAAAGACCCCGAATAGCCAAAGCAGTCTTGAGAAAGAAAAACGGAGCTGGAGGAATCAGGCTCCTGGACTTCAGACTATACTACAAAGCTACAGAAATCGAGACAGTATGGTACTGGAACAAAAACAGAAATATAGATCAGTAGTACAGGATAGAAAGCCCAGAGATAAACCCATGCACCTATGATCACCTAATCTATGACAAAGGAGGCAAGAATATACAGTGAAGAAAAGACAGTCTCTTCAATAAGTGGTTTTGGGAAAGCTGGACAGCTACATGTAAAAGAATGAAATTAGAAAACTCCCTAACACCATACACAAAAATAAACTCAAAATGGATTAGAGACCTAAATGTAAGACTAGACACTATAAAACTCTTAGAGGAAAATATAGGAAAAACACTCCTTGATATAAATCACAGCAAGATCTTTCTTGACCCACCTCCTAGAGTAATGAGAAAAAAAACAAACAAATGGGACCTAATGAAACTTAAAAGCTTTTGCACAGTAAAAGAAATCATAAACAAGACAAAAAGACAACCTTCAGAATGGGAGAAAATATTTGCAAATAAAGCAACTGACAAAGGATTAATCTCCAAAATTTACAAGCAGCTCATGCAGCTCAATATCAAAAAACCAAAAATGTAATTAAAAAAATGGGCAGAAGACCTAAATAGACATTTCTCCAAAGAAGACATAGAGACGGCCAAGAGGCACATGAAAAGATGCCCAACATCACTAACTATTATACAAATGCAAGTCAAAACTACAATGAGGGGCTTCCCTGGTGGCGCAGTGGTTGAGAGTCCGCCTGCCGATGCAGGGGACACAGGTTCGTGCCCCAGTCCGGGAAGATCCCACATGCCGCGGAGCGGTTAGGCCCGTGAGCCATGCCGCTGAGCCTGTGCATCCGGAGCCTGTGCTCTGCAACGGCAGAGGCCACAATAGTGAGAGGCCTGCATACCGCAAAAAAACAAAAAAAACAAAAACAACAAAAAAACTACAATGAGGTTTCACCTCACACTGGTCAGATTATGCTGGAGAGGGTGGGGAGTAAAGGGAACCCTCTTGCACTGTTGGCAGGAATGTAAGTTGATACAGCTACTATGGAGAACAGTATGGAGGTTCCTTAAAAAACTAAAAATAGAACTACTATATGACTCAGCAATCCCACTACTGGGCATGTACCCTGAGAAAACCACAATTCAAAAAGACACATGTGCCCCAATGTTCATTGCAGCACTATTTACAATAGCCAAGACATGGAAGCAAGCTAAAATAAATGTCCATCGACAGATGAATGGATAAAGAAGATGTGGTACATATATACAGTGGAATATTACTCATCATAAAAAGGAACAAAATTGGGTCATTTGTAGAGATGTGGATGGACCTAGAGTCTGTCATACAGAGTGAAGTAAGTCAGAAAGAGAAAAACAAATATCGTATGTTAACACGTATATGTGGAATCTATAAAAATGGTGCAGATGAACCTATTTGCAGGGCAGGAATAGAGACGCAGATGTAGAGAACGGACGTGTGGACAAGCAGGGGAAGGGGAGGATGGGATGAACTGGGAGATTAGGATTGGCATATATACTCGCATGTGTAAAATAGATAGCAGTGGGAGCCTGCTGTATAGCACAGGGAGCTCAGCTCCATGCTCTGTGATGACCTAGATGTGTGGGATGGGGGTGGGTGGGAGGGAGTTCCAAGAGGGAGGGGATATATGTATACATATAGCTGATTCACTTCCTTGTACAGCAGAAACTAACACAATATTGTAAAGCAATTATACTCCAATTAAAAAAAAAGAAACAAAGTAAAGGAATTGTTAAAGGTTTACAATAGACTGTTGTTTACTAAAGTGTTAGCTTTACAAGCTGCTCCTTTAAAAGGTTCCATATTTTCACATTAGTGTATGTCAAAGGCTCTGATATGTTCACTAGGAAAAAAGGCTCTTCTATCTTGTAACCCACAATTGTTTGAATACAGATTTTTATAATTTAATTAATTAAAAATGCTACAGAATTAGTGTTATGAGCTCAGCAAGTTGGCTGATTTTGAGGGCTTCATATCACTACCTGTTAATTTTCCTACACTCCTGTAGTCAGTAGGACTTATCATATTCTAATAATACATGTTTTAGAAAGGAATGATAAGAACAAATGTCAGGCAAATGTTAGCATTTGTCAGGTTCCTCAAGCTCTCTTTTTGGTGTTCAAACACCAAATAAGGTCCCTAATAAGGACCAGGGGACATATTGTACATTCCTGATAATTGATGGATTTCATTTTGTGTTCTACAACTCCACAAGCCACCAAAGTGAGTGTCTGTGTGAAGTCAGGCTTAGTTATTTTAATCTCTACTTTTTTTTTTTTTTTTTTGCAGTACACGGGCCTCTCACTGTTGTGGCCTCTCCCGTTGCAGAGCACAGGCTCCGGACGCACAGGCTCAGCGGCCATGGCTCATGGGCCCAGCCGCTCCACGGCATGTGGGATCTTCCTGGACCGGGGCACGAACCCGTGTCCCCTGCCTCGGCAGGCGGACTCTCAACCACTGCGCCACCAGGGAAGCCCTCTACTTTTATATACTAGGAGCATCTCATTTCCATGGATATCATAGCAAACATGATATTGGCTGAAGTCAGTTTAAAAGAGTTCAAGTTCAAGTGATGAAAAATGGAAAAGAAAAAAAGATAAGACTTCATTTTAATCTTCACTAAACAATGGTTGTGTATTTAGTTATTCATGTATTTATCCAAGTAATATTTATTTAACATTGACTATGTTCCAGGCATAATGTGGAGATAGGCAGATTCTCTGCCCTTTCCGAGCTGATGTTTTGTCATGAGAATGAAGCATGTCCACAATCTGATGCTGAAATATTATACTATATTCCAAGAATAAATACAGGTTTCCCTGGAGGTGGAGAGCGAGGGCTGGTATTAAGGAGGTTTGAGGTTTGTTAACTGTTAGCCAAATTATTGAGGGCTTAGCATAGTGGTTCCCAAACTTTAGTGTACATTAGAATCACCTAGGGGCCTGGTTAAAACACAAATTGCTGCCCCGCAACTCCAGAGTTCCTGATTCAGTAAGTCTTGGGTAGAGAGTGAGAATGTGCATTCCTAACAAGTACCTAGGAGATGCTGATCCTGCTGGTCTTGGGACCACATTTTGGGAATCACTGACACAGGGAGTGTATTGGTTAACTATTGCTAGTATAACAAATTATTCCAAACTTAGATGACTTAAAACAAACGTTTATTATCTTACACAGTTTCTGTGGGCACAGGTCTGGGAGTACTTTAGCTGGTTCTGGCATGAGGTCTCTCATAGGGTTGCAGTCAAGATGTCAGCCAGGGCTGCAGTCATCTGAAGGCTAGACTGAGGCTGGAGGATCCACTTCTTATGTGACCCACTCACTTGACTGTTGACAGGAGGCCTCAATTCCTCACTGGCTGTTGGCAGGAGGACTCAGTTCCTTGTTATCTGCATCTCTTCATAGGGCTGCTTGAGTGTCGTTATGTCATGGCAGCAGGCTTCCCTCCAAGAAAGTGATCCAAGATAGAGGGCAATGAGGAAGCTACAGACTTTTATGACCTAGTCATATACCATCACTTTGCCACATGTTATTCATTAAAAGTGAGTCACTGAGTCCAGTCCACACTTAAGGGAAAGGGAATTAGGATCCACTTTTGAAGGGAGGAGTGTTAAAAAAAATTCATGGGCATATTTTAAAATCAATGTAGAGATTATAATTAGTATTTAACTAAGTAGTTATTAGTTATTTACTAATATTAGCAATTAATTAATTAGTTAGTGATTAACTCTTCAAAGATGATAATATGATAAAGGAATAAAGAAGAAATGCAGAATAGCCAGAATTCAATAGCTAGAATTCATTATTACTATACTTTCACTTTTAGTGATTTTGAAAAGAATCATAATATAACATTGTTGCTAGTATTTTGAATATTACTCATATTTTTAATATTCCTATTTTATAAAAATGTATTTTGCTTAAATGTAGATACTAGGATGTCTCTTTATTCTATGTATGTATGTATGTATGTATGTATGTATGTATATATGTGTATATGTCTGTATGTACCTATTTAGCTGTGAACATAAGTTTGATCTAGTAATGGTTTGAATCCCAGTACATCATTTAGTAGCTTTGTGACCTTGAGTAAGATATTTAACCTCTCTAAACTCAGCTTTCTCATCTGTAAAATGGATTTGATAATAGTACTTTCTTTATAGAATTGGTCTGAAGGTTAAATGATATAATAAATATTGAAGAGCTTAGTACTTGAATATTATCTCCTTTTTATGAATATATATATATACATTAAAAATAGAACAATCAGAAGGGATTAAAATGAAAAGTATAAGTTTAGAGAGTAGTGGACTTCAGTGAATGTTTGGAGAGAGAGAAAAAGTTTATATCTTAGCCAAACAGATAATTTTAAATTGTATTGAACATTGCTGTGCTTAAAGAAAATGAAAAATTTTAGCTATTTCTCATAGCTTGTACTCTAACCTCCTGCCATACTGCTTACCTTTATCTTCTCCGTTCTTTCTCCACTCTCAAGGAAGATCTTTCCCAAATTTCTTACATTTTTCATCCAGAACAATTTAATCTTCCCTTTGTTCTTCTGTTTTCTTCTGATCTATATTTTCCCATCCAAGCGGCTCATCAGGACATTTTCCTAAACAAAGACTGTTCTTTCTCTCTTTAAGAAGAATATTGGTACCAGCTGTTTAACATATCACTTAAATTCTGCTACTTATAGACTAATTCCTAATATATCCATTAGCAACCCATGGCTATTGACCATACACTTTGTGTTGTAACCATGAATATACTGAGCCTATGATCTACTGAAATAAGAAGGTGTGAAATAGTAGGTCGGGTGTACACCATTTGTGTGACACTGGCATATTCTTATTAATTCCTGAGGTATGATGTATCATGAACATTGTTTTTAATAATCCCAAATATCACTTTGTATTCCATGTCACATAAATCTAATAAAAATTTCAAAACCTCAATTTACTAGAAGGCAACTAACCTCAGTTTGAAGTTTTAAAATATAGTTTCCTTAGAGAACAAAGGTAAAAGCCAGGGTTATTGACTCTTAGATTCTTGTCCAGGATTCTGTGCCTTCAACCTCTAATTTCAGAGGTTTGGAAAAAATGATTAGTGGTCAGGATGATGGCTGAGGTACTGTCAAGTCTTGCCATCAAAAAAGATTTTATTATGTTTTGTATCCTTTACTTAATGCTTCTTAGTTTCATCTTAAGATCTGAATGAGAATCTCTCCAGACTTACATACCAAATAATACTCTCTTGAGGTGGGACCTAGGAATCTGCATTGTAGCAAGTCCTCCAGTGCTGCTTCTGTACAATAAAATTCGCTCTGCTTAGTAAAATAGAGTTGGAAATATTTCCAATGGCAGCCTTGAACCTACAAAAAGGATTTTCTCATTTATGGTTAATTAACCAAGGATTATATTAAAATGAACAATCTCCTAATTGTTCTGGCTAATTGAAACTTTACTATAATACAGTTTGTTGATAGATTTTAAGAATTCTATTTGTACCTTGCAGTCAGTGGATGAGGCAACGAATATTTAATGACTGGTTTTGATGAGCTAGGTATTAGAAGAGTGAAGATGTGTAAAGTGAGAAATAATGTCTCCTTACTTCTAGTCCAGTGCTATTTGAGTTGCTTTTAATTTCTAAGGTTGTTTTTGCCTCTCATGCTCTGTTTTTAGTTTTAATATAATTAAAACTTCATTTGACTCTTTTGATTTTATATTTTTCAGATTTTATTAGAGATGTTTCTTTTTGTGATATAGTACAGAGATTATTTGCTTTGAAATCAAATTGAATTGTGAATTCTATTTCTGCCAATTACTAGCTGAATGACTGTGAGCAAATTTAATAAGTTCTCTGAGCCTCAGTTTCCTCATCTATTAAATGAGGATAATAATTCCTACATTCCTACAAGGTTATTGTAAGGATGAAACAAATAGATGCTTACATTCCTATTTCCTTTACTTTTTTAAAAAAATGTTTATTTGTTGGATTGGTTCAAGATGGCAGAGTAGAAGGATGTGCTCTCACTCCCTCTTGCGAGAACTCCAGAATCACAACTAACTGCTGAGCAATCATTGACAGGAAGACACTGGAACTCATCAAAAAAGATACCCCACATCCAAAGACAAAGGAGAAGCCACAATGAGATGGTAGGAGGGGCTCAATCACAATAAAATCAAACCCCATAACTGCTGAGTGGGTGACTCACAAACTGGAGAACACTTATACCACAGAAGTCCACCCACTGGAGTGAAGGATCTGAGCCCCATGTCAGGCTTCCCAACCTGGGGTTCTGGCAATGGGAGAAGGAATTCCTAGAGAATCAGACTCTGAAGGCTAGTGGGATTTGATTGCAGGACTTTGACAGGACTGGGGGAAACAGAGACTCCACTCTTGGAGGGCACACGCAAAGTAGTGTGTGCATCAGGACCCAGGGGAAGGAGCAGTGACCCCAGGGGAGACTGAACCAGACCTATCTGCTAGTGTTGGAGGGTCTCCTGCAGAGTCAGGGGGTGGCTGTGTCTCACCGTGAGGACAAGGACACTGGCAGCAGAAGTTCTGAGAAGTACACCTTGGCGTGAGCCCTCCCAGAGTCCACCATTAGCCCTACCAAAGAGCCTGGATAAGCTCCAGTGTTGGGTCGCCTCAGGCCAAACAACCAAGAGGGAGGGAACCCAGCCTCACCCATCAGCAGGCAAGCGGATTAAAGTTTTACTGAGCTCTGCCCACCAAAGCAACAGCCAAATTTATCCACCACCAGTCCCTCCCATCAGGAAACTTGCACAAGCCTCTTAGATAGCCTCATCCACCAGAGGACAAACAGCAGAAGCAAGAAGAACAACAATCCTGCAGCCTGTGGAACAAAAACCACATTCACAGAAAGATAGACAAGATGAAAGGGCAGAGGGCTATGTACCAGATGAAGGAAAAATATAAAAACCCAGAAAAACAACTAAATGAAGTGGAGATAGGCAAGCTTCCAGAAAAAGAATTCAGAATAATGATAGTGAAGATGATCCAGAACCTCAGAAAAAGAATGGAGGAAAAGATCGAGAAGATGCAAGAAATGTTTAACAAAGATCTAGAAGAATTAAAGAACAAACAAACAGAGATGAACAATACAATAACTGAAATGAAAACTACACTAGGAATCAATAGCAGAATAACTGAGGCAGAAGAAAGGATAAGTGACCTGGAAGACAGAATGGTGGAATTCATGCTGTGGAACAGAATAAAGAAAAAAGAATGAAAAGAAATGAAGACTAAGAGGCCTAAGAGACCTCTGGGACAACATTAAATGCAACAACGTTCATATTACAGGGGTCCCAGAAGGAGAAGAGAGAGAGAAAGGGCCAGAGAAAATATTTGAAGAGATTATAGTCGAAAATTTCCCTAACATGGGAAAGGAAATAGCCACCCAAGTCCAGGAAGTGCAGAGAGTCCCAGACAGGATAAACCCAAGGAGAAACACACCAAGACACATAGTAATCAAATTGGCAAAAATTGAAGACAAAGAAAAATTAATGAAAGCAGCAAGGGGAAAATGGCAAATAACATACAAGGGAAGTCCCATAAGGTTAACAGCTGATTTCTCAGCAGAAACTCTACAAGCCAGAAGGGAGTGGCATGATATACTTAGAGTGATGAAAGGGAAAAACCTACAACCAAGACTACTCTACCCGGCAGGGATCTCATTCAGATTCGATGGAGAAATCAAGAGCTTTCCAGACAAGCAAAAGCTAAGAGAATTCAACACCACCAAACCGCTCTACAACAAATGCTAAACGAACTTTTCTAAGTGGGAAGTACAAGAGAAGAAAAGGACCTACAAAAACAAACCCAAAACAATTAAGAAAATGGTCATAGGAACATACATATCACTAATTACCTTAAATGTGAATGGATTAAATGCTCCAACCAAAAGACACAGGCTTGCTGAATGTATACAAAAACAAGACCCATCTGTATGCTGTCTACAAGAGACCCACTTCAGACCTAGAGACACATACGGATTGTAAGTGAGGGGATGGAAAAAGATATTCCATGCAAATGGAAATCAGAGAAAGCTGGAGTACCAATATTCATATCAGATAAAATAGACTTTAAAATAAAGAATGTTACAAGAGATGAGGAAGGACATTACATAATGATCAAGGGATCAATCCAAGAAGAAGATATAATGATTATAAATATATATGCACCCAACATAGGAGCACCTCAATACATAAGGCAACTGCTAACAGCTCTAAAAGAGGAAGTTGGCAGTAACACAATAATAGTGGGGGACTTTAACACCTCACTTACACCAATGGACAATCATCCAAACAGAAAATTTATAAGGAAATACAAGCTTTAAATGACACAGTAGACCAGATAGATTTAATTGATATTTATTGGACATTCCATCCAAAAACAGCTGATTACACTTTCTTCTCAAATGTGCACAGAACATTCTCCAGGATAGAACACATCTTGGGATGCAAATCAAGCCTCAGTAAATCTAAGAAAATTGAAATCATATCCAGCATCTTTTCTGACCACAACACTTTGAGATTCGAAATGAATTATGGGGAAAAAATGTAAAAAACACAAACACATGGAGGCTAAGCAATACATTACCAAATAACGAAGAGATCACTGAAGAAATCAAAGAGGAAATCAAAAAAGACCTAGAGACAAATGACAATGACAACACGATGATCCAGAACCTATGGGATGCAGCAAAAGCAGTTCTAAGAGGGAAGTTTATAGCTATACAGGCCTACCTCAAGAAACAAGAAAAGTCTCAAATAAACAATCTAACCTTACACCTAAAGGCACTAGAGAAAGAAGAACAAACAAAACCCAAAGTTAGCAGAAGGAAAGAAATCATAAAGATCAGAGCAGAAATAAATGAAATAGAAACAATGAAAACAATAGCAAAGATCAATAAAACTAAAAGCTTGTTGTAGGGAAGATAAACAAAATTGATAAACCATTAGCCAGACTCATCAAGAAAAAGATGGAGAGGACTCAAATCAATAAAATTAGAAAAGAAAAAGGAGAAGTTACAACAGACACCACAGAAATACAAAGCATCCTAAGAGACTACTACAAGCAACTCTATGCTAATAAAATGGACAACCTGGAAGAAATGGACAAATTCTTCGAAAGGTATAACCTTCCAAGATTGAACCAGGAAGAAATAGAAAATATGAACAGACCAATCACAAGAATGAAATTGAAACTGTGATTAAAAATCTTCCAACAAACAAAAGTCCAGGACCAGATGGCTTCATAGGTGAATTCTATCAAACATTTAGAAAAGAGTTAACACCCATCCTTCTCAAACTCTTCCAAAAAATTCAGAGGAAGAAACACACCCAAACTCATTCTATGAGGCCACCATCACCCTGATACCAAACAAGACAATGATACTACAAAAAAAGAAAATTACAGACCAATATCACTGATGAATATAGATGCAAAAATCCTCAACAAAATACTAGCAAACAGAATCCAACAACACAGTAAAAGGATCATACACCATGATCAAGTGGGGTTTATCCCAGGAATGCAAGGATTCTTCAATATACGCAAATCAATCAATGTGGTAAACCATATTCATCAAATGAAGGAGAAAAACCATATGATCATCTCAATAGATGGAGGAAAAGCTTTCGACAAAATAATACTATACATAGAGAATCCTAAAGATGCCACCAGAAAACTTCTAGAGCTAACTAATGAATTTGGTAATGTTGCAGGATACAAAATTAATGCACAGAAATCTCTTGCATTCCTATACACTAATGATGAAAAATCTGAAAGAGTAATTAAAGAAACACTCCCATTTACCATTGCAACAAAAAGAATAAAATATCTAGGAATAAACCTACATAGGGAGACAAAAGACCTGTATGCAGAAAACTATAAGACACTGTTGAAAGAAATTAAAGATGATACCAACAGATGTAGAGATCTACCATGTTCTTGGATTGGAGGAATCAATACTGTGAAAATGACTATACTACACAAAGCAATCTACAGATTCAATGCAATCCCTATCAAATTACCAATGGCATTTTTTACGGCACTAGAGCAAAAAATCTTAAAATTTGTATGGTGACACAAAAGACCCCAAATAGCCAAAGCAGTACTGAGGGGAAAAAACGGAGCAGGAGTAATCAGACTCCCTGACTTCAAACTATACTAGAAAGCTGCAGTAATCAAGAAAATATGGTACTGGCACATAAACAGAAATATGTATCAATGGAGCAGGATAGAAAGCCCAGAGATAAACCCACAGACCTATGGTCAACTAATCTATGACAAAGGAGGCAAGGATATACAATGGAGAAAAGGCAGTCTCTTCAATAAGTGGTGCTGGGAAAACTGGACAGCTACATGTAAAAGAATGAAATTAGAACACTTCCTAACACCATACACAAAAATAAAATCAAAATGGATTAGAGACCTAAATGTAAGACCGAGCACTATAAAACTCTTAGAGGAAAACATAGGAAGAACACTCTTTGACATAAATCACAGCAAGATCTTTTTTGATCCACCTTCTAGAGTAATGGAAATAAAAACGAAAATAAACAAATGAGACCTAATGAAACTTAAAAGCTTTTGCAAAGCAAAGGAAACTATAAACAAGATGAAAAGACAACCCTCAGAATGAGAGAAAATACTTGCAAATGAATCAATGAACAAAGGATCAATCTCCAAAATATATAAACAGCTCATGCAGCTTAATATTAAAAAAACAAACAACCCAATCAAAAAATGGGCAGAAGACCTAAATAGACATTTCTCCAAAGAAGACATACAGATGGCCAAGAAGCACATGAAAAGCTGCTCAACATCACTAATTATTAGAGAAATGCAAATCAAAACTACAATGAGGTATCACCTCGCACCAGTTAGAATGGGCATCATCAGAAAATCTACAAACAACAAATGCTGGAGAGGGTGTGGAGAAAAGGGAACCCTCTTGCACTGTTGGTGGGAATGTAAATTGATACAGCCACTATAGAGAACAGTATGGAGGTTCCTTAAAATAGAATTACCATATAACCCAGCAATCCTACTACTGGGCATATACCCAGAGAAAACCATAATTCAAGAAGACACATGCACCCCAATGTTCATTGCAGCACTATTTACAATAACCAGGTCATGGAAGCAACTTAAATGCCCATCGACAGATAAATGGATAAAGAAGATGTTGTACATGTATACAATGGAATATTACCCAGCCAAAAAAAGGAACAAAATTGGGTCATTTGTAGAGACGTGGATGGATCTAGAGACTGTCATACAGAGTGAAGTAAGTCAGAAAGAGAAAAACAAATATCGTATATTAACGCATATATGTGGAACCTAGAAAAATGTTACAGATGAACCGGTTTGCAAGGCAGAAATTGAGACACAGATGTAGAGAACAAATGTATGGACACCAAGGGGGGATAGCAGTGGCAGGTGGGGGTGGTGGTGTGATGAATTGGGAGATTGGGATTGACATGTATACACTGATGTGTATAAAATGGATGACTAATAAGAACCTGCTGTATAAAAAATAAATAAAATTAAGTTTAAAAAAAAGAATGGAATGTACCTGGAAAAACCCCCATTAAAAAAAAAGATTTATTGATTTATTGATTTATTTATTGGCTGCATTGGGTCTTCGTTGCTGTGTGGGCTTTCTCTAGTTGCAGCGAATGGGGGCTACTCTTCTTTGCAGTGCATGGGCTTCTCATTGCGGTGGCTTCTCTTGTTGTGGAGCACGGGCTCTAGGCACATGGGCTTCAGTAGTTGCAATCACGGGCTCAGTAGTTTTGGCTCATGAGGTGTAGAGTGCAGGCTCAATAGTTGTGGTGCATGGGCTTAATTGCTCCGCAGCATGTGGGATCTTCCTGGACCAGGGCTCGAACCCGTGTCCCCTGCATTGGCAGGCAGGTTCTTAACTACTGTGCCACCAGGGTAGTCCCTCCTTTACTTTTTTTCTAAAATAACTTTTGGCCATTTAAAAAATTGCTTAGATTAATTTAACTTGACTAAAGGTATTTATCATTTTCAAATTCTCATTTGTATTTACATTTTTCTAATAGTTTGAAGATGATTAAATGTATTTTTTTCTGATTAATTGGTTGTCCTTTCTATTCATAGTATGTAACATTGATCTATCTTCCTTTGTAAAGAAAGCGTGTATCAAAATTGCAAGGTAATAAGCACTCTCTTACTCAAACTCCCTCTCCTTCTTTAAGCAAATGCTGTGATACATGCTGTAGGGGGTGTAAAGAAGAGAATTGTAAGATATAATCTGTGCCCTCAGGTATCTTTGATTCACCAGTGGACAGACATCCGAAACAAGTGGAAAAGTAAATAAAAATAGAAAATTTAAATAACATTCAAAGCAACGTTAGAAGAGCTGACCCAGGTAGTACCTGAGTAATTGTCCGAACACTCACCATTAGCATAAATATGTGCTAATGCAACTCTCTGAAGAATGGTCAACTTTCATTTGAAATAAAAGCATTCATTTGAAGTTGATATTGGCAACCAGAATTACATTTTTCCCTTTTCTGTTTCCGGGGTAACCCAGGGAGGGCAAAGAAATACTGTCTATAGTTATTTACCAACCGCTATTGTAGGGCCATGAGACATAAAAGTGGATCTTTATTCTTACTGTTGGAAATTATTCTTGAGAATACCATTGAAGTATGCAGTATTTAATCTTTATTTGTAATGACCATAATAGGTAAAGAGAAAATGGATTAAAATGATCAAGCAAGTGGAATGTTTTCTTTTTCCCACTTATGGTATTAGAGCACATGATATAAAATAATTGCTTATGCTTTCATTCTAAATACCCTTCAAAAAGAGGCTGGGAAATTTGGATACCTAGACAAAATAAAATAAAAAATTAAACAAGAGTTTAATTAATTAATTAATTTTAGGTACCTATTTTGAATATTGCCCCTATAGTTTTTCTCTACACTCCCTTGCCACCAGTGGGGTTAAAACAAAAAAACAAAAAAACTTCATATATTTTCCACCTTCTTTATTTCATTTAGATTTTGTGAGATTTGTATATTTGTGTGTGCGTAGGGACTATATATCAACATTACCTATTTGAACACTTCCATACTTTCTGGTTCCACGAGATGTTCTAGGCTCATATTGAACTTTCTCTGCTCCAGCAGAGAAAGTCATTTCTCCAAGGAGTCCTGGTTCATTGTATTGCTACCTTTAGAAATCAAGATCTGGGGGCTAAGTGTGTTCATTACTACTGAGGTGTCATTGCTTCTAGACCCTTTCAGTGGACAGAGCAAGGAAACATTCTCTCTCTTTCTCTGTATAGATAAAAACCACAATTTCATACTGATATCTCTAATTCCAATCCTACACTACAGGATTCATTCTAGCCTTCCCTCTTTCATTATTTGTAAACCCTTTCTCCAACAGTGAAATAGATATCTGGATTTTATTATCCATAATATACTTATTTGCTCAGTTCTAGAATGTATTTAGTTTCAGAATAATTTATTAATTAGGGTATAATACTTATGTACAGTTTTTATTGTCTTTAGACTTAAAATATATATTAAAAAATTTTTTTCCAAAGTTACTTAGGTTAGTTCTTTTCTTCTTTGTCCTCTTAAATAGGGTTATGTTATTCCTTTCTGACACAGTTAGGCTCATTTGTTGCTATTTATATTCCATTTTGGGTTTTCTCCAAGTCCTGGTTGATTTTAATCATTTATTTATATTCTTTTGTATGTGAAACAATGTCATTTTTCTAAAAACCAGAATTATACAAGAAGATGTACTTAGAGATATTTCCCCTTATCCATTCTATCCTGTTCTTATTCTTCCTTCCTTCCATTCTGTTCCCACCCCTTGTAGGTAGTCAATTTTATTGGTTTTGGATTTATCCTTTATATGTATATCTTCTTTTATTTCCCTTTTCTTTTTCTAACACAAATGGCAGAATACCATAGATACTCATTTGCATTTTGCTGTTTTCTCTTAACCAAGTATCCTGGAAATCACTCCATATCAGCTCATAGAGATATTCCTTATTCTTTTTTTTAGCTGCATAATTCTCCATTTGTGGATGTAGCATGATTTATTAATCATTATTCTATTTATGGGCATTTAGGTTGTCTCTAGTATTTTTCAATTGTAAACAATGTTGCAATGAACAACTTGGTGTATATGTCTTTTTCTATTGTAAGCGAATCTTCAGGCTAAATTCCAGAAGTGGAATTGTTGGGCTAAAATGTACATGTGTATGTAGTTTTGTTAGTTGCTGTCAAATTCCCCTCCAAAAGGGTGTACCCTAAGGTATGAAAGTGCCTGCCTTCCCACAGCCTCACCAACAGAGTTCATTCCCATGTTTTAAAAGTTTTATTAATCTGGTTTGTGTAAAGTTTAATTTTAATTCTCTTAAATTTTACTGCTGAGTTGGAACTAACACTTTGAGAATTCCTTTTTATTTTTTAGGGTCTATCAGATGATTTTTTTTTTGAGATGCTGTCAAGTTTTATAATTTTTTTGGTCACAGTCATAAGATTTTATCTATCCACTCACTCACTACCTATTCAAAAAATATCTTGAGCGACCGCTATTTCCCAGACCATGTGGTAAGACATGGTACTTGCCCTCAAGTTGCTTACTGACAGGGAGGACGGGGTAAGCAAGTAAATGGACCATTACAATACAATGTAACAAGAACCTCATTATTGGGGATGGAGTTGGCTGATGCAAATAAGTACAAAGTATTAACGGAGCACTAAAGGGGAGCATTTCCCTTATATTTGCAAGAGGCTTCCTGGAGAAAGATCCAGCTGAGTGGATCTTTAACATGAGTAGAATTAACCAGTGGAAAGAGAAGTAAATGAGTGTTGGTGAGTTTTCCAGAAAGCCACAGCTCTGCACAGAAGAGAACTTTCAGTGAGGGAAGAGAGAGCCAAATGTGTCCTGGAATTGCAAGTAGTTTAATGTGATTGGCATATAGAATTCATGTATGAACTCATAAATGTAGAGAAGTGAGAGAGGAGCAGAGGGAAATACAGTTCAAGAGGCATGTTGAGAAGTTTAGTCTTCATCCAGAGGACAAAGGAGACTTACTAAAAAGTTTTAAGCAGAGTAGAGATATGATCAGGATTTTTATTGTGGAAATGATGATGAGGTGTTTCCAAAGAACTTGAGGTTTGTCCTCAAAGTGTTGAACTATGCTGTATGCATAGAGATATGTTAACTCACGTAAAGGAAAGGAATGGTCCCAAGAACTAACTGTGAGCTTAAAGAAGTAGTAGCTTCTTCTTTTTTTTTTTTTTTTTTTTTTTTTTTGCAGTACACGGACCTCTCACTGTTGTGGCCTCTCCCGTTGCGGAGCACAGGCTCCGGACGCACAGGCTCAGTGCCCATGGCTCACGGGCCCAGCCGCTCCGCGGCATGTGGGATCCTCCCGGACCGGGGCATGAACCCGTGTCCGCTGCATCGGCAGGTGGACTCTCAACCACTGCGCCACCAGGGAAGCCCCGAAACCCTTTAAAAAAAAACAAAAAACTTTCCCCTCCCTCTGTCTACCAGTCCTAAACTATCAGATCATAAATTTGCCTAATTGTAATCAAGCTGTCCAGTATATCCATCTTAAACTAGATCCCCCATATCTTATATGTATCGTGTCTTTGCCTTTCCTCTTCTGAAACACCATCATGATTCTTGTCAAGAGAATTGGCCTCTCGTACTGTGGTAAGCAATAAATTCAGGTTTGCTTTATTAAGAGGTTATTTTGGTGGTGTTTTCAGGGAGTAAAGTACATACAAGATTTATTTCTTATTCCATCTACAAATGCTTTTTGTATAACTGGTGACTCATAGTTTAGACCCATAAGGCCTAAATTAACAGTTCAAGAATATCTGTTACCTTTCTAGTTTTTTCTCTTTCTTTTGATATATGACATTTACAGTCAGAGAGGCCTCAGGGAATATCACTTGTGGTTCAGTCATAATTATTGTTTTTCAAATTAGTGAATCTGGAAATGTATTAGGGATTCAGGAATAAATAAGTGAACTATGAGTTCTATCCAATCAGCCTAAATCAACCAAGGAAGACTTTTGAGAAAAGCTATATAGATTTTATGTAAATTTGGTATTTATGAGCACCAAACTTTTAGCACTGACATCTGCCTGAGAAGAAACTTCATTTACAGCAGTGGCAGAAATGAAGTTCACTGCGAACTAGTTTTGGATACCATATGCTTTAACATGCTGAAAAGGAGGGGGAAAAGAGGCATTTTAAAAACAGATTTTTCTTGCTCTCACTGTGGATGATGTTGCGTGACAACATTGTGACATCATAACTTACGTTATTTTATTTGCTGTTGCACCAATATAGCATCAAGGCATGTAACAGCACCTTGGATGTATATAGTGCTTTCCTTCCATGGAACTTAAGGCACTTCACAGACATTTTCTTTCTAAACCTCACAACATCTCTCTAAGGTATTGCCAAACTGGAGACAAATTTCACAGTTTAATCATGTGGAACACATTGGTAAATATAGATGTGCCTTTTAGAAAGTTGCTTCAAAGTGTATTTTGCAGCTCACGCGACGTTTCTCAGGGTGTAAACCAGTGGTGTAACGCAAAGCTTTTGGCCCTCTCCGATGCGAGCTGGGAGGGGAGATGTGCTTGGCAGTGCACAGTGGCACAGGAGGAAAGGAGGGTCTTGGGGAAAGGCAGGCTGACTATGTTGTTACATGTCCTCCCCTTTTCTCCATGTCTCCACACAGGGGTGCCTCCTTTTCCTCCATCTAGTTCTTTTCTTTTCAGCATCAAAAAAGAAAACAGAGTTATAAAATTTAACTGTGATTAAGAGTCTGGTTAGATTTTCAGGGCAGAGCACAAAAGTCCATTTAACTCACAAGGCCTGTTGATTATAATCCTGGTAATCTAACCAGTACTTAAACATTTAATGGAAAATGAGTTCTTCTTATGACATGAGAATGTGACAACATTGCAGACGAGCTGTGATGTTTCTTGCTCTGATCTCTTCAAATCCACTGTGAAAGAGAATGGGCTGTGTCTCAGAAGGCTTCTGCCTCCTAAGCCCCACCTTTTTCCTTCCTAGAGCCCCACACCTCCCAATTCCCTAGAAAAGCTCTCTCGATATGCAGCAGAGACTGGATGTGAGTTCTAGCTGTGTCCTGGAATAGCTGTGTGAACCCTGGGTTGTTATCCTCCCTGAGCCTTTCCCCCCATGTGTAATTTATACATACTACCTAAGTCACAGGTTTGTTGTGAAGACTGAATAAGACAATGTGTATGGAGGAGCTGCAGAGCTGTCCAGCAGATAAGATTAAGGCCAATCAGAAACATCTGACTGTCCAGTTTTCTGAGGGTGTCCAGTTTTCTACTCTTTTGGCTATCATCCAAACCAGAACATTTTCTGAGAGTGAAAGAGGGAGCTCCAGGACAATGACAGACAGAAACTGGGACTGTCCCAAGCAAACCAGGATGTCTGATCAGTCCAGACGTAGGGAACTTTCAGATGGGAAGTGCCTATGCCTAATTGTACATATTATTGTGGAAACAGGTGCCTGAATTTTATGAATAAGAATATCATTCATTGCCCACATACAAGATGAACCTGTACCACTTATATTTTATTTTTGCAACTCCTTGTATAGCTTATATTTCCCAATGTTTGCTACCTGGACAACAGGTGTTACCTGAGACCATTTCATTTGTTATATAGCAAACATTAAATTTTTTAAACTAGCATGTCAAATCTATACTTTTGGAAGTAAAGTTTTTAATTTTAAAATAAATTTATTTAGACCAAACTTAGAATTGATTTAAAGGAAACAAATAAATCATTATAAATGGGTTACAGAATGACTGATATGTGTGAAGCTCTGCTTGATAGGATACAGCCAGGAGAATGAAAGAATAAACTATTCAGTATTTGAATAAACAGTATTATAATATATCACCTTTCATTCCAGGAAAAGTGCTTTGCAAGAGTTGGAGAAAAGACAAATACCCAACTGTGGCTCAGGTGAGGGGAATAGAAATGGAGTATTTGCACCTGAAGATAAGCCTTGGTTACATTTCCTGGTTAGTCCTGGGCCTCACCAGTAGTTTTGTATGTTAATAATGGAGGCTATGTATGAAGAATTGATAAAACTTGGCAAAATTTAATACATACACTGGTTTAAACTTTGTGGGAACATTTTATTCATGTTTATTCTTTGAGATACATGATTTAGGATGGAGACTTAGTTGATCTCATCTTGAGAATTTCAGGAATGAATACTCTTCAAACTCTTTGAGTAGTTCATTTAATTCTCTGGTAATCAAAAAGGTCTTTCTGATATCTAGTCTCAATCCTTTCTATTTTAATTGCAGTCTCCAAAGAAACAGAAAAATTAGGAAGGTGTTACCATTCTGTCTCTCAGTATGTTACCAAGATCTGACAGCACTGGACTTCCTAATGCTCACCTTACTTTGTTTGCACTCAGTTTTGTTTTTGTTTGTGACTTCCGACAATAGAAAGCATGAATGCTTGTTATTGCTTTTGTTTGTTTGCTTCAAATGGAGACAATTTAGATAATATATCAAGACATTTTGGTATGAATGATAAGAGGTCAGCCATTAGCAATTATACTCTTTCCTAAAACACGTCAAAATATTTGCGAGATGGTCATTCAAAGATATCTGTGTGCACTCAAGCTCAGGATCTGTAAAGGTTTACAAGTATTTATGTATGGTTTTATGTGTATATTCAGAGGTTTTTTTTCTTTGTGGAACTTTGAAAAATGAAGAGAATTAAGTTGTTTCTAAAAAGCCAAAGCAGCCTGCCATCTCTTTTTCTTTTCTGGGCTACGGTCCAATTTGCACAGCAGTTGCAAAGAAAAAGCAAACGCATCGCTAGATTCAGCGAGAAATATTGTAACAGTATGTAATCTCTGTCAAGATAAAATTGCTTTGTGATTTACATTACAATAAATCCTGACCTTTAAGTGCTGCAGACTAAGCTAATCTGTGAAGTACTTTATTCCAACACTGAATCAGCGAGTGAGGCTCAACCAAATTGACTGCATTAGTCCCACTGTGGTGTGGGTAAAGAACCTATATATATCGAAGCAGATTACAGAGCATTGTTCTATGTGTACTATAATAAGTAGAATAATTGAAATATTCAATCTGTTTCATCATTGTGAAATAATAGAATTATTTTAATCTCCCTTCTCTTTGCCTATTATGGGAATTACAAGTAGCTTCATTTAAATATCATTAGGGCCTCATTTAGATAGATGAGAACAAGGAAATTCAGAATTAAGGGTAAAATACCACATGGCATTTCAACCTTAATTCACTTCCTATGGCTATTTATTTTCTTTTTCTTTCTCTCTCTCTGTCCCTTTTTTTTTTTTTTGATAAAAGAGTTGAGATGTTATGTTGAATTTCTCAGTACTACCTTTGAATTTTTGACTTTTTTATCTCCCCAAGTTAAATATTAGACTCATCAATCACTGGAGAATGGAATTTTCTTAGAGATAGTATGAATTTAAAAAATAACTAGAATTTACCAAATTTTGGAGATTTCAAACTATTATTTACTCATATATTTTTCTTTCCTCCCCTCTCTTGGCTTTCCTCTGGATTTTGATTACACATATATTACACAACTTTACATTGTCCCAGAGGTCAGTGGTACTTTCTTTCCCCAATCTTTTCTCTCTATGCTTCATTTTGGGCAGTTTCTGTTGAATGTCTTCAAATCCAGTTTTTTTCCCCCCTGTAGTGCCTAATCTGCTGTTAATTATATCAGGATATATTTTTTTTAAATTTCAGGTCCTAAAATTTTCATCTCTAAAAGTTCCATAAAAAAAAAAAATCTTCCATTTCTCACCTCATCACCTCATGTTTGCCAATTCTATAATCTCTGTCATGTACTCCTCTTTTTCCTGTGTGGTGAATACCGATTGGATAATGGATATTGTACTTTTGTTTTTTTGTGTGAATTTTGTTTTTTTAACATCTTTATTGGAGTATAACTGCTTTACAATGTTGTGTTAGTTTCTGCTGTATAACAAAGTGAATCAGCTATACGTATACATATATCCCCAAATCTCCTCCCTCTTGCGTCTCCCTCCCACCCTCCCTATCCCACCCCTCTAGGTGGTCACAAAGCACCGAGCTGATCTCCCTGTGCTATGAGGCTGCTTCCCACTAGCTATCTATTTTACATTTGGTTGTGTATATATGTCCATGCCACTCTCTCACTTTGCACTTTCACAATGGGGGTGAGGCTGAGTTTTAAGCTTTGTTAGGCAGATCCAGAACAGCCTTTAGTCTAGGGCTAATTTGGCCCTGTGGCTAAGGCAGTACCCTCTGAAGATTCTTCCTCAAGCTTAGTGTATTACATGTCTTCCCACTCTGCCTGGTGGGAACATGGGACTATTTCCATCCCTGTAGGAGATGTGAAAATTGATCCGCTTACTGCTTTCTGCTGCTTCTTGGTTTGGTCAGAGGTACTATCTTCTCTTGCATGTACAAATTAGTGCTTAGCCAAAGATCTGTGGGACACCCTCCACAGAACTCTAGAAATCTCTCTGTAGCTCCCGCCTCTCTGGTACTTTGCCCCAGAAAGTCTACCTGTCTTGGCCTTTCTGAATTTCACCTTCTGTCTCTTCAACTCAACAAGACCACCAGGTTCGCTTTGGGCTCCCTCCCCTTCCCTGAGGACTGTTAACTGTCTTCATGCAGAATGCTGGAGGGCTGCAGAGCTCAGCATCTCCCTCTCCTCAGGAACCATACTCCTATGCCACCTATTATTCAATGTCTGAAAACAACTCTCTCCTATATTTTGGTCAAGTTTTCTAACTGTTTAAGGTGGAAAGCTCCCTGTTACTCTATCACAGTCAGAAGCAGATGTTGCAAATAACTAAAGTTTAAAAGGTAGTTTAAGACTTGAATTTAACTATTTGTTCAGCAATTCTTGCTAGGATCCATTTCTGGAGACACTAAAGTGAGAAGGTTATTAAAACAAATCCTGGATTTGTTATAATAAACTGTAAAAATTGTCAATGCTCATTGTCTACCCACAAAGCAATGTAATGATTGCAAAGCACGGAAGACACTATAATCACCTCAGCAACTTAAAATCAGATTTTTAAAAACTTCTTTCAGAGTTATATACAAGTGTTTTTTGAAGTACTGGAGGCCTCCTCCATTGTTTCTTATGGCAGCTGTTGCTCTGCTCTATTTTAAAGTTACATTTAGTTCAGGGGAACAGTTTTCATTTTATTAAGGCAAACTTTTTTGGGGTTTTGTGTATTTTTTATTTTAGATTTTTATAATAAATTTACAGGGTGCCTTGAGGGCAGCCCAATTTGCATCGTAGGGGGCCACCTAAGAAACACCTGGGACAGACCATGCTCTTCTGCCTTGGAGCACTATTGCCTAGAACCAGAATTGTTCATGAGATACCCCACATTATAAATAGAGACATCCTCAGGGCACCATATCAATGTTTACTGGAGGGTCTTCTCATGCATTCTGAGGGAAAATAGCAGATTTGATATCCCCAAAATAAGAATAAGTATTCCTGATGCTAAAAGTATACTTCAGCCCTTAGCTAAAACATTAGTATATTTAAAGGTCAATTTCATAGTTTGAAACAACTTTAAAATCAAAATATAGTGATTTTCTAGAATATTTGTTTTAGTATCAAAAGAGTACAAAACTAATAGTCTGAAGGAAAGATTATATAAAAATATTTATAGATTGTTATAGATAAGGTCGCACACACATACATGAGTGGTCTTTCAAACTGCTATTTATTTAACTACGAATTTTTAAAAACTGCCAACTAATGTGACTGTTATAACCTGATAACTTTCCAATATTCAAATTTTCTGTGACCCAATCTGCAGTCTAGAGCATAAGAATAGCTCACCGATCTTTTGTGATATCAATTAAATCAACATTTACCTCTAAAACAGCAATTTTATTTTTATTAGGAAGAAGCCTTGAGTCTTAGCCTGAAACATTTTCCAATGATTTGGGGTTTTTGCCATCCTCAGGTCAGTCAGATACCTCTCCATCTCCTTATACAAAAATGCCAACTCCACACAGGTCATGTAGATGCTGATGTTTTGTTCCTATCTGCTTGATTTGGGGATTCAACAGGATACCTTATCACCTACTTTGTTTTAGGTGTTGGTCTGTGGGTTTTGGTTTTGCTGTTATAACTGTTTTCTGTTTTTATGACAGAATTTGGGAGCTTCAAAACTACCCCACTGCCACCACTGTCTTCCCAGAGTTTCTCCCTACCTTGAATTCTTAAAGCTTTTGTTTCTTCATCTGTTAGAATAAAGAGAACGAAATGATCTCCTAATATCCTTTCCAATTCTGAGACCTGTGACTGTATAAGGTAACCCAAATTGTGAAAGAAGGAATACAAGAGGTACAGCCTCACTCTCATATTTTCAGACTGCATGTCTAAGATTAGGTGTGTGCTATGATTATGTTTTGTCCTCTTAGCCAGTACTCATCCTTATATCCATCCAACTATCCATCCATCCTAATAATAAACACTGAGCCTCTGCTCTGGACTACTTTGTTTCTCCAGGTACTTATCAGGTTTGCTGTGCTATTTGAAGCTGTAAATAGCCACACTATAAATGCAATTTATCAGATATATGATCACCTAAGCAGATCTGATCGTTACATGGAGGTGAAATGTGAATGTTAAACAATTTTTTTTTGTTTTTGGTTTTTGGGGTGGTGTGGGGTGGATAATGATAAATTATTCCAGCTTTTTAAAAAAATAAATTTATTTATTTATTCATTATTCTGGGTCTTTGTTGCTGCACACGGGCTTTCTCTAGTCATGGCAGGCAGGGGCTACTCTTCATTGCAGTGCGCGGTGTCTTCTCTTGTTGCGGAGCACTGGCTCTAGGCACACAGGCTTCAGTAGTTGTGGCACGTGGGCTCAGCAGTTGTGGCTCATGAGCTCTAGAGCGCAGGCTCAGTAGTTGTGGTGCACAGGCTTAGTTGTTGCATGGCACGTGGGATCTTCCCAGACCAGGGTTCGAACCCATGTGCCCTGAATTGACAGGCAGATTCTTAACCACTGCGCCACAAGGAAAGCCCAAGCAATACTTCAAGACTCATGAGAAATAGCTGGCCCCTGTTTTATTTTTCTCCTCTTCTAATTCCCTCTCTCCAGAGGCAACTACTTTCTTTTTTTTTTTTTCCAACCCAGCTCCATTTTTCCTCTCCATGGGTCCAGTAGATAGTCTATCTTTTTCTTCTCTTTGAATTTTATTTTATTTATTTTTTTATACAGCAGGTTCTTATTAGTCATCCTTTTTATACACATCAGTTTATACGTGTCAATCCCAATTGCCCAATTCATCACACCGCCCCCCTCACCCCCCTCATGGCTTTCCCCCCCTTGGTGTCCAAACATTTGTTCTCTACATCTGTGTCTCAACTTCTGCCCTGCAAACCGGTTCATCTGTAGCATTTTTCTAGGTTCCACATACATGCATTAATATACGGTATTTGTTTGTCTCTTTCTGACTTACTTCACTCTGTATGACAGTCTCTAGATCCATCCACATCTCAACAAATGACCCAATTTCGTTCCTTTTTATGGCTGAGTAATATTCCATTGTATGTATGTACCACAACTTCTTTATCTGTTTGTCTGTCGATGGGCATTTAGGTTGCTTCCATGACCTGGCTATTGTAAATAGTGCTGCAATGAACATTGGGGTGCATGTGTCTTCTTGAATTATGGTTTTCTCTGGGTATATGCCCAGTAGTGGGATTGCAGGATCATATGGTAATTCTATTTTTAGTTTTTAAAGGAACCTCCATACTGTTCTCTATAGTGGCTGTATCAATTTACATTCCCACCAACAGTGCAAGAGGGTTCCATTTTCTCCACACCCTCTCTAGCATTTGTTGTTTGTAGATTTTCTGATGATGCCCATTCTAACTGGTATGAGGTGATACCTCACTGTAGTTTTGATTTGCATTTCTCTAATAATTAGTGATGTTGAGCAGCTTTTCATTGCTTCTTGGCCATCTGTATGTCTTCTTTGGAGAAATGTCTATTTAGGTCTTCTGCCCATTTTTTGATTGGGTTGTTTGTTCTTTTAACATTGAGCTGCATGAGCTGTTTATATATTTTGGAGATTGATCCTTTGTCCGCTGATTCATTTGCAAATATTTTCTCCCATTCTGAGGGTTGTCTTTTCGTCTTGTTTATGGTTTCCTTTGTTGTGCAAAAGCTTTGAAGTTTCATTCGGTCCCATTTGTTTACTTTTGTTTTTATTTCCATTACTCTAGAAGGTGGATCAAAAAAGATCTTGCTGTGATTTATGTCAAAGAGTGTTCTTCCTATGTTTTCCTCTAAGAGTTTTATAGTGCTCGGTCTTACATTTAGGTCTCTAATCCATTTTGATTTTATTTTTGTGTATGGTGTTAGGAAGTGTTCTAATTTCATTCTTTTACATGTAGCTGTCCAGTTTTCCCAGCACCACTTATTGAAGAGACTGCCTTTTCTCCATTGTATATCCTTGCCTCCTTTGTCATAGATTAGTTGACCATAGGTCTGTGGGTTTATCTCTGGGCTTTCTATCCTGCTCCATTGATACATATTTCTGTTTATGTGCCAGAACCATATTGTCTTGATTACTGTAGCTTTGTAGTATAGCCTGAAGTCAGGGAGTCTGATTCCTCCCGCTCCGTTTTTTTCCCTCAAGACTGCTTTGGCTATTCGGGGTCTTTTGTGTCTCCATACAAATTTTAAGATTTTTTGCTCTAGTGCCATAAAAAACGCCATTGGTAATTTGATAGGGATTGCACTGAATCTGTAGATTGCTTTGTGTAGTATAGTCATTTTCACAGTATTGATTCCTCCAATCCAAGAACATGGTATATCTCTACATCTGTTGGTATCATCTTTAATTTCTTTCATCAGTGTCTTATAGTTTTCTGCATACAGGTCTTTTGTCTCCCTATGTAAGTTTATTCCTAGGTATTTTATTCTTTTTGTTGCAATGGTAAATGGGAGTGTTTCCTTAGTTTCTCTTTCAGATTTTTCATCATTAGCATATAGGAATGCAAGAGATTTCTGTGCATTAATTTTGTATCCTGCAACTTTACCAGATTCATTGATTAGCTCTAGTATTCTGGTGGCATTTTTAGGATTCTCTATGTATAGTATCATGTCATCTGCAAACAGTGACAATTTTACTTCTTCTTTTCCAATTTGTATTCCTTTTATTTCTTTTTCTTCTCTGATTGCCATGGCTAGGACTTGCAAAACTATGTTGAATAATAGTGGTTAGAGTGGACATACTTGTCTTGTTCCTGATCTTAGAGGAAATGCTTTCAGCTTTTCACCATTGAGAATGATGTTTGCTGTGGGTTTGTTGTATATGGCCATTATTATGTTAAGGTAGGTTCCCTCTATGCCCACATTTTGGAGACTTTTTATCATAAATGGGTGTTGAATTCTATCAAAAGATTTTTCTGCCTCTATTGAGATGATCATATGGTTTTTATTCTTCAATTTGTTAATATGGTGTATCACACTGATCGATTTTCATATATTGAAGAATCCTTGCATCCCTGAGATAAATTGCACTTGACCATGGTGTATGATCCTTTTAATGTGTTGTTGGATTCTGTTTGTTAGTATTTTGTTGAAGATTTTTGCATCTATATTCATCAGTGATATTGGTCTGTAATTTTCTTTTTTTGTAGTATCTTTGTCTGGTTTTGGTATCAGGGTGATGGTGGCCTCGTAGAATGAGTTTGGGAGTGTTCCTTCCTCTGAAATTGTTTGGAAGAGTTTGAGAAGGATGGGTGTTAGCTCTTCTTTAAATGTTCAATAGAATTCACCTGTGAAGCCATCTGGTCCTGGACTTTCGTTTGTTGGAAGATTTTTAATCATAGTTTCAATTTCATTCTTGTGATTGGTCTGTTCATATTTTCTATGTCTTCCTGTTTCAGCCTTGGAATGTTATCCCTTTCTAAGAATTTGTCCATTTCTTCCAGGTTGTCCATTTTATTGGCATAGAGTTGCTTATAGTAGTCTCTTAGGATGCTTTGTATTTCTGTGGTGTGTGTTGTAACTTCTCCTCTTTCATTTCTAATTTTATTGGTTTGAGTCCTCTCCCTCTTTTTCTTGATGAGTCTGCTAATGGTTTATCGATTTTGTTTATCTTCCCTACAACAAGCTTTTAGTTTTATTGATCTTTGCTATTGTTTTCTTTCTTTCTATTTCATTTATTTCCACTCTGATCTTCATGATTTCTTTCCTTCTGCTAACTTTGGGTTTTGTTTGTTCTTCTTTCTCTAGTTCCTTTAGGTGTAAGTTTTGATTGTTTACTTGAGATTTTACTTGTTTTTTGAGGTAGGCTTATATAGCTATAAACTTCCCTCTTAGAACTGCTTTTGCTGCATCCCATAGGTTTTGGATCGTTGTGTTTTCATTGTCATTTGTCTCTAGGTATTTTTTGATTTCCTCTTTGATTTCTTCAGTGATCTGTTGTTATTTAGTAACGTATTGTCTAGCCTCCATGTGTTTGTGTTTTTTACGTTTTTTTCCCTGTAATTCATTTCGAATCTCATAGCGTTGTGGTCAGAAAAGATGCTTGATATGATTTCAGTTTTCTTAAATTTACTGAGGCTTGATTTGTGAACCAAGATGTGATCTATCCTGGAGAATGTTCTGTGCACACTTGAGAAGAAAGTGTAATCTTCTGGTTTTGGATGGAATGTTCTATAAATATCAATTAAATCTATCTGGTGTATTGTGTCCTTTAAAGCTTCTGTTTCCTTATTTATTTTCATTTTGGATGATCTGTCCATTAGTGTAAGTGAGGTGTTAAAGTCCCCCACTATTATTGTGTTACTGTCAATTTCCTCTTTTATAGCTATTAGCAGTTGCCTTATGTATTTAGGTGCTCCTATGTTGGGTGCATATATACTTATAATTGTTATATCTTCATTTTGGATTGATCCCTTGATCATTATGTAGTGTTCTTCCTTTTCTCTTGTAACATTCTTTATTTTAAAGTCTATTTTATCTGATACGAATATTGCTACTCCAGCTTTCTTTTGATTTGCATTTGCATGCAATATCTTTTTCCATCCCCTTACTTTCAGTCTGTATGTGTCTCTAGGTCTGAAGTGGGTCTCTTGTAGACAGCATATATATGGGTCTTGTTTTTGTATCCATTCAGCAACTCTGTGTCTTTTGGTTGGAGCATTTAATCCATTCACATGTAAGGTAATTATCGATATGTATTTTCCTATGACCATTTTCTGAATTGTTTTTGGTTTGTTTTTGTAGGTCCTTTTTTTCTCTTGTGTTTCCCACTTAGAGAAGTTCCTTTAGCATTTGTTGTAGAGCAGTTTGGTGGTGCTGAATTCTCTTAGCTTTTGTTGTCTGTAAAGCTCTTGATTTCTCCATCGAATCTGAATGAGATCCTTGCTGGGTAGAGTAATCTTGGTTTCAGGTTCTTCCCTTTCATCACTCTAAGTATATCATTCCACTCCCTTCTGGCTTGTAGAGTTTCTGCTGAGAAATCAGCTTTTAACCTATGGGCATTCCCTTGTATGTTATTTGCCATTTTTCCCTTGCTGCTTTCAATAATTTTTCTTTGTCTTTAATTTTTGCCAATTTGATTACTATGTGTCTTGGCGTGTTTCTCCTTGGGTGTGTCCTGTATGGGACTCGCTGCGCTTCCCTGACTTGTGTGGTTATTTCCTTTCCCATGTTAGGGAAGTTTTCGACTATAATCTTCAAATATTTTCTCTGATCCTTCCTCTCTCTCTTCTGCTCTGGGACCCCTATAATGTGAATGTTGTTGTGTTTAAATGTTTTCCCAGAGGTCTCTTATGCTGTCTTCATTTCTTTCTTTCTTTCTTTCTTTCTTTCTTTCTTTCTTTTTTAATTTTTTTAATTTTTTATTTTTTGCTTTATAACAAATTTAATCAGTTATACATATACATATGTTCCCATATCCCCTCCCTTTTGCGTCTCCCTTCCACCCTCCCTATCCCACCCCGCCAGGCGGTCACAAAGAACCGAGCTGATCTCCCTGTGCTATGCGGCTGCTTCCCACTAGCTATCTACCTTACGTTTGGTAGTGTATATATGTCCATGCCGCTCTTTCACTTTGTCACAGCTTACCCTTCCCCCTCCCCATATCCTCAAGTCCATTCTCTAGTAGGTCTGTGTCTGTATTCCTGTCTTACCCCTATGTTCTTCATGACACTTTTTTCTTAAATTCCATATATATGTGTCAGCATACAGTATTTGTCTTTCTCTTTCTGACTTACTTCACTCTGTATGACAGACTCTAGGTCCATCCACCTCATTACAAATAGCTCAATTTCATTTCTTTTTATGGCTGAGTAATATTCCATTGTATATATGTGCCACATCTTCTTTACCCATTCATCCGATGATGGACACTTAGGTTGTTTCCATTTCCGGGCTATTGTAAATAGGGCTGCTATGAACATTTTGGTACATGTCTCTTTTTGAATTATGGTTTTCTCAGGGTATATGCCCAGTAGTGGGATTGCTGGGTCATATGGTAGTTTTATTTGTAGTTTTTTAAGGAACCTCCATACCATTCTCCATAGTGGCTGTACCAATTCACATTCCCACCAGCAGTGCAAGAGTGTTCCCTTTTTTCCACACCCTCTCCAGCATTTATTGTTTCTAGATTTTTTGATGATGGCCATTCTGACTGGTGTGAGATGATATCTCATTGTAGTTTTGATTTGCATTTCTCTAATGAGTAAAGATGTTGAGCATCCTTTCATGAGTTTGTTGACAGTCTGTATATCTTCTGTGGAGAAATGTCTATTTAGGTCTTCTGCCCATTTTTGGATTGGGTTGTTTGTTTTTTTGTTATTGAGCTGCATGAGCTGCTTATAAATTTTGGAGATTAATCCTTTGTCAGTTGCTTCATTTGCAAATATTTTCTCCCATTCTGAGGGTTGTCTTTTGGTCTTGTTTATGGTTTCCTTTGCTGTACAAAAGCTTTTAAGTTTCATTAGGTCCCATGTGTTGATTTTTGTCTTTATTTCCATTTCTCTAGGAGGTGGATCAAAAAGGATCTTGCTGTGATTTATGTCATAGAGTGTTCTGCCTATGTTTTCCTCTAGGAGTTTGATAGTGTCTGGCCTTACATTTAGGTCTTTAATCCATTTTGAGCTTATTTTTGTGTATGGTGTTAGGGAGTGATCTAATCTCATACTTTTACATGTCCCTATCCAGTTTTCCCAGCACCACTTATTGAAGAGACTGTCCTTTCTCCACTGTACATTCCTGCCTCCTTTATCAAAGATAACATGACCATATGTCCGTGGGTTTATCTCTGGGCTTTCTATCCTGTTCCATTGATCTATCTTTCTGTTTTTGTGCCCGTACCATACTGTATTGATTACTGTAGCTTTGTAGTATAGTCTGAAGTCAGGGAGCCTGATTCCTCCAGCTCCATTTTTCGTTCTCAAGATTGCTTTGGCTATTCGGGGTCTTTTGTGTTTCCATACAAATTGTGAAATTTTTTGTTCTAGTTCTGTGAAAAATGCCAGTGGTAGTTTGATAGGGATTGCATTGAATCTGTAGATTGCTTTGGGTAGTAGCGTCATTTTCACAATGTTGACTCTTCCAATCCAAGAACATGGTACATCTCTATATCTATTTGTATCATCTTTAATTTCTTTCATCAGTGTCTTATAATTTTCTGCATACAGGTCTTTTGTCTCCTTAGGTAGGTTTATTCCTAGATATTTTATTCTTTTTGTTGCAATGGTAAATGGGAGTGTTTCCTTGATTTCACTTTCAGATTTTTCATCATTAGTGTATAGGAATGCAAGAGATTTCTGTGCATTAATTTTGTATCCTGCTACTTTACCAAATTCATTGATTAGCTCTAGTAGTTTTCTGGTAGCATCTTTAGGATTCTCTATGTATAGTATCATGTCATCTGCAAACAGTGACAGCTTTACTTCTTCTTTTCTGATTTGGATTCCTTTATTTCCTTTTCTTCTCTGATTGCTGTGGCTAAAACTTCCAAAACTATGTTGAATAAGAGTGGTGAGAGTGGGCAACCTTGTCTTGTTCCTGATCTTAGTGGAAATGGTTTCAGTTTTTCACCATTGAGGACGATGCTGGCTGTGGGTTTGTCATATATGGCCTTTATTATGTTGAGGAAAGTTCCCTCTATGCCTACTTTCTGCAGGGTTTTTATCATAAATGGGTGTTGAATTTTGTCGAAAGCTTTCTCTGCATCTATTGAGATGATCATATGGTTTTTCTCCTTCAATTTGTTAATATGGTGTATCACGTTGATTGATTTGCGTATATTGAAGAATCCTTGCATTCCTGGAATAAACCCCACTTGATCATGGTGTATGATCCTTTTAATGTGCTGTTGGATTCTGTTTGCTAGTATTTTGTTGAGGATTTTTGCATCTATGTTCATCAGTGATATTGGCCTGTAGTTTTCTTTCTTTGTGACATCCTTGTCTGGTTTTGGTATCAAGGTGATGGTGGCCTCGTAGAATGAGTTTGGGAGTGTTCCTCCCTCTGCTATATTTTGGAAGAGTTTGAGAAGGATAGGTGTTATCTCTTCTCTAAATGCTTGATAGAATTCGCTTGTGAAGCCATCTGGTCCTGGGCTTTTGTTTGTTGGAAGATTTTTTATCACAGTTTCAATTTCAGTGCTTGTGATTGGTCTGTTCATATTTTCTATTTCTTCCTGATTCAGTCTTGGCAGGTTGTGCATTTCTAAGAATTTGTCCATTTCTTCCAGGTTGTCCATTTTATTGGCATAGAGTTGCTTGTAGTAATCTCTCATGATCTTTTGTATTTCTGCAGTGTCAGTTGTTACTTCTCCTTTTTCATTTCTAATTCTATTGATTTGAGTCTTCTCCCTTTTTTTTTTGATGAGTCTGGCTAACGGTTTATCAATTTTGTTTATCTTCTCAAAGAACCAGCTTTTAGTTTTATTGATCTTTGCTATCGTTTCCTTCATTTTTTTTTCATTTATTTCTGATCTGATTTTTATGATTTCTTTCCTTCTGCTAACTTTGGGATGTTTTTGTTCTTCTTTCTCTAATTGCTTTAGGTGCAAGGTTAGGTTGTTTATTCGAGATGTTTCCTGTTTCTTAAGGTGGGATTGTATTGCTATAAACTTCCCTCTTAGAACTGCTTTTGCTGCATCCCATAGGTTTTGGGTCGTCGTGTCTCCATTGTCATTTGTTTCTAGGTATTTTTTAATTTCCTCTTTGATTTCTTCAGTGATCACTTCGTTGTTAAGTAGTGTATTGTTTAGCCTCCATGTGTTTGTATTTTTTACAGCTCTTTTCCTGTAATTGATACCTAGTCTCATAGCATTGTGGTCGGAAAAGATACTTGATACAATTTCAATTTTCTTAAATTTACCAAGGCTTGATTTGTGACCCAAGATATGATCTATCCTGGAGAATGTTCCATGAGCACTTGAGAAAAATGTGTATTCTGTTGTTTTTGGATGGAATGTCCTATAAATATCAATTAAGTCCATCTTGTTTAATGTATCATTTAAAGCTTGTGTTTCCTTATTTATTTTCATTTTGGATGATCTGTCCGTTGGTGAAAGTGGGGTGTTAAAGTCCCCTACTATGAGTGTGTTACTGTCGATTTCTCCTTTTATGGCTGTTAGTATTTGCCTTATGTATTGAGGTGCTCCTATGTTTGGTGCATAAATATTTACAATTGTTAGATCTTCTTCTTGGATCGATCCCTTGATCATTATGTAGTGTCCTTCTTTGTCTCTTCTAGTAGTCTTTATTTTAAAGTCTATTTTGTCTGATATGAGAATTGCTACTCCAGCTTTCTTTTGGTTTCCATTTGCATGGAATATCTTTTTCCATCCCCTTACTTTCAGTCTGTATGTGTCTCTAGGTCTGAAGTGGGTCTCTTGTAGACAGCATATATATGGGTCTTGTTTTTGTATCCATTCAGCCAATCTGTATCTTTTGGTGGGAGCATTTAGTCCATTTACATTTAAGGTAATTATCGATATGTATGTTCCTATTCCCATTTTCTTATTTGTTTTGGGTTCGTTATTGTAGGTCTTTTCCTTCTGTTGTGTTTCTTGCCTAGAGAAGTTCCTTTAGCATTTGTTGTAAAGCTGGTTTGGTGGTGCTGAACTCTCTCAGCTTTTGCTTGTCTGTAAAGGTTTTAATTTCTCCATCAAATCTGAATGAGATCCTTGCTGGGTAGAGTAATCTTGGTTGCAGGTTTTTCTCCTTCATCACTTTAATTATGTCCTGCCACTCCCTTCTGGCTTGTAGAGTTTCTGCTGAGAGATCAGCTGTTAACCTGATGGGGATTCCCTTGTGTGTTATTTTTTGTTTTTGCCTTGCTGCTTTTAATATGATTTCTTTGTGATTAATTTTTGACAGTTTGATTAATATGTGTCTTGGCGTATTTCTCCTTGGATTTATTCTGTATGGGACTCTCTGTGCCTCCTGGACTTGATTAACTATTTCCTTTCCCATATTAGGGAAGTTTTCAACTATAATCTCTTCAAATATTTTCTCAGTCCCTTTCTTTTTCTCTTCTTCTTCTGGAACCCCTATAATTCGAATGTTGGTGCGTTTAATGTTGTCCCAGAGGTCTCTGAGACTGTCCTCTGTTCTTTTCATTCTTTTTTCTTTATTTTGCTGTGCAGCAGTTATTTCCACTATTTTATCTTCCACCTCACTTATCCGTTCTTCTGCCTCAGTTATTCTGCTATTGATCCCATCTAGAGTATGTTTTATTTCATTTATTGTGTTTTTTTTTTTTTTTTTTTGCGATACGCGGGCCTCTCACCGTTGTGGCCTCTCCCGCCGCGGAGCACAGGCTCCGGACGCGCAGGCTCAGCGGCCATGGCTCACGGGACCAACCGCTCCGCGGCATGTGGGATCTTCCCGGACCGGGGCACGAACCCGTGTGCCCTGCATCGGCAGGCAGACTCCCAACCACTGCGCCACCAGGGAAGCCCCATTTATTGTGTTTTTAATTGATGCTTGATTCATCTTTAGTTCTTCTAGGTCCTTGTTAACTGTTTCTTGCATTTTGTCTATTCTATTTCCAAGATTTTGGATCTGGGAAATAGAATCTTGGATCATCTTTACCATCATTATTCTGAATTCTTTTTCAGGTAGACTGCCTATTACCTCTTCATTTGTTAGGTCTGGTGGGTTTTTATCTTGCTCCTTCTCCTGCTGTGTGTTTTTCTGTCTTCTCATTTTGCTTATGTTACTGTGTTTGGGGTCTCCTTTTTGCAGGTTGCAGGTTCGTAGTTCCCGTTGTTTTTGGTGTCTGTCCCAGTGGCTAAGGTTGGTTTAGTGGGTTGTGTAGGCTTCCTGGTGGAGGGGACTAGTGCCTGTGTTCTGGTGGATGAGGCTGGATCTTGTCTTTCTTTTTTTTTTTTTTTTTGCTGTACGCGGGCCTCTCACTGCTGTGGCCTCTCCCGTTGCGGAGCACAGGCTCCGGACACACAGGCTCCGCGGCCTTGGCTCGCGGGCCCAGCCGCTCCGCGGCATGTGGGATCCTCTGGGATCGGGGCACGAACCCGTGTCCCCTGCATCGGCAGGCGGACTCTCAACCACTGCGCCACCAGGGAAGCCCTGGATCTTGTCTTTCTGGTGGGCAGGTCCACGTCTGGTGGTGTGTTTTGGGGTGTCTGCGGACTTTTTATGATTTTAGGCCACCTCTCTGCTAATGGGTGGCGTTGTGTTCCTGTCTTGCTAGTTGTTTGGCTTAGGGTGTCCAGCACTGTAGCTTGCTGGTCGTTGAGTGAAGCTGGGTACTGGTGTTGAGATGGAGATCTCTGGAAGATTTTCGCCGTTTGATATTATGTGGAGCTGGGAGGTCTCTTGTGGACCAGTGTCCTGAAGTTGGCTCTCCCACCTCAGAGGCACAGCACGGACTCCTGGCTCCTCAATTTGGGATGATTTGTTGTCTATTCATGTATTCCACAGATGCAGGGTACATCAAGTTGATTGTGGAGCTTTAATCCGCTGCTTCTGAGGCTGCTGGGAGAGGTTTCCCTTTCTCTTCTTTGTTCTCACAGCTCCTGGGTCTCAGCTTTGGATTTGGCCCCGCCTCTGCGTGTAGGTCGCCGGAGGGCGTCTGTTCTTCGCTCAGACAGGACAGGGTTAAAGGAGCAGCCTCTTCAGGGACTCTGGCTCACTCAGGCCGGGCGGGAGGGAGGGGCACGGAGTGCGGGGCGAGCCTGCAGCGGCAGAGGTCGGCGTGACGCTGCACCAGCCCGAGGCGTGCCGTGCATTCTCCCAGGGAAGCCGCCCCTGGATCCCGGGACCCCGGCAGTTGCGGGCTGCACAGGCTCCCGGAAGGGCGGTGTGGACAGTGACCTGCGCTCGCACACAGGCTTCTTGGCGGCGGCAGCAGCAGCCCCAGTGTCCCACACCCATCACTGGGCTCCGCGCTTTCAGTCGCGACTCGCGCCCGTCTGTGGAGCCCCTTTAAACAGCGCTCTTAATCCCCTCTCCTCGTGCACCAGGAAACCAAGAGGGAAGAAAAAGTCTCTTGCCTCTTCGGCAGCTCCAGAGTTTTCCCGGACTCCCTCCCGGCTAGCTGTGGCACATTAGCCCCCTTCAGGCTGAGTTCTCACCGCAAGCCCCAGTCCTCTCCCTGCGCTCTGACCGAAGCCCGAGCCTCAGCTTCCAGCGCCGCCCACCCCGGCGGGCGAGCAGACAAGCCTCTCGGGCTGGTGGGTGCCGCTCGACACCGATCCTCTGTGTGGGGATCTCTCCGCTTTGCCCTACCCAGGTATGTGGGGAGTTTCTTGCCTTTTGGGAGGTCTGGGGTCTTCTGCCAGCGTTCAGTGGGTGTTCTGTAGGAGTTGTTCCACGTGTAGCTGTATTTCTGGTGTATCCGTGGGGAGGAAGGTCTGTCTTCATTTCTTTTCATTCTTTTATCTTTATTCTGTTCTGCAGCAGTGGATTCCCCCATTCTGTCTTCCGGGTCACTTATCCATTCTTCTGCCTCAGTTATTCTGCTATTGATTCCTTCTTGTGTAGTTTTCATTTCAGTTATTTTATTGTTCATCTCTGTTTGTTTGTTCTTTATTTCTTCTAGGTCTTTGTTAAACATTTCTTGCATCTTCTTGGTTTTGCCTCCATTCTTTTTTTCCGAGGTCCTGGATCATCTTCACTCTCATTATTCTGAATTCTTTTTCTGGAAGGTTACCTATCTCCACTTCATTTAGTCGTTTTTCTGGGGTTTTATCTTGTTCCTTCATCTGGTACATAGCCCTCTGCCTTTTCCTCTTGTCTGTCTTTCTGTGAATGTCGCAACTACTTTATTTTTAGCTATTTATTCTTATATTTGCTTCCATATATATAAATAGCTTTTATTGCTATTTTTTGATTTGTCCGTTTTAAATATTATTTATCAACTTCCTGCTGTAGAAGATTGCAGTTTAACTCTCTTATATCCCCATCCCTTCAAGATAGACATGTCTCCCCTTCCTCATTCTTTCAGTAAAATTATATAATCATTTTTTTTTTTTTTTTTTTTTTCTTTTTGCGGTATGTGGGCCTCTCACTGTTGTGGCCTCTCCCGTTGCGGAGCACAGGCTCCGGACGCGCAGGCCCAGCGGCCACGGCTCACGGGCCCAGCCGCTCCGCGGCACATGGGATCCTCCCAGACCGGGGCACGAACCCGCGTCCCCTGCATCGGCAGGCGGACTCTCAACCACTGCGCCACCAGGGAGGCCCATATAATCATTTTTAATTTAAGTCAATGTTTGTTTACATTATTATCATCATGTAAATATTATATACAGAAAGTGAACCATATATTTTACTCTATTTCACTTCCTTTCAGGTGTACGTTATATTTTCTTTGAAATTTAAAAAAATTCTTTTTTTGTTTCTTACTTTTCTATGTAATTATCATTAATTCATCCTCAATTCTCTGACAGAACTGAAATCCTAACACTTTGGGTAACCATCATGTTCATTATGTGTGAGAGGTATCCCTTCTAGAGACCTGTGTTCTCCTGCCCTGATCTGCACTGGTTGTTCTTCAGGCCTGCCACATAGCTGTCATCCTGAGAGTTCCACTCATATGTCTGTTACACCTTTTTACTGTGTCCCATTTGACTCTAATGCTGTTTCTGATTTTTCCATTCTTTTAGGCTCCTTATGTTTCAGTTTTGGATTTTTTTTTCTAATGAAGTATTTTCCAATTCATTAATCCTTTATTTTGCTTGTCTAATCTTTTTACACCCATGTATTGATTTCTTAAACTGTTATTTTCTTTTTTCAGTTTTAGAATTTTCATTGGATTCTTTTTAATATAGACTGCAGTTTTGATGAATTTTTTCATCTTGCCATTTATTTTCTTGAATATATTTTTATAGTTATTTTGAAGTTCTTATTGATAAATCTAATACCTGGAATGTGTTTCTGTTTTCATTTTTTCTCTTTTTTTTTAGTCATTCTTGTCTTCCTGACATGCATAATTTTTGACTTAATGCTACACATTTTAAATTAAAAATTATAGAGGTTCTGATTTTATCTTTTTCCAGAGAGAATTCTTTTTCCCCTTCTAGCAGGCAATTAGAGGAATGGATCAACCATGATACATTTGTGGCTAGTTATTTCCAGTCTGTTCTTGCTCTTACAGTATTCCTGTTTGCAATTCTCAGCAAAAAGTCTGGAGGTGTCTACCAAGACCTCTTATCCTTGGCAGGCTTTGAACTCCAATTTTTGTCTTTTTGACACTGTGGTCAATTGAAGACTCTACTTCATTTTTAGCTTCTAACTTCAGATTTCTGCTTGGTTTCTTGGCTTCTACTCTTGCACATCTTAAGAATCTGCAAATGCCTTGCGGAGAGAAAGTTCCAAGGAATGTCAAGTTTACTTCTTCCTGTGGTCCCCTTTTCTTTAGGATATCAGATCCTCAAATTTTGGAAGCCTGAGTATCCCTGAACTTAAATTTGGGTCTCCTAAACCATGGAAACGGACACAAACTCTAGGCCAACCCTTTTTGTTCAACTTCAGTGCCCCACAATGCAAATCAACACATACTCTGAGGGGAAAAAGCATCAGTGTATGTAACACTCACCTCATTGAGTTCCCCTTTCTCTGTGATTTTGGCTCTTCAAGTCCAGGTTGCCTTAGTTGTTACCAGTGCTTTAAAAAAATCTATTTTAATCCAGCTTTTAGTTTGGAACTTATGACTTTTAGAATTTGAAGTTTTTTCTTATATTAGTTCTATAACAATTTATGTCCTTCCATTTTTCTTTTTTTTTGTATTCCCCCCCAGAAAGCCCTGATATTTTGATATTGAACTTCCTGGGTGGATCCCTCAGTTTTTTACTTCTTTCCCTCTTATTTTCATTTCTATGTACTTTCCCTTGGACCAGTTAATTCAGAGAGGAATCTTCTATCTTATGTCTTGGGTTATGGGGTAAGAATAGCTGCTGGTGTTCTGTGAACCAAGCAGGGGTTGAGGAGGAAGGTTGTTCTAAATGTAACCTTGCACTCAGTGCCCCTGTTTTCAACTTGGTACTTTGCTCATGCCTTCACTTGTAACTTCTGTCCCTAGTTCCAGAACTTCCCTCATTCATTCTCCCCAGATAGTAAACTTCAGTCTTCAGCACAGATGGAGGAGAGAGATTTGTCTATAATTTTGTTTTCAGTCCTACTCCACATGTAGCTTCAGAAATACTTGGTGCTGTGAGTTCTTGAGACTTCCCAGGCTCTGTGGCACAAGTAGATTGTAGACAGGTTTCAGCTTTCTCTGATATGTTAAGACACCTACTTTTCACCCATTTGCTTTCCAACTATTAAAATTATCTTGTCAAATCTTGTCTCCTACATTCTTCTCTCTTATTTTTGTTGTCCTTGTGGATTCATACTTAAACGTTTTTTCTTGTCTTGTATTGTTCTTTTTTAATCTAGGGCTTTGGGGAAGGACCAGAGAACAGGTGTGTTTAATCCACCATACTTAACAGGAAGTTTTAGGTGCTTTATATACATCATAACATATTTCCACAGCAGGTATTAATATATATAAAGAAAATGCTGAAGGAACATAGTAAATGACAAAGTTAGAATTAAAACTTAGTCTGTCACTGAAGCCCTTATTTTAGAATGAGTTTTTCTTTTTTTACTTTGAAATTCAGGTTTTACTCACAAGAATGAAGAAATACAATCCTTTTCGAAATCAAGTGATTCATGAAATAAGAAATTTTTTGCAACGTATGTTCACCTTCTCTATTTAGCAGTAAGTTCTTATATTCTTATCACACTATAATGCAGGGGTCCCCAACCCCCAGGCCACGGACCAGTACCAGTCCGTGGCCTGTTAGGAACCTGGCTGCACAGCAGGAGGTGAGTGGCGGGCAAGTCAGTGAAGCTTCATCTGTATTTACAGCCACTCCCCATCACTCACATTACTGCCTGAGCTCCACCTCCTGTCAGATCAGTGGCGGCATTAGATTCTCATAGGAGTGTGAACCCTACTGTGAACTGCGCATGCAAGGGATCTGTGTTACACACTTCTTATGAGAATCTAATGCCTGATGATCTGAGGTGGAGCTGAGGCAGTGATGCTAGCACTGGGGAGCGGCTGCAAATACAGATTATCATTAGCAGAGAGGTTTGACAGCACAGAGACCATAATAAATCAATTGCTTGCAGACTCATATCAAAACCCTATCAGTGAGTGGCAAGTGAAAGAAGCTCAGGGCTCCCACTGATTCTGCATTATGGTGAGTTGTATAATTATTTCATTATATATTACAATGTAATAGTAATAGAAATAAAGTGCACAATAAATGTAATGTGCTTGAACCATTCTGAAACCATCCCCCCCCTCTGCTGGTCCATGGAAAAATTGTCTTCCACAAAACCAGTCCCTGGTGCCAAAAAGGTTGGGAACTTTTGCTATAATGAATTATAAATTTTCAAAATCTAATGCAATTTTACTAATATTTTCTCATTGCAGTTTTTATTTTTTATATAAGAACTAGATGTATATTCCATTCCAAATGGTGGATTAGCCTAGCATACTAGACACAGTTTGCTGTTTTGCAAATATGGGTCCAGTTATATTCCCAAGAAAGCAATTCAAAAAGAAGCTTACCAATGTGATCTTATTTTTAAATATAGCATGTTTTCATTGGAGTTCAAAGCAGTCTTTAACTGCTTGTCTTTTCTTTGCTCTAGATACAAATTTTTCTTCAATTACATATACTCTAGTTGATTATGCAATTGTATGTTTCTTGTAATTGCCTCTACATTTATATTAGTATAATCTTCCTCTGTGTTACCACAGAAAAATTTGAGAAATAGCCAAAAAAAAATCTTACCTTTAAAATACTCCACAATAAATAAAGAAAGAACCACAACTTTAGGTTTTCTAGTTATTGAATTTTAGCTCTCCTATTTTTAGTAACATCTCTCCAAAGCCTTGTATGAAAGGGCTATAAAATGTGAAGTATTATTACCACAACTTATAGCAACAAACTACCTCAACATAGGTATAATCAAAAAGAAAATTTTTATAAGCACATTCATATTCAAAGATCTTGTGATATAAGCCAACCCCTGTGGGGGTATTATTTTCAAACATAACAGGTTGACATTATATAATTACACACTGCTGGATATTGAAATATCAAAAAAGGAAAAAGTGCTTATAATAGTACAGCACACTATTATGCATATTCACATTTATCCACACATCTTTAGAGAATTATTTCTAGTTACATATTACAGACTTTAGCAAAGATTTAGTGATTTATTTAATATCAATATTAGGTTTTGACATTAATGTCTTAGCAAGCATAGGGAGGCGTGGTCCTAAGACTCACTTCCACTCAACAAAGGGGCTCCAAGTTGAACCTCTTCTCCATTGTTCTGCAGTTTGTTAGATAGACATTTCATGTATGTCTGTGTATGTAAATATTCAAAATCCCATGCAATTACATTTATAATTTCTACTCCCAATCTATTTAGCTTTTCCCTTTATTGTTGTTTCTAAGTTTGATGATGATATTTTTACTTTCTGAGGTAAGTTCTTTTTTTTTAAATGTCCCACTTTGCCATCCACTTCTCCTTTATGCATCTTCCATAGATATGATTGGGATTTGCAGCATTTCTGATTTCTTTCTATTTTCCACTCTTCTCAATGCTACCTTCCTCACAGTTCATCTCTGGATGGTAACCAACTTTTACCTTTCTCCTTTCAAATGTCAGGTTTCTAAGCTTTCCATTCTCTTTGCTTAACATGAGGTTTTTAGTATGTGTGGTGCATTGTGAGATGTTGTTTCACAATATTTAGGGCCCAAATGCCATCATTCTTGGAACCTTAAATTGTCTCTCTCTCAAGTTGGTCAGCTTGATAATCTTACTTCTCTTCTTCCTACTAGGTTATGTAGCTAAAATCTATTGGCTGCTTTTGAATTTCCCTCCCTTCTAGACTTCTAAAATGAGATGAATGTAATTATAGGGTGCATCATTTCATATTTAATACTCTTAGCAATTTTTTTTCTAAAGAGACTTACCTATGGCAAAGTGGGAGTGAGGTAAAGAGGAGAGATAGAGAACTAGAGCATGAGACAGAGACACAAATATAACATATCTTGGGAGGAGCATTAAGGTGGCATATAAGGACAGTCACTATTTAAGAGTAAATATTAGTAAAGCAACAAACTGTAGTATATGTACTAGTCTAGGCAATAGTAGTATAGGGAACTACTCCCTCCCTTGTTGACAAAAATCACCCAGTCAACCAACCATCCATGCAATAACAGAATAAGCTGTCCCAATTAACATGCTTGGATTTAAGTAGGTAGATACTCAATAAAGGTGAACCAAGACTCTTCATGATGGTTATAAGAGGCTCAAAGAATTTACTAAGCTAACTTTGTTGCCAACTCTGTCATCTCTCCTTAGATCTCTTACTCTTTCTTTCTATTGGCACACACCAAGGATGCAGTTGCTAGAACGCAAGATGAAAGTCTTTAACTACAGTTCTTCAACCTCCTACCCCTAACCCATAAAAGAGCTGAGTGATAACCACAATGGGTTTTCAATAAACATTTATAGATAGGAATTGTAACTTGCAAAAGAAATTGAGTTAACCTAGTTTGTTTGTTTTGTTGCTTGCTTTTAATAAATTATATTTGGAGAACTCTTATTAGGGGCAACTTTGCTGGCTTTTAAAAGCTTCTATGGGTGTCCTCTTGAGATATGCAGCTAAAATCATTATCTTTCAACAGAAATAAACTTGGAAAATCCTGTTATCACCAGCAAACTAGAAATAAGTGAAAATAGGCATCAAATAAAAAACAAATGCAGGAGATTGGTTGAAGATGGTGGAATAGAAGGATGTGCTCTCACTCCCTCCTGCAAGAGCACTGGAATCACAACTAACTGCTGAACAATCATCAACAGGAAGACACTGGAACTCACCAAAAAGGATACCCGTCATCCAAAGACAGAAGAGAAGCCACAATGAGGTGGTAGGAGGGGCTCAATCACAATGAAATCAAATCCCATAACTGCTGGGTGGGTGACTCACAAACTGGAGAACACTTATACCACAGAAGTCCACCCACTGGAGTGAAGGTTCTGAGCCCCACGTCATGCTTTCTGGGGGTCCAGCAATGGGAGGAGCAATTCCCAGAGAATCGGACTTTGAAAGCTAGCAGGATTTGATTGCAGGACTTTGACAGGACTGTGGGAAACAGAGACTTCATGCTTGGAGGGCACACACAAAGTAGTATGCACATCGGGACCCAGAGGGAAAGAGCAGTGACTCCATAGGAGACTGAACCAGACCTACCTGCTAGCATTGGAGGATCTCCTGCAGAGGCAGGGGACAGCTCTGACTCACCAGGGGACAAAGACACTGGCAGCAGAAGTTCTGGGAAGTACTCCTGAGCATGAGGGTCCCAGAGTCTGCCATTAGCCCCACCAAAGAGCCTGTAGGCTCCAGTGCTGGGTCGCCTCAGGCCAAACAACCAACAGGGAGGGAACTCAGCTCCACCCATCAGCAGACAAGCAGATTAAAGTCTTAATAAGTTCTGCCCACCAGAGCAACACCCAGCTCTACCCACCATCAGTCGCTCCCGTCAGGAAGCTTGCACAAGCCTCTTAGATAGCCTCATCCACCAGAGGGCAGACAGCAGAAGCAAGAAAAAATACAATCCTGCAGCCTGTGGAACGAAAAACACAATCACAGAAAGATAGACCAAATGAAAAGGCAGAGAACTATGTTCCAAATGAAGGAACAAGATAAAACCCCAGAAAAACAACTAAATGAAGTGGAGATAGGCAAGCTTCCAGAAAAAAGAATTCAGAATAATGAGAGTGAAGATGATCCAGGACCTCGGAAAAAGAATGGAGGCAAAGATCGAGAAGATGCAAGAAATGTTTAACAAAGACCTCGAAGAATTAAAGAACAAACAAACAGAGATGAACAATACAATAACTGAAATGAAAAATACACTAGAAGGAATCAATAGCAGAATAACTGAAGCAAAAGAATGGATAAGTGACCTGGAATACAGAATGGTGGAATCCACTGCTGCAGAGCAGAATAAAGAAAAAGGAATGAAAAGAAATGAAGACAGCCTAAGAGACCTCTGGGACAACATTAAATGCACCAACATTCACATTATAGGGGTCCCAGAAGGAGAAGAGAGAGAGAAAGGACCAGAGAAAATATTTGAAGAGATTATAGCTGAAAACTTCCCTAATATGGGAAACAAAATAACCACCCAAGTCCAGAAAGTGCATGGAATCCCAGACAGGATAAACCCAAGGAGAAACATGATGAGACACATAGTAATCAAACTGACAAAAATTAAAGACAAAGAAAAATTATTAAAAGTAGCAAAGGAAAAACAACAAATAACATACAAGGGAAGTCCCATAAGGTTAACAGCTGATTTCTCAGCAGAAACTCTACAAGCCAGAAGGGAGTGGCACAGTATATTTAAAGTGATGAAAGGGAAGAACCTACAACCAAGATTACTCTACCCAGCAAGGATCTCATTCAGATTCGATGGAGAAATCAAGAGCTTTACAGACAAGCAAAAGCTAAGAGAATTCAGCACCATCAACAGATGCTAAAGGAACTTCTCTAAGTGGGAAACACAAGAGGAAAAAAGGACCTACAAAAACCAACCCAAAACAATTAAGAAAATGATCATAGGAACATACATATTCATAATTACCTTAAATGTGAATGGATTAAATGCTCCAACCAAAAGATACAGGCTTGCTGAATGGTTACAAAAACAAGATCCATATATATGCTGCCTACAAGAGATGCACTTCAGACCTAAGGACACATACAGACTGAAAGTGAGGGGATGGAAAAAGATATTGCATGCAAATGCAAATCAAAAGAAAGCTGGTGTAGCAGTACTCATATCAGATAAAGAATCTTACAAGAGACAAGGAAGGACACTACATAATGATCAAGGAATCATCCAAGAAGAAGATATAACAATTATAAATGTATATGCACCCAACATAGGAGCACCTCAATGCATAAGGATAACAACTATAAAAGAGGAAATCAATGGTAACACAATAATAAAGGGGGACTTTAACACCTCACTTACACGAATGGACAGACCATCCTGACAGACAATTAATAAGGAAACACAGCTTTAAATGACACAATAGACCAGATAGATTTAATTGATATTTATAGGACATTCCTTCCGAAAGCAGCAGATTACACTTTCTCCTCAAGTGCACATGGAACAGTCTCCAGGATAGATCACATCTTGGGTCACAAATCAAGCCTCAGTAAATTTAAGAAAATTGAAATTGTATCAAGCATCTTTTCCAACCACAACACTATGAGATTAGAAATAAATTACATGGAAAAAGACGTAAAAAACACAAACACATGGAGGCTAAACAATATGTTACTAAATAACCAAGAGATCACTGAAGAAATCAAACCATACTTAGAGATAAATGACAATAAAAACACGACGATCCAAAACCTATGGGATGCAGCAAAAGCAGTTCTAAGAGGGAAGTTTATAGCAATACAATCCTACCTCAAGAAACAAGAAACATCTCAAATAAACAACCTAACCTTACACCTAAAGGAACTAGAGAAAGAAGAACAAACAAAACCCAAAGTTAGTATAAGGAAATAAATCATAAAGATCAGAGCAGAAATAAATGAAATAGAAACAAAGAAAACAATAGCAAAGATCAATAAAACTAAAAGCTGGTTCTTCGAGAAGATTAACAAAACTGATAAAACCTTAGTATACTCATCAAGAAAAAGAGGGAGATTCTACTGTAAAAGCTCTTCACCAACATCACCTACTTCTCTCCCATAACTCGGTTAGACTTCAGCTCAAATGTCACTTCCTCCAGGAGATCCTCCCTGTCTCCTGTCTTCCTCTCTTCACCAGCCTGATGGGGCCATGGTAGGCCTATCCCAGGATCCCCAAGGACCTTGTAGGCTATGTTAAGGCATTTCCTCTTCTTTCTAGAAGAGAATAGGGAGCCACCAAATAGTTGCCAGCCAGGAAAGATAAGATCAAATATGCTGGTAGGTCTGGGGCTCAGAGAATTTTGAACAACAGCAAGCAGCTTACTTGGGACACAGATGACCCCTGCCCAACAAACAGTGGCCTCATCCTACCTCCGCAGGGTACCTCCAGTAATTCCCTATAGTACTGTTTTCCAGAATGGGGCATGAATATCACTGGGGGCACTAGGAATAATTTTAATGGCATATAACCAAATAATTTTCAAAGATTAACATATTTATTTCAATGGGGATTCAAAAATAAAACTTGCATTCTAAAAAAAAAATAGAAAAAGAGGGAGAGGACTCAAATCAATAATATTAGAAATGAGAAGTTACAATAGACACCACAGAAATACAAAGCATCATAAGAAACTACTACAAGCAACTCTATGCCAATAAAATGGACAACCTGGAAGAAATGGACAAATTCTTAGAAAGGTATAACCTTCCAAAACTGAACCAGGAAGAAATAGAAAATATGAACAGAACAATCACAAGTAATGAAATTGAAACTGTGATTAAAAATCTTCCAACAAACAAAAGTCCAGGACCATATGGCTTCACAGGTGAATTCTATCAAACATTTAGAGAAGAGCTAACACCCATCCTTCTCAGACTCTTCCAAAATATTGCAGAGGAACACACCCAAACTCAATCTATGAGGCCACCATCACCCTGATACCAAAACCAGACAAAGACACTACAAAAAAAGAAAATTACAGACCAATATCACTGATGAATATAGATGCAAAAATCCTCAACAAAATACTAGCAAACAGAATCCAACAACACATTAAAAGGATCATACACCATGATCAAGTGGGGTTTATCCCAGGGATGCAAGGATTCTTCAATATATGCAAATCAATCAATGTGATACACCATATGAACAAATAGAAGAATAAAAACCATATGATAATCTCAATAGATGCAGAAAAGGCTCTTGACAAAATTCAACACCCACTCAGGATATCAACTCCAGAAAGTGGGCATAGAAGGAACCTACCTCAACATAATAAAGGCCATATACAACAAACCCACAGCAAACATCATTCTCAATGGTGAAAAACTGAAAGCATTTCCTCTAAGATCAGGAACAAGACAAAGATGTCCACTCTCTCCACTATTATTCAACATAGTTTTGGAAGTCCTAGCCTCAGCAATCAGAGAAGAAAAAGAAATAAAAGCAATACAAATTGGAAAAGAGAAGTTAAACTGTCACTGTTTGCAGATGACATCATACTACACATAAATAATCCTAACGATGCCACCAGAAAATTACTAGAGCTAATCAATGAGTTTGGTAAGGTTGCAGGATACAAAATTAATGCACAGAAATCTCTTGCATTCGTATACTCCAACAACGAACGATCAGAAAGAGAAATAAAGGAAACAATCCTATTCACCATTGCAGCGAAAAGAATAAAATACCTAGGAATAAACCTACCTAAGGAGGTAAAAGACTTGTACTGAGAAAACTTTAAGACACTGATGAAAGAAATCAAAAATGACACAAACAGATGGAGAGATATACCATGTTCTTGGATCGGAAGAATCAATATTGTGAAAATGACTATATTACCCACAGCAATCTACAGATTGAATGCAATCGCTACCAAATTACCAATGGCATTTTTTACAGAACTAGAACAAAAAATCTTAAAATTTTAAATCTTAAAGTTAAATCTTAAATTTTAAATCTTTAAATCCAATCTTAAAATGGAAACACAAAAGACCCTGAATAGCCAAAGCAATCTTGAGGGAAAAAAATGGAGCTGGAGGGATCAGACTCCCTGACTTCAGACTATACTACAAAGCTACAGTAATCAAGAAAATATAGTACTGGCACAAAAACAGAAATATAGATCAATGGAATAGGATAGAAAGCCCAGAGATAAACCCACACATCTATGGTCAACTACTCTATACCAAAGGAGGCAAAGGTATACAATGGAGAAAAGACGGTTTCTTCAATAAGTGGTGCTGGGAAAACTGGACAGCTACATGTAAAAGAATGACATTAGAACACTTCCTAATACCATACACAAAAATAAACTCAAAATGGATTAAAGACGTAAATGTAAGGCCAGACAATATAAAATCTTAGACGAAAACATGGGAAGAACACTCTTTAACATAAATCACAGCAAGATCTTTTTTGATCCATCTTGTAGAGTAATGGAAATAAAACTCAAAATAAACAAATGGGACCTAATGAAACAAAAACTTTTGCACAGCAAAGGAAACTATAAACAAGATGAAAAGACAACCCTCAGAATGGGAGAAAATATTTGCAAACGAATCAATGGACAAAGAATTAATCTCAAAAAGCGAAATAGCTCATGAAGCTCAATATTAAAAAAATAAACAACCCAATCAAAAAATGGGCAGAAGACCTAAATAGACATTTCTCCAAAGAAGACATATAGATGGCCAAGAGGCACATGAAAAACTGCTCAACATCACTAATTATTAGAGAAATTCAAATCAAAACTACAGTGAGGTATCACCTCATACCAGTTAGAATGGGCATCATCAGAAAATCTACAAACAACAAATGCTGGAGAGGGTGTGGAGGAAAGAGAACCCTATTGCACTGTGGGTAGGAATGTAAATTGATACAGCCACTGTGGAGAGCAGTATGGAGGTTCCTTAAGAAACTAAAAATAGAAATACCATATGACTCAGCAATCCCACTACTGGGCATATACCCAGAGAAAACCATAATTCAAGAAGACACATGCACCCCAATGTTCATTGCAGCACTATTTACAATAGCCAGGTCATGGAAGCAACCTAAATGCCCATCGACAGATGAATGGATAAAGAAGATGGAATGGAATATTACTCAGCCAAAAAAAGGATGAAATTGGGTCATTTGTAGAGATGTGGATGGACCTAGAGACTGTCATACAGAGTAAAGTAAGTCAGAAAGAGAAAAACAAATATTGTATATTAACGCATATATGTGGAATCTAGAAAAATGGTACAGATGAACTGGTGTACAAGGCAGAAATAGAGACTCAGATATAGAGAACAAAGCTATGGACAGCAAGGGGGGAAAGCGGGGGTGGTGGTGGGGGTGGTGGGATGAATTGGGAGATTGGTATTGACATGTATACACTAATAAGAACCTGCTGTATAAAAAAAATAAAATAGAATAAAAACAAATGCAAGTATTCTAGATATATAGTGTGACTATTCTGCTTTATCTCCCATAAAATCTGCTCTTCACACACTTTATGACCTATTTGGGGTATTGGTTTACATGAATAAAAATGTTACTTTAAAAAAACAAATTTCTTTGCTCTAATTAAGGAAAATGAAAGCCTTCTGTTACAATTTATATTGTTAAAATTTTGACATTTTCTAATGGCATAAAACAAGTTCTATTTTTAACAAAGTCCTATATTAGAAAAGTGCTTGAGTTTTCCCCCTTCTAGTGAAGTTTGAGTTTTTGTAATTATTTGATACCCAAAATTGTGGTGTAATAACATAACTTTGGTTGTCTCTGGTTCCAGTTTAAATAGTAATTGACCTCTAGAATTATATGCACCCAGAATAACATGACTAGTGATTAAAATTTTATTTATTTGTTTACTTACTTAAAGGTGGAGATGGTGAATTTTAAAAATAATATTTATGTATTTATTTATTTTGGCTGTGCTGGGTCTTACTTGTGACATGCGGGCTCTTAGTTATGGCATGCATGCAGGATCTACTTCCCTGCCCAGGGATCGAACCCGGGCCCCCTGCATTGGGAGTGTGGAGTCTTACCCACTGGACCACCAGGGAAATCCCAATTAAATTTTTAAAAAGTTAATAATTATTAAAACTTCATACATAATAGAAATCATTATTTCTGGGCAACAGAATCTTTAGGGTAAAACAGTCAATTAGGATTTACCTACATCAAAAATACTTGAAAGGACCCTTTAATCTGGACCTTTATGAACACTACAAAATTTTGAGAATGACTGAAGTATATAACTGTACTTAAGAACAATAAATGATAAAGGACATAGAATTCTAATCTCCATGTTCAATTATTTCTCATTAAGGAACTGATGATTACTCTAGGCAATCTAGCTAAGGGTACTGTCTCTGCTATAAACCCCACTTTTTTTTCTTCCCTAGTTTACATAGTTTAAAAATATAGGTATATATTTTCTCTTATAGCATAAGATATATTTTCTTCTTGCATCAGGGCCTTTAATACATTTTTTGAAATATGCAATTACAAATGCTCAGAATTCACCTCAAAGAAGGTCTTATTTTGGAAATTTTGCTTTTTCCAAAATAGTTCCTATTCAATTTTCTAAAAGGAATGGCTATTTTATGCTGCAATTCTAGGTCTTGTTCTATTCAAAGCATTCTGGGCCTATGTTCATTCTGTTAATGGTTATTGAACACCTATGATGAACAGGCATTGGGTTAGATACTATGGATGCAATAGTGAATTGGACATCATCCCAGCCCCAGGGGAACTTACATGCTAGGGGTGAGTACAAACAAACAAAAAGGAATTGCCATATAGTAGAGAGCTGGGATTGGGGTAAAAAGAGAATGCTATGGAAACAAATAAGAAGAGCATCTAGTCTGGTGTTCATGGGTCAAAAAGGGCTACCCAGGAGAAGAGGCTATGATATTGAACCCTGAAGACTGAGTAAGACTCAGCCAGATCAGGTGGAGGGGAAGAGTGGAAAGACTCCTTCAGGAAGATGAGATAGCATGCAGGCTTTTAAACTAAGTTTTCTCTTCATAAATAATTTTTGTACACTGTGGTGATGAGAATGTTGTTTTTAACAACTCCTAGCAGGGAAGGGTCACTACTTGTTTTGTGTTAGTGCTAAAACTGATACCTTTGTATGGAGATGCATGAAGCATTTTTACTGTTCCCTCACCTCTCCAGCCCAGTAACAGCAGCTAGCTGGACTAATCACTTGCATACAATACAATGAATGCAAACGTACATGTATGAGCTTGCTTGTACCCACCTAACAGGTCTACTCATTAATAAGCTGCACAAAATAAAAGAACACTTGGAAGGAATATGTCTGCTAACAGTTACAATGTGTTTGGCTGCAAGTAGCAACAACAGCAAAAATCCAACCTAAATTGGTTAAACAATTATGACAGTTATTTTATATAACTGGTTAAGTCAGAGGTAAGGCAGGCTTCTTGTTATCAAATGGCTGGTGTGAAGTCATTGAGGATCCAGGTTTTTTTCTACCTCTGTGCTCTAGCATACACAGCATCAGCTTCATCCTATTCCTGTTTCTCTCCCTTGTGGTTACTGTCAGGGTTATATGATTTCTTGTTCACATCCAACAGGAGAGAGTGAGATCCCCGACCTCAAGTATGGAATCATATGGAATCAAGTTGTTCCCCTCAGTCTAATCTGTGTACCTTAGGACACATCCTACCTTAGACCAAAAGCAGTTTCGAGAGTTACACAATTTTCTATTTACTCAGTGTAGAGGTACGCTTAGAGAGGGTGAGGAGTCAGGAGCTCCTCTCCTGAGTCATGGATACCTAAAGAAAACCATCCTTCTGTTAGGAAGGATGAAGGGAGACTGGATGTGGGATAGACGAACAACAGTGTGTCCAAGCAAGTTGTTTGCTACTTCTTCATAGTTGCTTAATTTAAATTCAGTCTCCTGACCAGAGAAAAATATACTTCTATATGTTTGGGAAAAGGGCATGATTCTAATGGACTCTAACTCTTTGAACTATGCGTGGATTGGTAATTAGGCAGAGATGAAGTAAATGTTGAGTTGTGGAGACCACTATTTTATCTTTCCTTTCCTTTGCTTCCTGAATTGTACTTTTAAATTTCTACATTGGTTTTGTGGTCCACATTTACTATAGAGTAGAAAGAAATTGCAGACATTTATTTTTCTGTAAAAGTATTTTTAGATGTTTTGTGGGCTGTGTATCAATTACTGTATAACGTAGAGTTAGGAGGGAATGTGCAAAATATATTTAGCAACCTTTTATAATATTTTAAGAGCATTTGATTCTGACACATGCTATATAATTTATAGAGATGCAGGTTACATCATTATAAGGTTACATATTGGGAAATCTACAAAAAAATCTTTAACAAAAATACCTTCTTGAAACACAGACTGAGGAATGTTCCCTCAAAGGAAAAATATGTGGTGATTGCTCAGGTTTTTCTTTTTTCCCCCTTCTTTATTTTTTATTTATTTATTTTTGTACTTCCTATGCAAATCTAGTTTTGTGGCTTCTCATCATGACAAGTAGATGACTGAAACACAAGGAGTTTTTTTTTTTTTTTTTTTTTTTTTTGCGGTACACGGGTCTCTCACTGTTGTGGCCTCTCCTATTGCAGAGCACAGGCTCCGGACGTGCAGGCTCAGCGGCCATGGCTCACGGGCCCAGGCGCTCCACAGCATGTGGGATCTTCCCGGACGGGGGCACGAACCCGTGTCCCCTGCATCGGCAGGCGGACTCTCAACCACTGCGCCACCAGGGAAGCCCAAGGAGTTTTTGTCTATTGAATGATTGACCCTTATTTTTTTATTCAGGAGTATTCTTTCACTTTGGCTACACAGGGTGGAGTGATATGCTTGCTAGAGGTTGGGCGAAGATAAACATAGTCTCCTATGGAAGTGGCAGAGTGAAATTGCATAAGAAAATGCCAAAGGTTTTTTTTTGTTTGTTTTCTTTTTTTGTTTTGTTTTGTTTTGGCTGTGTTGAGTCTTTGTTGCTGTGCGTGGGCTTTCTCTAGTTGCAGCGAGTGGGGGCTACTCATCCTTGTGGTGTGCGGACTTCTCGTTGCGGTGGCTTCTCTTGTTGTGGAGTATGGGCTCTAAGAGTGCGGGCTTCAGTAGTTGCAGCACGCGGGCTAAGTAGTTGCAGCACGCAGGCTCAGTATTGCAGCACACGGGCCCTAGAGCGCGTGGGCTTCAATAGTTGTGGCGCCCAGGCTCTAGAGTGCAGGCTCAGTAGTTGTGGCGCACAGGCTTAGTTGCTCTGCGGCATGTGGGATTTTCCTGGACCAGGGATCGAACCCGTGTTCCCTGCACTGGCAGGCAGATTCTTAACCACTGCGCCACTGGGGAAGTCCCACAAAAGGGTTTTTTTGCAAGTTTGTTCAGGGTACACTTTGATGGACAGAAGGGAGAATAAAATTAATAGGTTGAAACTAAAAAAATAATGATTTCTATCTAATAGTTGAATAGTGATATGTTTTTCAGAGTGTTTTTGTACACGTTATCTCACATAATGGAGTAATCCTGGGATAAGAGAAGGGTGGTAATGTTATAAGCATCTGGCAGATTAGGTAATCAATATATATGAAGGTTAAATGAATTTGTCAACAATCTCAGATTTAAGAATAAGGTTCATGAACTTAAACTTTTTATTTCTTTTCTGTGTGTGTGTGTGTGTGTGTGTACATTTTCTAGTAAATATTTTACTCCTCCCTCTTTTTTTTTCAAGAAAGAAAACAAAACAAAATACAAGGAAAACAAAAGAAAAAAAAGAGTTGAACAAAAAAACTCCTGCTGTTTTTTTTAAAAAATTGCTTCTAATATTCTCCAATTATCATTGTTTAAAATTAATTAATTAATTAATTAACTTTGGCTGTGTTGGGTCTTCGTTGCTGTGCACGGGCTTTCTCTAGTTGTAGGGAGTGGGGACTACTCTGTTGCGGTGCATGGGCTTCTCATTGCAGTGGCTTTTCTTGTTGCGGAGCACAGGCTCTAGCGTGCGGGCTTCAGTAGTTGTGGTGCATGGGCTCTAGAGTGCAGGCTCAGTAGTTGTGGTGCATGGGCTTAGTTGTTCAGTGACGTGTGGAATCTTCCCAGACCAGGGCTCGAACCTGTGTCCCTTGCATTGGCAGGTGGACTCTTAGCCACTGCGCCACCAGGTAAGTCCCATCCCTGCTATGTTAAATATACATAATAATTTTTAAAGGCTAAATTTTTGCTAGATTATGAGCTCTTACAAGGTATCAATTGTCAATTTCTAGAAATTGAATGACTTCAAATACTTATAAAAATACCCTTTAAAATACAATATTTTCATTTCTACTCTTCATTTTTCTATCAGGCAGGGGTCCCACATATCCAGTTTAATCTCTTTTAAGTGTTTTTCTTATGCTTATGCTCTTATCCTCTTACTTCCCACTCTCCCAAACCTAAACTCACCCCTCTTATGAGGGTGTTTGTGGCTGAAATTACTTGTGAAGCCTCCACTCAAGACCTGGAGACCATTAATGGGCCCTCTCGTATTATTTAGAGGCATCTATTTAGGAAAATACATTCAGGGGAAGGATTATTGCTAGAAGTCTTTGAAATCATATATGTCACATGGTGGTTTACCCATTCCTAGTAATGCTCCCAGATACAGTCTTAAGAATTTGATGGTTGACATATAGTTGCTTCTCAATAAACAGCTATAGATAACTATTGAGTTTGCTTCTGGGGTGACTGGGTTGCATGATTCCGTGCTTTCTGAATACAAAATAAGTCTTTGAGTAAGGTATGCTTTTTGACAGCTGCTGATAACATGTGAAAGACAATTTAATTCATCTTCAACTAAAGCAGCACAAAATAAAAAAAGCAAACAGGCTACATCACTACTCCTGCTTATTTGATGAATATCAATAAATATGGATGAAACACCTGGAGGAGCACACGAATGACTAGTTAGCAAATTTGCCAAGTATGCAGACAATGGGTGTACTGCATGATTATGTTTGTTGAAAATAAAAAAGAAAGATACATAAATAGGGCTAGTGAGGATGAAGATTCAGTGACAGCATCTCATAATGCTCATAAAGTATCTTTCATCTTGGGTAGTTGAAAACATTTTAAAAGTGTCCTCATGACACCCTTCTGGAGCTAGTAGATGGTAAAGAAATATCATCTCCATTTAAATTCAAACGGATGCTGAAATGGGAGTTGAAAAGTGAAGTGAACTGCTCAATGTCTCGGTCTCAGAAATGGAGGCTGTGTCTTTCTGTGGCAAGTGTATTGTGTCATTTGCCCCCAAGCAATCTTTTTCTAGCTCTGTATAAATTATCTACCTGGCAAAAAGAAGACTGAAGCTGGGAGCAAAAATATACTTCTGTGGGTGTAATTGTATTCGTGGCCAAATAGAATTTGGACTTCTTCCATTAGCAGGAATGTCTGGTGGTAGTACTAACTTTAAAACCCTGAGTTGTCAACAAACAGAAGGAGCCTAGCTGAACAGGATTAGAGAGGAAGAAATGGAGAGATGGGATAAATACGCAGGCACATCTGAGGATTGAACCTCAAACTTCCTTGAGGAAGATGAATTTATGGGAGAGATCCTTTCCTTAGGGCTGGGCTCATTTCTTTCTCCTCCTTTCCCCAACTACTTTTCTTGTCCCCTTTTGCTTCTTGGTCTCCCTGAAGTACCAGAAGTCAGAAGTGGGAACAACCAGCTTCCAGGGCAGGTTTCTTCCTGGTAAGGAGCAGCAGTACTGATGATATTCCTTCCTCCTGCTGAGGACACTGAACATTTCCCTGGAGCACCACACTGGGTCATACTTTCATCTCATTTTTTACTTCTCTCACATCTTGCTCACACCAGCTCCAACCACACTGGTCCTTGGTTTTTGCTCAAATAAGCCAGGCATGTTCCAGCCTCAGTCTTTGCACTTTCTGTTTCTTCTATCTGGAATGTTCTTTTTTCTCAAATAATATTTTCATGGTATGTCTTTTCTGGACACTCAGTCTAGATTTAGAGTGATAAGTATCCTGTTTAGCCTGGGACTGAAGATTTCTAAGACGTGGGACTTTCGTTTTAAAACTTTATTTTTAGTTTTTTGAGGAACCTTCATACTGTTCTTCATAGTGGCTGCACCAATTTACATTCCCATGTGGTGCCATTTCTACTCTCATCTCATGTGATGAGTCAATCTTTCCTAGTTGAAGAAATTCCCAAGGGAGGAAGTTTATGACAACTGAGTTACTTTTGGAGGATTTGCCTTTAGGCAGGTAAGGGGAGTTCAGAGAAAGCCTGTCCCTGAATTTTCTGGTTTTTTTTTTTTTTTTTTTTTTTGTGGTACGCGGGCCTCTCACTCTTGTGGCCTCTCCCGTTGTGGAGCACAGGCTCCGGACGCACAGGCTCAGCGGCCATGGCTCACGGGCCTAGCCGCTCCACGGCATGTGGGATCCTCCCGGACTGGGGCACGAACCCGTGTCCCCTGCATTGGCAGGCGGACTCTCAACAACTGCGCCACCAGGGAAGCCCGAATTTTCTGTTTTTTAAAGTACCTACAGCTCAAAATAATCAATACACCAGACCGGCATAGTTTGGGGTGGGGTGTCCTGTCCTGAACTCCTACGATCATATTTTGGGGTGGTGTATTCTGCTACCTTTCAAGTGCTACCACATTAGTATATTTTGTTGTCTTTTCTGACTGGAATCTATAAAGTTCTGGTCAAAGGTAATTTGACTCTCAAAACAAATGCATTATTTCCTAAACAATGGTACATTTCTTGAGAAATTTAAACTTTGTTGTTCATAATTTAAAATCAGAGTTATTTAGTTTTTAAAATAAATTTTTGTAAAAATAGACTATTAATAGGATGTAGTATACTTAAATATCATGTTGGTGGATCATTTGTGTGGGTTTAGGTCAACTGATTTTAATCTATTGGAATGTACTTGTAATGGAAGTTCAGCTAGTTTTAACCCATGTAAGCTTCTCATTTGCCCTGGTGAAAACTTAGGCATATGTTTGATTAACATACATGACAGTCCTTCTCTTAATACCCAGTTATTGTTGACTGGATGGATGACTTCAAAAGGCAAATATACAGAAAACTAAATGAATTTGTAACCTCTCTACTGAACAAGAAATCAGAAGTCATGAGCTGCCATATACTTAGGATGGCATTCTTGGGTATCTGACTACTGATCTTAGACCTAACATGGAAAGCCTGGCTAAGTTGTCTCATTGCTCTATTATTTGAAAGCATTTGGATTGTCTCTCACATGTACATGTTGGTAAAGTGCTATGGGGAGAACATCGAATCTGGGTGCAGAAACCCTGGGTCTTCATCCCCTTTTCACTTAACTTTTCATGTGGCCTTGCATGATCACTTACTGTCTTGGAACTTGAACCTCATAATCTGTGAAATGAGGATGATAGAGTTCTACCTACCTTACCAGGTTGGTGTAAGCTCAAAATAAGAGTGGAGATGCTTTGAAAATTATTAGGTGCTGTGTAACAATGTAAGGTGAGGTAAAATGAGAGGTGAGATGTTCTCCTGGGTGCATGTGTTGCAGGTGATTGAGCAGCCACTGCTGGATGGTTCTGAGCTTGGCTCTTGGTTCATACTTATCTTCCACCTCATGGGTGAAGGTTCTCCCTCTCACCAATGATATCCAGATAGTACCAGGAATGGAGCCTGCATTTTCCCCTTAGATCTAGAGAGTCACTTAAGTGAATCTCATCACTTCATTAATGAAGTCTCATGACTTCATTGGGGAGCTACTCTAGTGGTTTCTTACAAGGTTTAATCAAGTTACTGTTATAGAAGGAGGTCACCCACTGGAAGCAGGGTTTCTTTCCTTTAAAATAGGCATCAGTCCTCCATTTTCAAACTAGATTCCATCTTGGTAAATTGGTGAATAGCCACAAAGAAGCCAAATAATATAGTGGTTAAAATGTACTCTGGAGCTAAGGTGTTTATGATCAAATCCCACCCACCTCTGCCATTTCTGAGATATTTGGCATTGAATAAATGACTTTTTCCATATGTGTCTTGGTCTCCTCTACCTCATAATATGTATGAGAATTAAGAGTTAATAACATAAAATGCTTAGAAGAGCTCCTGGTGTGTAGGGAGTACCATGTAATTGTTATTATAATTATGTTAATCTAACTGACCCCTCACTTAAATGAGGTGACTTACGTCTCACTCCCGGCCTGGTTTCTATTATTCTTTTTGTAAGGATCCACCAAGAGCACACTGATTACGCTTCATTTCACTTCCATGAGCTTTAAGACACAATGCAAATTAAGTATTATCTCTAGGGATTGGTACCCTCCTGCCAGTCTCTCCTCTCCCATCAGAAAAATCCACTATGGACTTCAGGTATATTTTTGGATTATTTAGGAGTGATAACATGCAGTACAGGCCAATCACGTTCTTACTAATTATTGTGCCATCTAAGGGAAATTGCTCTGCTTAAAGCAGCACCCTGTTGAGGGTAAAGCCATATGTATTTTCTTACCCATATCTTGCTATGATGGCATCATCTATTCCGTCTTTATGTCACTGTGGTTGACTCAAGGAAGGGCAATAAACTCAGTGCAGCTGGTCTTTAAGCTGCCTAGTGAATGACCTGGTCATTTTGCAAGGTGATTTTGCAAGTAAGTTCTGTCAAAGTGTGGATGTTTATTTAGGCCAACTTAGATGTTCTATTTGAGTACATCTTACTGAAGATATATGGAGAAAGCAATGGTTATTTTATTAGCAGCAGTAGGGCTGAGTGAGCTGAAGAGATGAGTAAGCAGTCTTTACTTAGAGACTAAGCTATGAGCAAGCAGAAATCATTCATAAGCAGAAGGCAAAAGACATAATACAGCACAGAGTGAGATAGTTGGCTTGATAGTGGCTAGAGCAGAAGTACAGGAGCTGGTAACAGAGGGAGATCGACAAAGTCCTTCTGTTGAGGGGGTGATAGGCTAATTAGCTCCCATACCTGCTTTGAGTCCTTCAATTTTTTTTTCTTAACATCTTTATTGTAGTATAATTGTTTTACAATGGTGTGTTAGTTTCTGCTTTATAACAAAGTGAATCAGCTATACATATACATATATCCCCATATCTCCTCCCTCTTACATCTCCCTCCCTCCCACCCTCCCTAATCCCACGCCTCTAAGTGGTCACAAAGCACTGAGCTGATCTCCCTGTGCTATGTGGCTGCTTCCCACTAGCTATCTATTTTACATTTGGTAGTATATATAAGTCCATGCCACTTTCTCACTTCATCCCAGCTTACCCTTCTCCCTTCTCGTGTCCTCAAGTCCATTCTCTACGTCTGCGTCTTTATTCCTGTCCTGCTGTTAGGTTTCTCAGAACCTTTTTTTTTTTTTAGATTCCATATATATGTGTTAGCATATGGTATTTGTTTTTCTCTTTCTGACTTACTTCACTCTGTATGACAGACTCTAGGTCCATCCACCTCACTACAAATAACTCAATTTCGTTTCTTTTTATGGCTGAGTAATATTCCATTGTATATATGTGCCACATGTTCTTTATTCATTCATCTGTGGATGGACACTTAGGTTGCTTCCATGTCCTGGCTATTGTAAATAGAGCTGCAATGAACATTGTGGTACATGAAGTCCTTCAATTTTTGACCTGTTCCAAATTCCAGAGGTCCACCTCATGGTTGTTTCTGGGTTTTCTTGAGATTATGTCAGTGTGCATGCTCACAAAATATCCTTATTATTTGAGGTAATTTGAATGAGGGTCTGTTCTTTTTCAGCCAAAGAACTTAAGGATCATTTCAGATGCTATTGTGTTTCCTTTACTTATAGAAGGAAAAATAATGAAGTTTAAGATCCTGACGGCAGGAAATATATGGCATTTATCATTTTAAGTCCAAATTTAAATCAATTATATAATTATACTAACTTTACTCAAGAAATATTTTTGAATAAATAAGTGAAAATGACCATTGTTAATTTTTCCCTTTTTATTTATTGAGGGATATTTCTCATACAATAAAATACACATATTTTAAGTGTTCAGTTTGATGAGTTTGATATTTGGGTTCACGTGTATAAGCACCACCACAATCAAGATAAAAAACATTTCCATAATCTCCAAAAGTTTCCTATGTCCCTTTTCAGTCATTCTCCCAACCCTTAAGAGGGGATCACTTTCTGATATCTGTCACCACATATCACCTATTCTTGGACTTCAGATAAAAGAAATCATACAACAGATATTCTTATGTATTCTGTTTCATTTGTTCAATATAATGTTTTTGAGATTTATCCATGCTGTGTGTTTCAGAAATCATTCTTTTTTTATTGCTATATTAGTATTCCATTGTATGAATACAGCATAATTTATTTATTTTTTCTCCTGTTGATGGATATTGGATTGTTTCCAATTTGGGGGCTGTGAGTATTCCTGTATAAGTCTTTTTTGTGGACATATGTTTTACTTTCTCTTGAGTAAGCAGCTGGAGTGAAATCACTGGATGACAGTGTAGATGTATGTTTACCTTCACAAGCAACTATCAACCCATTTCTCAAGATGATTATACGATCTATACCTCTATGGGCAGAGAATGAGCATTCCAGTTGTTCTACATCTTTGCTACATTTTGCATTGTCATTTTTAAAAAATTGAGGTAAAACTGGTATGTAACATTACATGTTTCAGGTGTATAACATTATATTTGATATCTGTATACGCTACAAAGTGATCACCACCAAAGGTCTAGTTACCATCCATCACCATACAAATGACCCCTTCACCCATTTCGTCCACCCCCAACCCCTTTCCCCTCTGATAGCCACCAGTCTGTTCTCTGTATCTATGGGTTTGTTTTCATTTCTTTTGTTTGTTTGTTTTGTCTTTTTTTAGATTCCACATATGAGTGAAATCATATGTTATTTGTCTTTCTCTAACTCATTTTACTTAATACCCTCAAGGTGTACCTATTTTGTCCTAAATGGCAAGATTTCTTTTTTTCCCTAAAAATTCATAGTGTTGTGCACTTAAAAAAAACTTTTTTAGTGACCCTTTGCATACCTTCTTCTGTGAAGTGTTTAAATCTTTTGCACATTTTTTATTAGGTTATTTTTCTTTTTATTGTTAATGTACAAGAGTTTTTATATACCCCAAGTCCTTTTCAGATATATGTACTGTAACTATTTTTTTCCTAGTCATTGGTTTGCTTGTTCATTTTCTTAATGAGTTTTTTGAAAACCATTTGAGCAGAAATTTAAAATTTTAAGATTGTGAATGTTTCTCAAAAACTTTTTTGGATAGCTTATTATATGAATCAGAGTAATCATTTTTAAGCAGCTCTGAGTAAAATATTTCAGGGAAATCAGCTTTCCTGAAAATACCTTTTTTTAAAAAAAATTTGGAAAGTCAAATTTTAGTTTGGAATTAAGAACACAAATTGTCTATGCGATGTCTATATTCTCTAATAATTGTGACACTAACTCATCAGTGGTGTTTGGTACATTCTGGTGGTTGTTAAAAGAGTTCTCTTTTTTTAGTCATGGGACCATATTCAAGGAAGCAATATTGTATGCCATACATAGAACACAAATGAAAGATGTCATTTTAGCAAACAGAGCAGGTACGGTTTTTAATTGAAGAGGATTTAGTTTTTAATATTAGTTTGGTTTTAAAATGAAATAAAATTACAGTAAGTCCCCTACTTACGAACCTTCAAGTGGCAAACTTTCAAAGATGTGAATGTGCATTTGCATGTTAGTTCACGTGTCTGGCGTACATTATCACGTGCGTGCATCCTCCACAAGTGGTTGTGCTTTTGCGTACTTTATTGTACAGTACTGTACAGAGTACAGTAGTACAGTATCTTTATTTCAAGCCCAGGATGTCGGAAGCAGGTTTAAAAGCAGCGGCGATGGGCCTCCCTGGTGGCGCAAGTGGTTGAGAGTCCGCCTGCCGATGCAGGGGATACGGGTTCGTGCCCCGGTCTGGGAGGATCCCATATGCCGCGGAGCGGCTGGGCCCGTGAGCCATGGCCGCTGAGCCTGCGCGTCCGGAGCCTGCGCGTCCGGAGCCTGTGCTCCACAACGGGGGAGGCCACAGCAGTGAGAGGCCCGCATACCGCAAAAAAAAAAAAAAAAAAAAAAAAGCAGCGGCGATGTAGCTGGTACTGTATAGCCGATTGTGTTAGTTGGGTACCTAGGCTAACTTTGTTGGACGTATGAACGTGCTCTTGGAATGGAACTCGTTCCTATGTAGGGGACTTACTGTAATCACATTTTCTATGTAAAATATGGAGCACATCAAATCATTGCCATCTTGAAGTAAATCATTTACTTTCTCACTTAAATAACTATCTTCCAGATTTGAATTTTTACCCATTGGTTTCTAAAGTGCCAGAGTGATATTTGTTCTTAATATATATGTGCAAAGCAAAATTTCCCTGATCTATTCATTGGCTCATATGCAGTCACATTAACATTACTGCTCAAATTATAGCGGCTTTGGGCATATGTCCTAAGAAACTGAAGAAAGTAGAGTCCTATATTTAGGACACCTTAAAAATCAGCTTTTCTGAAGATGCCTAATTTTTTTGAAAAAGATTGACAGATATAGATCAGATGCCAGTCAAGAGCATGGCATTTGGAGCAGAATGGGTTTGAATTTCAGCTCTACTCTTCACTGGCTGTGTAACCTTTGGCAAATTACTCATACTTTCTGTGCCTCAGTTTTCTTACCTGTAAAATAGGGAAAAGAGCAGTAACCATCTCACAGTGTTGTGAGAGAGAAATGTAAAGCACTGAGAACAGTGCTTGGCACATAGGAGGCACTCTGTGTTAGCTGTTATTATTATTATTCTCCCCCACAGGAAGTTGTGAGGGTTCTTGAGTGTGCCTACTAGCTTCATAAATAACACATCATGTGTTATTTTGGCTGTTTCGACACTGCAGATATACCCTGATTTTTAGCTTCCCTCTGTTCAGCATGCTTTCTCAAGTCTCAGATGGCTGACCATCCTTCGACTGTAAAAGCTCTTCTACACCTTCTGTTTGATGCTATATGTGAACACAGATGCTTCTGAGTGTTCCACAATCTTCCAGAGACCTGGCTATTAGTTTTATCAAAATTTACTAAAGCTTCCTGGATAACACAATGTAAGAACAACAGAGATAATAACTTGAAGTTTGTACTAGAGGAATCCTGGGTTCCAGTAAAAACAACAAAAAGCCACAACAAAACATACAACTCCCCACACCCTACTCCACCAACTCTAAATAAAATATAAGTTGAGGAAAGAACATATGAAAATAGCTTGGGATGCCAAAGGGTGCTGCAGGATGGCAGGTGCTGTGGGGAAGAACTTGGAGTAAGAATACACGCACAAAATCAGCAAATATTCACCCTCCAAAAGAGGGAAGGTCCTATCTGAGTGAGGACTGCTGAGGGCAGGACTGAGAACAAGTAGGACAAGGCATTAGGTCTTGGGGAAGCAGTGAGAATGATTGTGGAAAGATGCAGTGGAAGATAGTAAAGAAAATACCTGTCACAGTAACAACAGAAGGCAGATTCCTTGATCTGAGAAACTGGGAAAGCACCCTTACCTCTCTTCTCGCATCCAACAGGTTCTCTTGATAATAGGTAGGCCAAGAAAAAGAAACTCATTCAATTATGAATAAAAAAAGTAAAAGTGCTACATCCGCATACATAAGGAATTACAAGTGAGCTTGGCAATGGAAGAAAACTCACTAGAAAACAGCACCACAATCAGAAGAAAATTGCAAACGATGTTCTTAGAAAGGAAAATGTGTGTATATGTATATATATATATAATATATATGTATATATATTATATATATATATCATACAGCTATTTAAAAATCATGAAATAGAAATAAAGGAACTCAGAGAAAAGATGGCCAGACAATAGGAATGAAATGACAATGGGAATGAAATGAAAATGGGAATTGATAGCATTCAGGAAAGAAATTGAAGTTTCAGATAAAAAGTGTAGAACAAGTAAGAACTTGAAGATGCACTTTTTCCCATCAGGAAGCAGTGGCAGAAGGACTAGCAGTAAGCAATACATAGATATAAATATAGCACCAAGAATTTAAAAAAACGTACAAAAGGATAGGGGTGAAATAATAGTATATAAATGTTATATGCCTTAACAATGCAAGAAATGAGCACCTCAGAAAAAATTGGGAGAAGGAGGAGGTCAGATGGTAGAAAGTAATGTAAGTTCAATAGTGCTTCCTTAGTAATAACCAGAAGTAAAGTAATATCACTTTAAGGTGACAAATCAAGTGGTAGAAGTATAAACATATATAAGATTCCCAAAATAAGTACTCTGAAAAATAATTATTGACTAAAATTGGATGATGGAGGAAAAGGAAGGTGGGTTTAGAAAAAAAAGAAAAATTGGTCAAAGTGGTATCCCTTAAAAATATCATAATAGTTAGGTGTTTCCTATGCTATTTAAGCTGTTCCAGTTTAATAAAGAAAACATAAGAATATGTCCAAATTCATTTATGAAGGGAGTATAATACTGTTACCAAAACAACTAAGGTTTCACAAGACAAAAAAACCCTACAAATCAGTATCACTTCTAAATATTGATGCAATTACTATATTAAATAAAGTATAAGCAGACAGTATTCATCAGTATAGTAAAAAATAATACTTCATAGCCAAGTGGGGTTTATCCCATAAAAGTAAGGGTGGTTTGATATTGGTAATGTTAGGGGATTTAGGGGAAAATATCGTATGATTATGTCTATAGATGCTGAAAAGGCATTTGACAAAATTCAGTCTCCATTTCTGATTTAATAAAAAAACAATAAAATGATGATTGGTAGATTAACTATATCTATATATCTATCTAAATGGAGAAATACATATACACACATATGTGCATATTTGTGTGTCATCATCCCCCAAACAACATCTTACATAATAAAGGAAGCATCAGAGGCATTCTCAGTGAAGTCAGGAATAAGACAGTGACACGTGTTTTTGGCACTACTATTTAAAATAGTATTGGCAGTGTTAGCTAGCACAATTAAATAAGAGAAAAAATTAAAATGATAAGAATAGGAAAGGAAAAATCAATCTATGAATGGATAACTGGGAAATTCCCAGAAAATCTGTTAAAAAGTAATTACAAACAAAGCTCAGAAGGGTAACAGGATATGAAATTAAAATATACAAAAAATAGCTTTAGGGGCCTCCCTGGTGGCGCAGTGGTTGAGAGTCCGCCTGCCGATGCAGGGGATACGGGTTCGTGCCCCGGTCTGGGAGGATCCCATATGCCGCGGAGCGGCTGGGCCCGTGAGCCATGGCCGCTGGGCCTGCGCATCCGGAGCCTGTGCTCCACAACGGGAGAGGCCGCAACAGTGAGAGGCCCGCATACCGCAAAAAGAAAAAAAAAAAAAAATAGCTTTAATAGACACAAAAATTAGTTAGAAAATACAGTCGAAAACAAGACACCATTTACAATATCAAGATAAAGATAAAATAGGTACCTAGAGAAAAGTTAACAAGAAATATGCAAATCTTATAAGTTGTTCTATATATTTAAAGCAAACCCAAGTTGTTCTCAAGTTTTTAGAGAAAAATAAACAAGAAAGAAGCATCCAAAAAACCCCAGCACTTCTTATTTCAGGAAAAAAAAAACTGTTGGCATTTTTTCTTGGACTTATATTAAATCTATAAGCTAATTTAGGGAGAGTCTTACAAATCTTAGAAATTGAGAAGAAAAAGACCAGAACTCAATAGAAAAGTGAGCAAAGGGCATAAACATACACAACACAGAAAAAAGTACGTGTGATCCCTAGACACATTAGGAGATAGTCAACCAAACTCATAACAAGTGAAGTTAGGTTAAAATGACACCAAGGTGTATTTCTCATCTCTCAGATTATTATCACCCAAAAGTTTGGTAATATACTCTTGTTGGTAAGTTTGTGGAAATAGGCACTTTCTTACATTTCTGGGGGAAGAGGGTGTAAAATGTACAACTCCTCTGGAAGGAATTTTGCAATATTTAACAAAATAACAGGTTGACTTTTCCATTTTTACTCAGCAATAAGAATCTTATGTATAAATCTGTATGAAATTTTAGAATCTTCCTGTAGCCACTGCATCACAGTATCAGCACATTCAGCGATGAGATATTTTACCAAAAAAAGGAGTCCAAGGATCCTTGTGCATTATATGGCACAAAAGTCATTAAATATTGTAAATCCTGCACATTTCATTGCAACATGTTAGTTTTCTGAGCCCACATGCAGATATTACCATCATACACTTTTCACTTACATGAAATACAGTCTCGTCACTGCTAGGCAACCTGCAAAGTCGTATCTATTATCCATGTGAATCTGAACATGGTAGCAACAATTGTTGTTGCAACATATTTCTCTCTGTCAGGGCCTGGAGCATGTGCTAGCGTTTAGATTTCATCTTGAGCTGCTGATGGAGAAGAAGTCGGATGCCAAGAATGCCAGATGAAACTTTTCTTCTCTATTTGTTTGTCCCAGAGGCAGAGGATGTTTTGAACTAGTGATGATTTGTAATATCTTAAATGGAGTGATCTTTGTACTTAAGTGCAGAACCAAATTTAGATAAATTTAACAGACAAAAAATGAGAAATAGATGGGTAACTCGACAATCTTGTACATAATTCATGCACAAGTACAACCTAGCTCCTGAGTGTAGGTGAAGCTGTCAGTGCCCTGCCTGTATTCCCTTGGCACTTGCCATTCCCATGTGCTTTCTAGTCTGGCTTTTGGTCTGCTTCCACGAGTGAACTTCAGCTTATTCCAGGAGCACCATCTAGTATGACTTGATGCTCCAAGGTCCTATACTCTGAACTATAAGGCCCAACATGAGCTGAGAAATTTTTACCATCCCAGTCTCACACGTGCAGTCTCAGTCTTGTCCCTGGATCTTCTCACTTCCACTTCTTTTTAGAAAACCCTCAGTCTTAGAACATTCCTGGTGTGTCTTTGCTCCAGTCACATCAGAACATAATAGCCCAACATCAGATTATTTTCAAAATCTGGGTTTATTTATTTATTTATTTATTTATTTATTTATTTTGTGGTATGTGGGCCTCTCACTGTTGTGGCCTCTCCCGTTGCAGAGCACAGGCTCCGGACGTGCAGGCTCAGTGGCCATGGCTCATGGGCCCAGCCGCTCCGCGGCATGTGGGATCTTCCCGGACCGGGGCACGAACCCGTGTCCCCTCCATTGGCAGGCGGACTCTCAACCACTGCGCCACCAGGGAAGCCCAAAATCTGGGTTTTTTAACCTTAAATTAGACCATGAGAGGGTTACCTACAATCCATTGTAGAAGGCTTTTCAAACCTGACTGTGTTTCAGAAGCATACATGGAGCTTTCTAAAATATACATGTGCAGGCTCCATCCCCAGAGATTCTGACTCGAATTCACTTTCCTATCCTTGAAATAGTATAATATCAGATATCTTTTCAGTAGCTCTAAATCTTAGTTCTTGCTATTCTGTGAGCAATAATTAGATTTATCACACATCCTCACCCACAAGGAAAGCAACAGTTTGGAAGTATGCTGTAATGAAAACAGATATGAAAAAGGAATTTTTCTTTAAAGGAAAGAGTCTGTGGAAGTTGAACTCAGCCTTTTCCATGATCTCAATGAAAAATTTAGCTCTTAGGAGTCACAGCTTCCCAAACATCGCTGTTTTATATCTATATAACAAAGGGACTCATTGTGGTATTTTTCTAAGGACAAAGGAAAAAGTGGTATATGATTCCACATCTTGGAGGACATAAAGTTGCTCACAGTATTGAAAAGGTAGTTTTTCCAGCTTCAAGGTTCCAAAGAGCTTAGAGCCAGTGTGGCTCAATGTACCCATGCATCTCTTCTCTTCCTAGCCATCCCTGGACCAACACAATATCATGCTAAGAAGATGTTGGGGGAGAGTTAATTCAACAAGAATCACCCTTCTCCGTTACACAATTAACATCCTACACACTTTATCCAAAGTGGCACAAAACATAAATAGGAATAAAATTTTTTGATGCTTATAATTTTTAATAAGGGGAAGGAAGAGCAAATAATATTGCCTTTCAAATTTGTAGTTGGCAGAACAGTGCAAGTCAAAAAAAATCAAGTGATTTTCTTAATGTCAAGGGAAAAGATCCAAGAAAAGAATGCACATTAATGAGAAATCTTGTAGAATAAACTAGTTTTCAAAAATTGAGAATATTCTTTAAAACTTTTAGATTGCCCTATAACCTGAAATTTTAATGACCAGAATTGCTTTGTGAAACCAAGTTCATCTTCACCTACACAATGTGTAGGATTTTAGATCAGTTAATCTCTACATAGTCTACTTGTATTATAATTAATGTTTTCTTATAAGGTTACATCAAGTCAATTAGTTTTTTCTAGAAATCTATTCATCTCAAGTTTATTTTGTTCCCTTGGGGAAAAAATGTTTTGCATTAGACTCATCTGTTATAAAAGGAATATTTTTAAAATAATTGAAGAAATAATTTATATCATTCTTACAACTTTAATTAGGCCTTCCAAAATGTTGCATGTAGACAGACCACGGTCTCTCAACTGGTTTATGTTTCTGTATTAGTCCACAGACAGGATTTTGAGGGGTTTATCTTTCCCTACTAAAAATTAAAAATCTTTTAGAATAAGTTAATCAAGTCTATCCAAGAACTTGTGTGAAAGATTTGGGTGGTATGTCTCAAGTCATTAGTGTACCTCTTTCCCACTGCTTCTGTGCTCCTCTCCTTGGTGAATTTGCTTTCCCACCACAAGTCACTTAAGGAAAGCATTTATACCCTAACAAAGAGAGCTTCAAGATCAATTTGTTAGTAGACATAATTCTCACTCCTCCCTCCCTGTCTCTCCTTCTCTCTACCTATTTTTTATTCATTAGTTCATTAACTTGCTCATCCTAGATACTATCATAACCAAGGAGGAGTATCTTGTTCCTAGCCTCTTCCTCTATTTGCCAAGAAGGTAACAAATGTTGACAGAAGAGAAGCCACTTAAAACAAACACTCATGCAACTTTGGGTACTATTAATAAGATAATGGTTTAAAAGAAGACTGTTTTCTCCAGACTATTTTATGTTATTACTACATTGGAGATAAAACTGGATAGAACTCACCTATCCAGATTCAACTGGAACTGAGTAATCATACCATATTTCTACTTTTTTCCCTTGACCTCTCTTAGTAATTTCACTAGTGTTTTAAAAATGTCACACTCCATAACGGTTGAATTCCAAATTCTAAGGTCATCTGTGGTGGACAAGAAAAATTTTTTGATGAGAAAATAAACTTGTACATGGTATATAGAAATGTGAAATGTAATCTCTGGGTGGCAGCATGTATTCACCAGCAAAAAGTCCTTCTTAAGTAATGCCATTTCCTTTTTTTTTTTTTTTTTTAGATTGTGAAATTGATGCATCAGCAATATTCCTTGGTACAGAGTGGCTTGGTCATTTGACAGCCCCTCTTCATGTACTTTTTGAACAGGTTATAAAATGTAGAATTGGTGATAATGAAATTAACTGGAATTGCATATGACTGTGAACTAAATGCAAAAAAAATGGTTAATTAATGCACTGATGTCAATTTTTAAGACTTTCTTTAGTGAAGTTTCATAATGCGCTAGTCTTCTTATTAAACATTCTTTTTAATGCCTTGGAAACAGTATCCAAGCTTATAAAAATTACAACTAATATGAACCTTGAGGTATAGTGAATATACTAGATAACAGAATCAATACTCATTGGAAAGATGAAATCAGATAAAATTTTGCCAATATTTAATATAAAGTCCTAAGATTATTGAAATAATATAAAGGAAACCAGAAAGTATAATATTACAAAGACCTTAGCATTATGGTTAATCCTAAATGCAATATGAGACCAAAAAAAGTGGTATGACTGTTAAGGCATACAATTACAGGCTGCATTCATTGAAGCTTGACATTGTTCACATCAAGAGACTTCCTGGGGCACTGTCTGCTGGTTAGACTAAACTTGTATTACAGTCAGTTCTAGGTGTCACACTCCAAGAGGGACACTGACATATGTATCAAAGAGAATTGGGGAAGGTAGACGGTAGAGAGTCTGGAAAGTATGTTATAAGAAAACACTGGAATGGCTTCGGGATATTTGGTTTGGAACCTAAAAGAACCTCAGTACATGGCAGCAGTGTTTGAATATTTGAAAGGCTGCCACGTAGGGGAAAGAGACTTTTTTCGTCTGATTTGGAATAATTGCTATAAGGTATGGGGGCTAGTTGTTGGAATAAGGAAAGCTTTTCAATAAGAATTAGAACTATTCAACAAGGAACTGCTCGCTGTTGATTACTCATCTCTGATAGTGCTTACCCAATTATCCAGTGTGAATGATCATCTGTCAAGGGGTGTTGTGGAAGAAGTCCCCTCTGTTACTAAAAGCCTCTTAGAGCCTTCCAGTCCTTAAGAGTTTTCACTTCTACTTTTGGATACTTAGTGACTTAGGCAAACTATCAAGATGAGTGACTGCACTTTTGCTTTTGCATTTGGATTGATTTGATTGAGTGATTGATTGATTGATTTGAGGTCACAGTATAGCATACCCAAATTGTTAAACAGGGCCTTTTATAAATTTTTTAAGTTGTAACTACCGATAACTACTTGGGTATAAATTTTAATGATGTTAGACAAATGAAACAATGTCATCTATGATATACTGTGGTCTGGATTGTAGGAAAGATAACTGATTTAAAACAAACCTAAAAATCATGTATAGAAATAAAATAACTTATAATGATAATTTGTTGAGACATGTTTTCCCCTTGTTTTTCACCATAATTTTTCATACATCTGATACTTCGCCGACACTGAGTTGAAATGCCACTCAGATTATTAACTCATGTTTGTGCTTCTATGAGTTATTTGGAGAGGCTCCAATCTTCTCAAGTGTATTTTCCCTGATATAAAAAAGTGACTTCATTTTCCAGTGAAAGATTTTTGTGTGAATTACAATGTGAAATTATTTATCACTATCAGAGAATATTATGCCTACATTATATTGATTTATATTTATAATTAATATCTCTAAATTAAATAGCAAATATAATAATGTTAGCTGGTTTATCATTTATGTTCATTGCACTTTTTTAGTGTAATATTGGCTTATTTCTCATTTAATCAACATTAAAAAGCAGTGGTCATTTTCTTTAAACTTTTTTTTTTAATAAGAAAAGAGGGTAAAATGAAGGCAACAATAGTACTTGAATTTTTTGTTTTGTTTTGTTTTGTGTTATTATTGAGGGAGAAGGACCCATATTGCCTTGGCAGAGAACCTAATACAGCATTTATTTCCCCTACTACCATAAGTGCTTATTTTCAAAACAATTGAGAAATAACAGAAAATAAAGATACAACAAAAGTTTTTTGGAATTAAGTTAAAACTTTTAACAGAGGCCTTTAGACATTCATTTTTTGACTAGATTGTATCCTCAACAATTTATTTTTACCAGGGGCAATGGGCAGAGTTGCCCTTATCCACACTTTTATTTTCTATGGTAATAGGGCCTTTGGGTGATGCCAGCTATATATTCCATAAATATAACTGTTATTGATGTAAGTGGAGTGGAGAATATAAAGCAGCATTCATTGTTGAAGATCTTATAATGTTTGTCACTCACCTAGACTTCTTGTTTACAGTCTCTGTGGACAAAATTGAGGTTTTAGCATTAGTCTGACTGTATATTTTTCTTTCTCTAAATTGTAGCCATTCCCTTGTGCATTCAGTTCTACCCCTGAGGTTACATCTTTCATTTTACGTTAGCAACTCACCATTTCAAATATTTATATATTCTGGTTAACAGCTATCTAGGGAAAAACAGTCTGTTGTATACTTACATCCTTCTTACCTGCTCCAACTTTTTATTAATTTTTTATTTTTTAAGGTAATCAGGGCAGGAAGCATGGCCTTCTTTTGTAATATTTGGAAGAATGTATTTTTAAAAATCGTCCTAAAAAGAAATTTGGCCTGTTTAATTAATTTTAAATTTTAATAAAAGTTTAAAAGGAACTTAATTTTAAATGTTTTTAATAGTCATGTGATTCAAAATAAGAAACTATGAAAACCTACACAGTGTAAAGCAGTCTTTCAATTCTTTTCTCACACATGACCAGTTCCCACTTTCCCCAGGCAGCTACTGTGAAAAATTTAAATGTGCCCTTACAGAGTTTTGTTTATGCATATACTTGCTACTAATATAGACATTTATCTTTCATTTATTCTAAAACTGATATTATATTATACATACTATTCTGTTTTTTTTTTTTTTTTTTTTTTTTTTTTTTTGCGGTACGCAGGCCTCTCACTGCTGTGGCCTCTCCCATTGTGGAGCACAGGCTCCGGACGTGCAGGCTCAGCGGCCATGGCTCACGGGCCCAGCCACTCCGCGGCATGTGGGATCTTCCCGGACCGGGGCACGAACCCATGTCCCCTGCATCGGCAGGCGGACTCTCAACCACTGCGCCACCAGGGAAGCCCTATTCTGTATTTTTTAAACTCAGATCTTTCCATAACAATGTAAAGCACTTTTTTTTTCATTCTTTTTTTTATAGCTACATAGTATTCCATTGTGTTGATGTGCTATAAATGACTCAACTGGTCCCCTATTGATGGGTGCTTACATTGTTTCCCATCTTTCACTATTACAGTGCACAATGACTCACTTTAATTTCACACCCGCTTCACACTTGAGCAATGATATTTGTAGGATAAATTCCAAATAGGATTTAAAATTTTTTGATTTTCTTTTTAAGAAACAGGTTATTATTATTTCTTAAAGATTCTACAAGATTGACACTAGCCCTTCCCCTCTTTTGCAACTTGGACATGTGGAATTAAAAAGTTTTCTGTCCATTTTTATAAGTGCCCAGCCTAATGTTGCACACTTTTCTTCTATATCTGCTCTAGAGACTAGGCCTCCCAAAGCAGAACCACTGGCTGGGTTCAACTGAGCTTTTACATTCTGAAACTATCTTTCTTGTTCACAGAAGTACTACTTTTACAAACTAACTCTCTGATGCTACATGTCTTCTTGAATTACCATTTCATTGTTTAAGAACAGGTCTCTTCTAAGCATGAGAAGAAGAGTTCTTTATTCTTTTACTAAATTGGTCAGCCAAAGAACAGCTTTTGGTGAATAAAAGATATTCTCATTTTAGCAAATGAAGGGGAAGTTCTATTCCCTTCAGTCCAATGCAAAATGTTTTTATTCCTTAAAAATGTTCTAAGTGCTCAAAGTGCTGGAAACTGTTCAGAACATACCACAGAACCCAGTTCCTCCCTACATTCAAAATGTTTACATTCTAAAAATGACAAGAGAGGGAAGGTTGGGAAGGTAGCTAGATCCGGAACAGATGGGCACATATGCCCTCTCTCCTTACCAAATGCAGTCCTATGGATGGCTCAACAGTTAATGTAGATTTCTCTTTACTAAGTTTTATAAGTAACTCTGCTGTGCACAGCCAAATGACTTGAAATGTGAAGATGTAATGCCTCTTTGCTGTGCCCTGCTGTTCAAATGTTCTCAGCTTTGACAATTTATCTTGCTGGAAAATGTCTTCAGAATGTCAGTCACTTCAGTTTCCATGCTTGCCATTTGCATGTTGCACACCTGCTGGTATCTTTAGTTGTGATCTATTGTTATTTTTCTGCGGGGGTGGGGAAGGTACAATATTGCATTTGCAGACTTGGAGTTCAGTTTGTGTGCAATTTGGAAATGATTCCTGTGAGCCCAGCTATTCTTTTTAACATCATGATCATCTACAGACAAATGTTTACTGAGAGCCTGGTGAAATTTTAGTGCTACATTAGCCACTTAGGGAGACAATCATAGCTGAATAAAAAGACAAGTTCTTTGTCCCAAAAGGATTAGGTCCCATATGAGGATACACAGAGATATATAGGCACACAGATTCACAAATGAATACTCACAAACAGTATCATCTGGGCAAACATAGGTGCAGGTATTCCAGTTAATTTAAAATGTTTTAATAGTGGATGCATCTGATAAGGAGTGGGAAATGGGGTGGGGGGGAGCATAAAGAGGAATAATAACTTTGTGCCCTGTTTTCTTCTCTATTGTTTGTTTATTTTTTCAATGAGCAGGCAATACCTTGTTTAATTAAAAATAACAGTTCCAATTAGGATAATTCTGGCTGCAAGTAATAGAAAACCCATCTTAAAATTAGTTGAAATAATAAAACATTTATTACTTGACCTAATAAAATCACACAGTAGTTTGGTGTCAGAGCTGGTTAATCCAGTGGCTCAATGATGTCATCAGTGACTGAATTTCTTTCCCTTTTTCTGCTCTGCCATAAGAAGAGGTGCCCCATCAGGGTCATTGTAATGTTCAGAATCTGGAAACAGGAAGAGGGTGCATCCTTCTATGTCAGATTTTTCCCATGTCTCTAAAATCTTTCAATTTTGGAAAATTTCAAGCATACACCCTTCTCCCAGCTTTGATGATTATCAACATTTTGCAGATCTGCTTCATTTATTCCTTTCCTCCACTTTTTAACCTTGGCTATGTTACAACAAATATCACATATTTAACCCATAAATTGTTCAGCATGCATTTAGTAAATATGGACTTTTAATGAGATCATATACTTTTATCACATGTAAAAGTAATAGTAATTCCTTAAAAACATTTACATACTAATCTATGTTCAATTTTCCCCAACTATCTAAAGAAAAAAAAAAGAATCCAGATAAGGTCCACACAATGCATTTGGTTGTTATATTTTTCTAAATCTATTTTTATCTATAATTGTCTCTCTCCATTTATTTTGTTGAAGAAACTGGATCATTTATCCTGTAGACTATCCACATACTGGATTTGGCTGATTGCTTCCTTGTGTTGCATTAAACTTGATCCTCTTCCTCATATTTAAGATATTTAAATATAAGACGAACAGATTCAGATTCACTTTTGCTTTATTTTGCAGGAATATTTCATAAGTGATACTGTGTACTTCCTAAAATTTCAAATCAGAAGACAGGTAATATCTGTTTGTTCTACTGTTAGTGATATTATGATTCATCAGTGGATTCAGACGTTGTCAGTAAGATCCACTCTTTATAAAGTTCCACGTCAGCTTTTGCATAGTATTTTGGCATGCATTGATACTTGTTGCTTAGATTCATTATTCTCTTAAAGGTTGCATTTATTAGTTGGAATTCTTGAATAAAGAAGATTTTTTTCCTCATAAATGATTTAGTTACTCAAAATACAGGAAAGAGAGAATAAATGCTTGATACTTCCTTTCCGTTTTTAAAATTTTCTCCTGGCCTTTTTTAAGAGTGATAAAACGTGCGCATCCATCCATCTTCAGAAGCTTCCCTTTACTTCTTATTGACCACTTTGGTAGCACATGTCTATTCCTGAAGTGATCATTTGCAAGGGAAATAGAATTACCACAATAGAATTGAATCAGGCAAGCTTACCTTCTTGGGGTTGAATAGAAGCCCAGTTCTTTGAGGAGAAGATGCTGCTTTATATTTGAAAAAACCGAGTGCTGTTAGTAATGAAAAGGCAGAGAACTTGCTAGTGGGTAGGCAACTACAATGCCTGGTGAAACATAACTTTCTATATGTATGTCATTGTCACTCCTTATTTTTCGATCACTAACAAACTAACTGAATTTACTAAAATAAACCTTATCCTTTACCTGTATACTCTGAGTACTCTTTAGTTTCCTTGAATCTTTATTTTTACATCTTAACAAAATCCACTACAACTTTTAATGGCTGATCTACTTCCTTCCCTCTCTTTCAATGGCTTGCCATTGCTTTATGATCCCATGGCCTGACTCCTTCCCTGGGACCAATCTGAGTACCACTGAGCTCTTGCTGTCCAAGCCACCTTGTTAGTATTTGAAACATTTATGTGAAGTTTAGGCATAGAAGAATACTATAAAGATAATTTTTAGCATAGATGAGTGAAATTTCCAGAGTATAGGATTTTATCCCAAGTTACCTAACTTGAATGGTGGTTTCACTACTAAATTGATGCTCTCCTAATTACTGTGATCTTCTTTTCTAAACAACATGAAAGTGGTGTCTTTTTTTAAAAAATATTTATTTATTTATTTTTGGCTGCACTGGGTCTTCACTGCTGCACGCAGGCGCAGGATTTCTCTAGTTGTGGCAAGCGGGGTCTACTCTATCGCAGAGCACAGGCTCTAGGCGTGTGGGCTTCAGTAGTTGTGGCTCGCAGGCTTTAGAGGGCTGGCTCAGTAGCTGTGGCACACGGGCTTAGTTGCTCCGCGGGCATGTGGGATCTTCCTGGACCAGGGCTCGAACCCGCGTCATCTGAATTGCCAGGAGGAATTTTAACCACTGCGCCACCAGGGAAGCCCCGGGGATGATGTCTTGAATACCTAGGGTCAGCTTTTTCATTGGTTTGCTGACATATTTGGAGTCATAAGAGATCAGACTAAGAGACTGATTATGGGGGCAATATGTGGGTGGGAAAAAATTAGGTCAGTCCAAAAGGAGTGTTCTCTGTTGGTTTTCTGAGAGATGAGGCAAAGAAATATAGTCTGGGGGAAAGCAAAGACCATATTCCAGAGAGACAGGTATAAATACAAGCTTAAAGGGTGAGGGGTGACTGTAATGGTAGAATTAATAACAGTCCTATGTCAGGAGAGTTGGGAGAATAATATCCAGCTAATTTTTATTGAGCATTATGATGTCCCAAGCCATGTTCTAAGCAGTCTACATATATTAACTTATAAGAACTTTATTACCACTTTTTGTTCAGATAAGTTTTAGGACAAATACTGTAGATTCCAACTATATGACTTTCTGAAAAAGGCAAAACTGTGGAGATAGTAAAAAAAAAAAATCAGTGGTTGCTAGGGGCTATGGGGAGGGAGGGATGAATAGGTGGAGCACAGAGGAGTTTTAGGGCAGTGAAACTACTCTGTATGATACTATAATGGTGGATACATGTCATACATCTGTCAAAACCCATAGAATGTACAACACCAAGGGTGAACCGTAATTTAAACTATACACTTTGGGTGATAATGGGGGAGGCTATGCATATGTAGGGACAGGGGGTATATGGAAAATCTCTTTACCTTCCACTCAATTTTGCCATGAACTTAAAACTTCCCTAAAAAATAAAGTCTATTATTTTTTTTAAATGGAGTTTTATCATTCTTTGGGAGCTTCCTAAGGATTCTGAACATTAATTCCTGCTCTTGAGAGCTCATGGTTGGCCATCTTCTTTTTTTCCCAAGACCTGATTGTTCAGATTTTTAAAAATTCTATGAATTATCTTTTATCTTTCATTAAGTTACTTTTCATGCTTAAGTTAGACTGAGTGCTTGCAACCAGAGAACTCTAAGTGCATACCCACACACAGTGATCCATGTTTTATGGCTCATTTTTTGAAAAAGCATTTGACTTACAAGCTGTAGTCACATCTTGGCCAAATGCAAGGAAGTTTTAAAGTTATTCAAAACCAGTTGAAATTTCAACACACTTTGAACATGACTTTTCAATGTTACCAAAGTGAAGTTACCTTCACTTTTTACAAACTCAGAACAGTAAGAGCATTAAAAGATATTTGTAATATTTGTAGGTAGACATACTGTTACATACTGTATATTTTTGTGTCTATAAATATTACCTATAAAATGACAATTTCATGTGGTTCAACTTATTACACACACGAAAGAGAATCAATACTTTTCCTCTTGTTTTCATTTTTAAAATTTCTGCATTCTCAGGAGCAATATGTGTAGGCAACAGGATGGATGAAGGGGAACTCATGAAAATATAGGAAAAGAAGAAAGGGTAAAAGTAGGATTTGGGTAGGAAGAGGTCAAGAAAGCTTGAAGAAATAGCCAAAAGAATGGGAAGGGTGAAGTGTGAAATGGAGAGGAAGGACATGTGCAAAGTTCAGGGTCTGGCATGCTCACCTGGCTTCTCTCTGCACTACCAACATGCTGTTTAGTCTCTGCTATAGGGATCTCCTCTTATAGGGTCCAGTTCTTAAAATTTGCCTAGAGATATGCTAATTTCTAAGAGGAAACATGTTTTCAAGTAGGAACAAATGATACTTTTTTTCTTCTAAGTAATTATCAGTAAAAATTTCAAAGCCTGTTACGGATAACATGGTTACATTTACTCCGTTTACTGAGAGTCAAACATAGGCTAAGAACTCACTTAATCCTCCCAACAGCCCAGTGTGCTAGGTTTTATCAGTCTGATTTTACAGATATGAAGTCTGTAATTTAAAGAGTTTAAATAACTTTCTCAAATCTTTCTGCTGGTTAGTATCTGAGTAGAACTGGAACCCTGGTCTGTATTTTCATGCCTACCTCTCTCACCAGTAGCTGCCTCAACAGCTTTTCTCTCTATCTTCTCTTTAAATCGAGGGGGATGCTCAAGAAGCAATGCTAGAATTTTTCAGAGTAAGGCAAAGAGACTATGCATTTTCTTACGTTGTTTGTTCCTGTTATGTTTGCTTATGGATTTTCTTCATGATTCTAATCTTCACTGTTTTCAACTAATGACCTAATTAAACATTTACAACTTTACTATTTGTACCCCAGTGTTCTTGTTTTCTATGTATTTTGATAACTGTTTCATTTTTTACTTTAAAGTGGTAAATAAATGTATTCTGCATTTCTCAACTTTTTTAGAACCACAGGAAGCCCTTTTGGTAACAGCACATCCTAGAGCAAACTGTCAGGTATTTATTTAGCGCAAATAACAATGGGCTTATTCCTATAGTTAAGTATTGTGGGGAGGCAGACATTACGGAAGACTTGTTTCCTGCCCTCAGGAAGCTTGTAAGCTAGCTAGCTAGGATTATAAAATTAACCAAGGGGAAACAATAGTAAGCAGCATAGAACAATATTTGCTGAAGTATGAGGTGGAGATTAAAAAAACTGTAAGAATTTATAGAAGTGAGAGGTTGTTGGGGTTTGGAGTTGCCATGAGGCAAGTGGGGTTTCAGTTGAGTCTTTATTGAAGAGCATCCCTTGGATACATGGAGAGGAGCCACAACACTCCAGATCAGGGGAGCGTAAGTAAAGGCTAGGAAGCAGAAATGCATAATACTAGGGAATAAGACTGACGTGATAGATAGAAAACTTTCTGTTTCCAGGCTTGTTGGTCCAATGTTCAATGTGTGCCAACAATTGTCTTTCTATGCCGTATACATTTTGGTATCCGTCAGACATAGTTCTCTTGCTTTTCAATGTGATTTTTATTATTTCTAACTTGTCTTATTATTGTATAGGCTACATACTTTGGACTTTATTATCTACTTCATGGTCATGAAATAATAAATAATATTTTTGGTTCATAAATCATTTCATGTGTATATCCCAGCATGCAGTACATTACCAGACATTTGATTGGTGCCCAGTTAATGTTATTAGTAGGATGGTTGATTGCATGTGGTATGAGCTTAATCAGGTTTAAAAAAATTCTTCTTAAGTCACCTCTTTTGTATTACCAGAGTGGTGTAAGAAGGAACAGACTCAGGTAGATATCACCATCCCAGTGATTTGTAGGAGTGGGTTGAAATGTTTTTTCTCCAGTGTATGTGGAAAAGAGGGAAGGTGAGGGCAAGAAAACATTCTGTCACTTTAGAGAAAACACCTTAAGCCTCCAAGTGTGAGAAGTTTTCTAAGTGATAGGAGGGTGCATGGCTTTGCTTCCAGTTTGCTAACACTGCCCTGTTGTGACAAGATCCTAGATACCGTCGCAGGCCTGTGAATGGCCTCACTTGCAAGCACCTCAGAGATGTGCTCTCCTTGTAACCAAGCCATGAAATCAAATTTTGTTTGCAAACTGACTGGCTTATACGTCTCTTTGAAAGTAAGCATGTCGCAGGTATTTATTTCCAGCACAACAGCTTCATCGGCCATAACTAATAAATTCTTTACACAGAGACCAACTTTACTAAGCACTGGCATGGGTAGGAAGTGCTCCTGGAGTGAAGACATTTCAAAGACATTTTAATACAGTGGCACCATGCAGAGGGCATTAATCTGTCTCGTGATTTCCTCTTATTGTAACAATGGAAAAGGCTTCTAATGTGTGAACCTCGTTAAATCAATCATCTTGGGAATTTAGATGCACAGTGTGATAAAAGCAACAACTTTCTTTACCTTACGGCAATTTTCCATATGCTTTGGAAGTTGGGATTTAGGGAAAATAAGCTCTTTGATGGATTTATGATTTAGCTTCAAATGTTTTATTTAAATTATTCACTCTATTAGCCAAAAGAAATAGAAAGTCCTAAAAAGCTAATAAAGGGTGTTTCATTTTTAGATAATATTTATTGTTTACACAGCTGCTTTGGACCTTCCTTTTATATCTTTTAAGCTGTAACTACACTGACAAAATATAATAGGAAATCTATTAATTTGGAGCAAGGAGCTGTTTATACTGTTCTTTATTTACAGTTCTCTGCTGTTTTTGTTTAAGAATTTAACCAGTATTATCTGACAGAGCAGTTTTATGAGAAGAACAAAAAGCGTGAGGAAAATGCTTAAGACAAAATGTCCTAAGAGATACAGATTTTGTCTAGACTTAACTTCTTCCTGTTTGTATATAGATAAGTACACTGAAAAGGAACACTAACTTCCAGAATATTTTAAATTTGGGCCTAAATGCACATGGGTTATGCCTACACAACTACAACATTAGTACTGGCAGGTGGGAGTGACGAATTTGTAGGAGGCACTGTTTTAATGCTAGAATAAGATTGGCCAGAAGAAATGCACAATTAAAGCATTTGCTTTAAATCTCTGCTGCTATATTAGGGAAAGAAATTGATTCAAAATGTTAACTTTGATTTGCTTTTATTAAATGCCACCCATTGTTTACCTGGCTGCTGGAGTATATCTGGGCATTTCACAGCAAGATGGATAATATGGGCAAGTCCAAGGGTTCACAGGAGAACAATGGCATGATTGTTTGTAGACCTGTAGCTAAACCATGTTAGAATTAATTTGGTCAAACTTTATTCATATTGCTAGATCTCTCTTGAGCTCTCTGCCTGAACTATAGATATTCGTTCCAGGAATACCTAGACTGGATCTATAGGCCAAGTGGGGAACTCACGCTCTGGACTCAAGAATTCGAAAAATCAATATTATATTGAACCAGTTTTCTCACTGCTTTTTCATAGTCCCTGGTTTGGTATTTTTGGCAGTTATATTAACTCTTTCAGAGACATTGATGCTGTATCTTTAGGAGACAAGTGTTTTCTAATTATATCATATTCCATTATCTAGCTCTTTTCCAGTTTGAATTGCATTTATTATGTGGTACTTAGGTTTTAAAAATAGATAAAAAGCATTTACTGAAACAAAACTGTTTAAAATTAATCCATGCTTAGTATTAGGAAATTTTAAATATCATGCAATTATATTTCAAAATTTATATAATCTATGTATATATACATATATATATACTATAAACATTTTTCAGAGCAGATATTACATTCTGTAGTCTCAGAGGAGTGGAGAGCCATTTAAAACATAATAATTGTATTACTTCCCATCCCGAAGGGTCACTGACTCTATAATCTTTGAACATTTGTTAAACACTGATTTTCCTCAGAAAAACAGAGTTTAATTAAGCACGATAACCTTGAAAGAGAAGTACAACATTGTAAGTATTTCTACATGGCTAAAAGCTTACATGACATCTAGGTAAACTTACACTATCTATTAATTGACAACTTAGATCTCCATGGCTCAGAGGAAAGTGACAACTGTGGGAATGAAGTAAGCCATCAGGATGAGTGGTTATCTAGGGTCTAACTGAGCAGTGGTCATTTTCCAAATATACTTATCTTGTAAAAGTGGTGGTATCTTATGTGTTTTCGAATAAGAATACTGTTTCTTTTTCCTTCTCCTCCTCTTTGCCCCTTTCTATCCTCCACCATCTCCTCCATCTTCATACTTGTCTGTCTTCCACAAGGTTCGGTCTTAGTAAGTTACCCCCAGTAGGCTATTGTGTGGTCTTTGCTTGCCATCAACTGTTTCACAATATTTCCCTCTGTGATGATCTATGTACTAGGTACTAAATGAAGTGGCTTAGGATGCAGCCTGTGTTTTTTGCTGTAGATCTCTGGGGGAGCTGGAGTGGGCAGGTCTCTGATATCTGTTTACTTGGCCTTTGCATACTTTTTGAGATTTGAAAATGTGAACTTATGCTTACCTGGTCACGTCCAGGGAACTCTGTAATAGAAGCTTCAGTTCTATTAGAAAAGCTTTGAGAGAAGATGAGATAAATGAGAAGAATATGTCCCTGAACACTGATGCTTGGATAATAATGGGGCTGGAGAAGGGAAAGGCAGCAGGTAGCCTGTGGCCTCAGTGGCTACAGGACTGGCTTCTTTTCTGGGCAGTGCAAAGAGCAACCACAAAGCAAACCTTCACTGAGTGGAAGGAAAAATACTTTCACAGTCAAATCACAGATAAGGAGGAGTGTGAGCAATTTAGGAGCTAGCCAGAAGTGGAGAGAAGAAGGTCAGTGCTTTGGTGGAAGGCTTGGAGACAAATACCACTTTATAATATTGACTATTATGTTATATTATACTATATATTATGTAATTTTTGTTATTATACTACATAATAATAAGAAAATACTATACATTATATACTATTCATTATTATAAAATTAAGTATTTTGTCAAAATGCATTATGATAAAATACTATAGATATAATAGTGGCATTATTATTATACTGTTAAGCCTTTCTCCTGAAAGGCTTCCCTATAGAGTATAGAATATACTTGGTCCATGCATTGCATGTAGTTCTGATTTAAAATAGGATAAGAACAAATTGTGTAAGAGTGTGTGTCAATCTATAACAATGAAATTCTAAACTTGTTTTAAAAGAGGAGCATGATTTGTTCATGTGGTCTTATCTCCTCTCTCCCCATCTTCTGTGAGAGCAGAGGCCTTGGCACTTGGTTCTCAGCTGGTCAGTTCCCCATTCTACCCTTGTCATCATACTGTGTTGCTGTCACTCACAGCTCAGCTCCATCTAAGGAGAGATGTGCTTTCACTCCCATCCTGCTCTATTTGCCAGGCCATCCTGGTATATGCATTCTGCTTGCTGCTGCTTGTTTACTCTGATGCTTTTCCTAGTGACTGATGCTGGCTTTCACATCTTCCTTGATGAGTATTTAAAACATTTTCCAGGGCTTCCATGGTGGCGCAGTGGTTGAGAGTCCGCCTGCCGATGCAGGGGACACGGGTTCGTGCCCCGATCCCGGAAGATCTCACATGCCGTGGAGCGGCTGGGCCCGCGAGCCATGGCCGCGGAGCCTGTGTGTCCGGAGCCTGTGCTCCGCAACGGGAGAGGCCACAGCAGTGAGAGGCCCGCGTACAGCAAAAAAAATAAATAAATAAATAAATAAATAAAAAACATTTTCCAGGATCCTCATGAGCTCAATTTGGTATTAGTAACCCTTTTTCTCCATTGTGACTTTGATATTTATACCCTTTCCTTTATTAAGTTTTTCCATCTACTTCAAATAAAACCAATTTAACCAGCAGGTCTTCAGATAGGAGGCTTAGGTTTGGAGACCACCTCGTTTCTGCCATATTTGCAAGGATTCTGCCAGTGGCCTCAAGTATTAAGGCTACAGAAAGACATTGCAAACTCAAGGCATTTCCAAACTCAGCTCTTGAGAAACTGGTACTTGCCCCCTGGGATGTTAAGAAGTCAATGGCCTTAATATTGTTGAATGACTTTGGAGTGACTGATAGAGTAGAATATCTACTGCAAATGAGGGGTGGAGTGTTGGGCAGCCCTCTGGAGACTTGTAGAAGCTGGGAAGAATACAGAAGGAAATATGATAAAAATTAAACCAGGAACTGGAAAAGAGATTATCAAACAGTGTTGAGGCCTAAATAAGTTTGAAAAATGTTCAGAATTTACCCCTATCTGGAAGGAGTCAGGAAGAAGGAGCATCTGGTTTGGTAGTAATTTTGGGGTAGGTGATGGGAACAGGTTACTTCAGTGGCTGCTCTTGTATTTTTGTGTGTGAGAATCAAAGGTGGTTAAGACCTATCCTCAAAGAGTAGTGCTGAAGTCCTTCCCTGGTGGTCCAGTGGATAAGACTCTGTGGTCCCAATGCAGGAGGCCAGGGTTTGAACCCTGGTCAGTGAACTAGATCCCACATGCCACAACTAAAAGATCCCACATGTCACAATGAAGATCCTGCACGTAGCAACGAAGATCCCGTGTGCTGCATCTAAGAACCAACACAGCTAAATAAGTACACAAATATTAACAAAAAAAAAAGAGTAGTGTTGTATTTTGCACTGAATGATCATCATCAAAAAGCAAGTCTAAGTACAAATAACTACAGTTCAAAACACAGCTCAAATCCAAGTGGCCAGGCAAGAGAAGGAATCGATGTAAGGAATCAAGGTTATTAACAAACACAGATTATCATGAAGAAGGCAGGGGGAGGGGATGTAAAAAGATGGGAAAAGAATGACTCCAGTGCTGACAAGTGGACAGCTGCTGTTGTTTATTCATTGATGGCAATCTTGTAAGTTAAAAACAATTAGGGAAAAAGACGTGTGGTAAGAGTGTGTAGAAGCCAGTCCACATGGCTATCTGACTTCTTTTAGAAATGGTCTACAGTCTCAGAAGACGCAGAAGAGAACAGTCAGGAATTTCAGGCAGAAATTGGAATTGTCCTGGCAGATAATTGGAAGGGTTTGAGGTGGAGAGATTAAAGAGATTAGTGGATTAGAAAGACCATGTTTGTTAAAATGAGGTTCTGACTTTCTAGGAGAGACTAATTGCTAGGAAATAATTCTCACAAGGCGGGTAAATGATGTAGACTGCATGGTATAAATTCTTAAATAAGTTCTAATAAGATAGTACCTTCCTCTCATTTGGAATCTACCCTCCAAAAATCACATTCAAAGTAATTTGACCCTCCTCTCTGTTTTATTTCAACTTTTCATTTCTTCCTTTATACTGTAAAGGAAGTTTGTAGCATTAACTTTTCATTTATGTTTATAATGTAATGTAGCTCTGTGAGAGGTTTAAAGGTATGGTACATGTGAGAAACATACCCTCTACATTATTCATGTGACAATCATGAACTAGAAGAAATCTTACATTCTTGATACACAGAGAGCTGTATGAATACAGCAAAGATGATTGGTCAGTCCAATTTGATCCCTGCTTGGTAACATCTCTGGGGCAGAACATGAGTGAGAACCTGGAGCCCTAAATTTACCAGCATTTTTGTATAAACATGAATCATAGTAAGTCATGTTTTATGGTTTCATTCATGTTCAATTCAACCACAGGATACAGACAGGGATTACTTTAAATATAAATAAAGAAAATATGTGGAAAATTTCTCATCTGTGTGCTCATTGTAACTAGCTCATCTATACAATTCAGAAACATGATTTTCGGCTGAACTAGCTAGAAGTTGACTTGTATCACCTGAGTAATTTCCTGATCCCTTTTCCACTTATTTCTCGTCATCTAAACCACCAGTCTACACAAGTAGCAAAATTATATTTGGATTAGAAAGCATGATATACTTTGTCACAAACTTTTACAGTGAAATTTGGGGGTATGACATTGTCTTTTTACTATTGTCGAAACAAGTGTGAGCCATAGATAAATGAACAAACTGCATGTCTTAAATGCTGTTTTATGAGCAATTCTTAAAATTTACTGTCTGCAGGCTATATCTGAAGACAAATATTGCTTGTGAAAATAATCATTGATCTTTAGAGGTCATATTCAGTCTCTACACGTAGTTTATAGAGGACTATCCCTTAAGTTAGAAAGTGGTAAAGATGTCAAAAATTTAAGGTGGTCTTAAATGGCAAAGGACAAATTTGGACTAGTGTCTATTTGTGACTATTAAAAAACTCTTGAATTTTATCCATCACCTACACAGCACACAGTGCCACTCAGCTAAGAATGACTCCTCCTGTGTAACCAGCTAAATTACTTTGGCTACCAGGCCTATATTTTCTGCTTGATACATGGTAGTTCTTTCCCAGGTGCCTGTTCTTTGTGTTTTCTACAGACTTTTCATCCTCAGTGGCCACCTGGCTTATATTCCCTTTGTTTGATTCTAGCTCCCATATCCCTCCATTCTGAATAGTTTTGCAGAGATCAGCCTATTCTATTTCTTGCTGAATGCCTCCCTTTCTCTGAGTTACATTTTGTTGTTTTTGTACTCTCATTTAATCTTTTTTACGCCTCTTTTCTAATTAACTCCATCTTGCCTCCTTCATTATGCTTGTAATGAGGTCACAGAGGTGTTCAGAAATTTCTGCTTTTCCCATCTGCTCCAGGGTTCCAATTAGTTTTCTTTGGAATTCTGAAGTTTTTCTTTTGCTTAGTAGAAGCTTCCAATAAGGCTAAGTCTAGGATGGCCTCTTTTCTTTCATCAGTTCACATGAAAACTTTCAAGATTATTCAGGCTCTCACTAGTGTAAAAGGCATCATTTTCTCTAACATAGAAATGGAATTAGAGACAACAACAGTTGAGCTACACAGAAAATTTAAATATCTTTTGAAAGAGTGTGAAGTCTGTTCTTCCAGATTGCAAGTAGATGCAGGTGAGAAATTTCAGAAAGACACTTTTATCCACACTTGGACGTGAAGGGTATGTAGCTAACACAACAAAATGAATTTTAAAGGAAATTTGCAAATAATATATTTTAAGGAAAAAGTTTCTTAACTTTAGTATCTTGCTCGTGGAGCATTATTTTCATATAGAATTTTTCAGTAGACTACTGTTTAGCCTTTGCTGTGGACTGAATTCTCTACTCCACTCCCACCAAATTCATATGTTGAAGTCCTAACCCCCAAATCCATATGTTGTATTTGGAGATAGGACCTATAAGGACATAATAAAGGCTATATGAGATCATAAGGGTGGGCCCCTAATCTGATAGGATTGATGCACTTATAAAGAGGGAGAGAAACCAGACCTTTCTCTCTCTTTGCATGTGCTCTGAGGAAAGGCCATGTGAGGATAAAGTAAAAAGGTGGCCATTTGCAAGCCAGGAAGAGAGCTTTTATCAGAAACTGAACCCAGCCAGAACCTTATTCCTGAACTTTTCAGCTTCCAGAACTGTGAGAAAATAAATTTCTGTTGTTTAAGCTACCCAGACTATATGGTATTTTGTTATGACACCTAAGCAGACTAATGTAGTCATTAAAAGCAATTCTTTCAAAGAGAGAAGCACTCATGTAGTTTGTAAAGCACTACACAAAGCTAAATACACTAAATTTTAATTCAAAGAGAATAGGAGAAATTGGAATCCTCATACATTGCTGGTGGTAATAATAAAATGGTATAGCCACTTTGAAGACAGTCCAGCAGTTGCTCAAAATGTTAAACGTTGAGTTACCATTAACTCAGCAGTTCTACTCCTCTGTATATACCCAAGATAAATGGAAACATACGTCTACACAAAACTCATACATGAATGTGTATAGCAGCATTATTTGTAATAGCCCAGAAATGGAAACAACTCAAATATCCATCAATTGATGAATGGATAGATAAAATACAGTATATCTATTCAATGAAATATTATTCAGCTATAAAAAAGGAATGAAGTACTGACACATCTACAACATGGATAAGCTTTGAAAATGTTATACTGAGAAGCGAGTCACAAAAAATTCATAGTGTATGATTCCATTTATACAAAATGCCCAGAATAGGCATTTCATAAATCCATAAAGACAGAAAGTAGATTAGTGGTTGCCTGGGGCTGAGGGCTGGGCCACTGGAGAAAATAGGGAGTGGTTGCTAATTAAATGATGGTGGTGGGAGGAGGGGAGAGTAGAAGTTGGGGGAGGATGAAAATGTTATAAAGTTAGCTTGTGGTGATGGTTGCACTACCCTGTGAACATACTGAAAAACATGAATTGTACCTTTGAAATGGGTGAATTGTATGATGTATGAATTATATCTCAATAAAGCTGTTAGAAAAGTGTACATACCCATACATAAACACATAGAGAGAAGTGTACCATAAGGAAATACATCAAAATATTAATAAAGGGTTTATGTATGTTTTCAGCTGATTTTCTATTTGCTTCTTCATGTTTTTAATTTTTTTTTCAAATTTTCTGTATTGAATATACTTTTTAATGACCAGAAAATTAATAAATATTATTAACAAAGTAAATTTTCTCAACTCTCATGCCCAATTGGTAAAGAATCTAAACAGAGTTTGGGCTTGGGGTAGTAAATTAAAGAAGTAACAAGGTGTGTATACATAGGCTTCTTGTCTCCAAATTCCCTGTCTTTCGTGATGAGTGTCCTTCTACCTCCAGATGTAGGAGGTGCTCTTTTCACATGATAGAATTATTTCCTGCTTTCAGGGAGACAGAAAGGAGAGCCAGAGTGTCCCTCTTACGTTGGCTGTTCACTGAGAAACTTTAATTCAAAATAATTAATATGCCATTGAGGAATATTTTGGGATTACCTACAGTAGGCATTAGACATGGTAATACCAAATAATGTTAATGCCAACCCAACAATGTTAAGAGGCAGTAATCAAGCAAAAGCATTTATTTGGGATCAAAGAATTGCAATTTATGTTACACAGATCTGGGTAGCAACCCAAATAGTGTCTCCCTGGGGAGACAAGTCATGGGCTTTAAAAACCAAAAAAGCCAAAAAAGAAAAAAATAAAAAATAAAGGAAATGTCTGCATAAATTGCTTATAAAGAATTTTCATTGGTGTTGGCAACAGAAAGTTAGTCTTGGCTAAACATGATTGGTTGCTAAGGCTATCACTAAGCTAAAGTCTGTTACTGGAGCAAGTTGCAGGTGTTCTTGCAGAGTTCTTGGAATATTTGCAGTTTGGCCCAGTTCTAAAGTTCATGTTTCACCCAGTGAGGACAGGCATAAGGTCCACTTCCTTAATGGCTCTGGGCTCCATTTAAAAATCTTTTGACATAAGTGACTCCATTTTATTTAATTTTTCCCATTAATAATAATAGAAAACACAAGCTGCTTTATTTTGTGCCAGACCTTGTACTATGTGCTCTACCAGAGTTATCTCATTTAATTTCTTTAATCCTCACAACAGATTTTTGTGAGTTAGAACTCCATCACTGATTCAGATACATACGACTTTGACTTCCAGAGTGCTCCAGCTCACCTTCTGAGCAGTTTGGGTCATCATCATATTGCTTTTCCATCAGTTCCAACAGCATGCCTTGTTCCTCCTGACTCGGCCTTTTGTGTATGCTATTCTCACTGTCCAGAATGTTCTGCTATCCATTCCCTTCTACTCCCAACTCAAAAACAGTTTCCTAGTTAACATTTACTTTTAGATCTCAGTTTCAATGACCCCTTCTTAGGCCTTTCTTGACCCCCAAATCCAGGTGAGATCCAATTATTTCATGATGTTATAACACTATGTACCTTTCTTTCCAACAATAATCTCAGTTATACATTTATGTGCATTTGTGCGTTTATTTGGCTCATTGTGATTTCCTACACTAGATTATAAATTTATGGCCATAGGAACTATGGCTAGGTTTCAGTTTTATGCATTATTTATCTTTGATCATTATTATCTTCCCAGCACTTAGCGCATTGTATGGCGTACAGTAGTCATTCGTTTAATATTGTTTGGATAGATTGTGAACTTGGGGACTTTCACTTTCCCTGTTTACTTTTGAGAGTCCATCAGTTTACAGTGCTTCTTTCACTACATCTATGTCATCCCTTCCCAGTACTTAAGAGTGACCATGGGCACTCCAACAATTTATGGCACTCAGGGTTTTTCCTGAACAATAACAGTCATCATGCTACTGTGACTTCCAGCTTCCATCAGCCTCCAAGATTCACTCCTCTCCCTGTTACTAGCATTGCTCCAATGAGAACAAAGTCTTTTAATTTTGTAGATTCATGATCAAACACAGAGATGTGTGCCTTTGAGTTGACCACTATTCGAGTCAAAACCTGGAATAGTTATTTTTGAGACAAAAGGATGAGAAATGATCAAAGGTTGGGAATTTTTAGTGCAAATAAGGGTTGGTTCATGCATTTTAAAGGCATGATATTCATAATATCAGAGTGCAAGATGAAACTGCTAATGTAGAGATTACAGTTCAAGAAGGTAGTAAAACTTTCAGCTTCAAAAGCAGGAGAGACCAGCAACTTGAACACTTCTCTCTGTCTTCTTGAGGGAAATTTAAAAAGGAGACATCTCTGAATTGGGTTTTCAGAAAGTTAAGAAGTTACAAAATTGAATCCACTTTAGGATTTTCATTATGTAAAAATATTCCATGTATATAAAAGGGAAATGACAAGATGAAATTGTTTTTTTGAGGTAACAAGATTATAGGTGAATGTTTTCCTTTATTTAATTTTGATTTACTTTCATATTGTCGTATGCAATATATAACATATTTTTTAAGGAAGTCCAAATCTTCTGTGGTTCCAAGTTATAATTACTGTGTATTTCCTATGTGCCGAGTTCCCTGTTATATCATTTTCGTTGTTCCCAATGACACCCCTGAGAGGAAGATGCTGAAGAGGTTACAAAAAAAAGATAGAAATTTGCTCCAAGTCTTCTACCCTGTGAGAGGTAGAGCTTGGATTTGAGCGTTGCTGGATCCAACTCCTAGCTTAGTTTTGATCCATTGTCCTACTCTACCTCCTTTTCGAGTCACTTGACACAATCTCCTCAAAGACTTTACAAATTCCCTGACACTGGTAAAAGTATTTCTTCCTCTGCTGCTTTGTTACAATTAACTAATTATTTCAATAAATATTTGTTAAACATTTGCTATATGCCCGTGATTGTTCTGGTTTCTGGATGAACAAAGGTGAACACAATGGACAAAGTCCTTACTCTTAGGCTACTATAGCAGAAGAAAGATAATAAACTCTCAAAATAGCAAATAAGAAATCTATGAGATCACATTGATATGTAGAGAATGAATGTTGGTTATCTAATAGTGGCTAGTTATTGGACCCCAGAAGCTGTTTATTAAATAAAATTAATGTGAAGCCCACTGTGAGGAGGAAGCATTGAAGCTGAGACCCAAATAACAAGAATGCTTCCAGCTGAGGAACAAGTTTTTCCTAAGGCCCTGTGGCAGAAACCAGCATAGTATGTTCAAGTAGTGAAAAGAGAACAGTGTTGCAAGAGCATGAAAGATGGAGAGAGAGGTGGTTGGAGAAGTAGGATGTAGCCAGATCACATAGGGATTTGTAAACCAGAGTAAGGAAAATGGATTTTAGTTTAATGGACATAGGAAGTCATTGGAGGATTTCAACTCAAAAAAGTATTATTCTGGCTGCCGTGTGGAAAATGGATGGTAGGGGAGCAAGTGTAGAAGCAGAAAGATGAGTCAGAAGGCTGTTAAGATATTTCCACACACTGACACTGAGAGATGATTGTGGTTTTGATGGAAACAGTGGTTCTCAGATTGAAATGTTCAACAAAATCACCTGGAGGGCCTGTTAAACCACAGGTTGAGGCCCTTTCTCTTCTCCCTTCCCTCAGGTATCTGATTCAATACATCTGGGATGGGGCCTGAGCACAGTCCAGCAAGTTCCCAGATGAGGCTGATGCTGACTCCCCAGTGGACAAAGGTGTCAACAATACAGATAAAAGGGGAAAGATTCAGAATGTATTTTAAAATTGGAGTGACAGAACTTGTTGATGGGTTGATTTTAGGAAGCAGAAAAAGAGAAGAATCAACACCTAGAATTTTGGAGAAGTAGGGGAGGGCTTTTCACTGAGATGAGAAGGAGCAGTTTTTAGTGGGATAGGAGTAAGGGAAGAATCAAGATTCAATTATATTAAAGGAAAATTATGAGGGCATTATATTTTATATCTTTATACTGGATTGTATTAAATATATGATGATTATGGTGATTCAAATCCTTTCACTGAGCTGAAGTGGGGGGAGTGGTTGGTGCAGGGGAAATAGCTAGCTTGGGCAGGTCCCAACTAAGTGTTGGGGGCCAGAATAGGGCTGGAGCTAAAGAAGGCGCAGTGTGGATATTGGGAACCAGAGATATGTTTCAAGCCAGGAGGAGAAATGACTGAACCAAAACCACGTCAGAAATAACCATGGAAGATTCTACATTACAGGATTGGCTGGTGTTTCTGTCTAGGGCATGTGAGTTGCAAAGTGCTTTGATGAACCAGGCCAATTTATAAGATGAGTGGAAAGACAGGAGCCTGTTTATTAATCAATACATGTGATAATGATAACAACTAACATTTATTGAATGCATAGTGTTTGATAGGCGTTGCTGAGTACTGTATATAGATTACCTAATTTAACTCTTTCAATACCCTATACCAGAAAAACTCGTTTCCTCTACTCTCATAACACTTCTGACACCAAATGTGTGGGGCTTTCCTACCAAGTCTCCATTTCTTGGTGGATGCCAACTGGGTGTCCTACAATTAATCCAATTCTGACACTAACTGACTAGAGTTAGTGCAGACCACACAGGTTAAGAGCTCAGTTCCAAAAGAGTGCCCCCCACCTCAGATACCAATCGAAAGTCCCAGGTTGTCACCTGTAATTCAGACTGACCTACTATAAATCAGGGGTTTCTGAAGCCCTCTCTTCAGGTTTGATCATTTGCAAGAATGGCTCACAGAACTCAGGAAAGCGCTTTACTTACAATTACTGGTTTATTATAAAAGATCCATGTATGGTCAGGCCACTCAAGATGGCTGTTCTCTTGCTCTGTACATCCCCTGCCTGACTAGTGCCTGCATCACCTACTCCCTACTCACCTGACTGAACTTCCCACTTACTTGTCTCAGGCCTCAGCTAGTGATTGTCCTAATCTGTAGATTAGAACATCTCCACCATGATAGCTTATCAAAAGGGTGGTGAGGGACATGCCCCTCTGCTGGTTTCCCTGGTAACTGATGAGCCAATCCGACATCAAATCTCCCTATAACTGGTAATCTCCCCCTCCCCCTGGGAGTGAAGACTGCCACCATGTCCACCCTGCCATCTGCTGCACACCATGGTGTGTTGCTCCAGGACCTTGCTTCAGACATGTAGATCCCCCATCCATTAAATCACTGATGGCTCTGTTGCTGACTCCAGGCTCTTTCTTTGGTCCTGAAGTTGGGCAAGTACAGGGCTTGCAGGCCTGCGGGGTACAGCCCAATAATACAATTCAGGAACAGCCAAATGGAAGAGATGCATAAAACAAGATATGTGGGAAGGAGTGGGGTGTTTCCATGCCTTCTCTGGATGCATCACGCTCCCAACAACTTGTGTTCACCAACACCTCCAAGACCCCTTTGGTTAGTAGAGCTTTTATGGAAGCTTCATTAGGTAGGCACGACTGATTAAATCATATAGTTAAATCATTAAATCATATAGCCCAATAGTGGTTAACTCAACTTCCATCCTCTTTCCTCCACCCTGAGGTTCGGGGGTGGCCTAAAAGTTCCAAGTCTCTGATCACATTGTTGGTTCCCCTGGAAACAAGCTCTCCCATCCCTAGGTACTAGTCTAGGTTTTTCCCCACATTAACATAAACTCAGGTGTGGTTGAAAGGGGCTTGTTATTAGCAGTAAAAGACATTACTTTCACCTTTATCACTCTTGAGCTACTTCAGGAGCCAGGGACAAAAACCAAACATTATAACAAAAGATATTCCTTTTACCTTTATCACTTAGGAAATTACAAGGGTTTAAAGAGCTCTGGCCAGGAGCCAGGGAAGAAAAGCAAAATATGTATCACTTGTTATATATCACAATGTCACACCCTATGAGATAGGTATTATCTCAATTTTATAGATGGGGAAACTTACCTGAAGTCACATAGCTAGAATGTGATAGAGCTGGGATTCATACTTGGGTGCTGTTGAATTTCAACATATTTTAGGTTTTAATCTGTACAAGTCTAAAACAAACATTTTAATTGGGGGAATTAAATAGCTTTTTGCTGCCTAGTCTATAAAATGTTTAATATCAGCTTTAGTTGGGGACATACTCCCCCTATCCTCCTTACGGCATTACTTCTATTGAAAAATCTAGACCCAATTATATCATTGATAGCTCCTCTTCCAGGAATGTAATTCATTATATGCTTGCGGACTCTTTGCACAGTCTTTGCCTGAAAACAGTATCTTCAGTATAGAGTTAGCTACAGTTGATATCACTATGTTTTTTTTAAGTGTTAATACATTAATTATATGCATGAAAGTGTTAAATTTCCTTGAGAACACATTTCTTTTTTTCTTCTTTTTGCTTCCCAGAGAAGAGAAAATCCTCACATTTTGAGATGCCAGGCCGTGTATCTACTTCCCCTCCCTTTCTCTTGCCTGATACCTTTCATCTTGTCTCCTGTTTCTCATATCCTCACCTTCCAGAATGATGTTTCCTGAGGACACAGGAAGAGAACAAAAGATAGTCAAAACACACGACCCCTTAAAGATAGGTGTACCTTTATCTTCTGCGCTTGCTCCCATGCCACCCTCTGCTTATGACACGTCACTCTCCTGAACTTTGGCTGCTGGTACAGTCCCTGATTGTCTCCTATGCAGACAAATAAGGGAATTCCACAGGTTTGCTTGGGGGACCAGAGAAATAAGAAAGATATTTTCTTAACACATTAAATTCCATGGGATTTTTTTTTTTTCTGCCCAGAGAAGCTTTCCAGGGTTGTTCACTTGCTATTTTCCCCAAGTCTCTGAATGAGTTATTCATTTGAAAACTTGAGAAACTGAGCAAGGATGGGAATACTGAGGAACTCATGAACTGAATATAGGCTCTTTGAGGGCAGGGAGATAGCTTTCATTAAAAAAGTAGATTATTTTGCAGTACTATATTATGCTAGATAGTCATTTAGTAAATCTTATTCAATTATTTAAACTTCATAGAAACCACTTTGCAGACTGTGCAGCAAAGACCACAGATAATACAGTATGCTTTATCACCTGCTTTCTGGCCTTTATTTCCACAGAAAGGACTTTCAAATATACCTTGTGCTTACAATTCTAAAAAATACTTTAAAAAACCGGACTTTATTGTATGAATTTTGTACTTTGAAACAGTGTTATGAAAATGTAAAGCAAAACATATTTTGTTTGGGTGTTGATTTGAATTAAATGAAAAAGCAAGAAAATCCCGAGTTAGTCAAGTAAATAGAAGTATGATGTAATTGGGGGCTAGGAGGTGCTCAGCAGTTCTTGTTTCTAAATATTCCTCTAATAGTACAGATAGGCTCCCAATATGTCTCCGTTAGCTGTGAGGAGTCACTAATTTAAACGTAATCTCCTGGGAGTAGCATCAAGTTGTCATTAATAATTGATGTTGGAAATATTTGATATCTAATTAAGAGTAGGAGTTAATGAGAATGGAGTCCAGGGTAGTTGGAGCAGGAATGGAGATAAGCATGTTCACAGTGCTAGCTTTTCATGGAGATGGACTGAAAAGAGTGATGAAAATACAAAAGAAAATCTGCCCCAATTAGGTATACCGAATCTTCCATTCTGAGGGAGATTCCCTTCCTTAAAATCCCTGCCAACAGGGAGGTGGTGTGCATTTTAACTACGCTACATGACCCAGCCTTTCTTCTCTGACCAAAACAATTTATCTTGGTTGGGGGGAAGGAGACGGGGTGGTGAATCTGACAAAAGGGCAGCTATTCAATAGGGGAGTCAATGACCTATGGCATGGCCTAATACAAGATGAGATGGCCCAATTAGATTCTCACTTTTAGTTATTTGAACTAAATTAGTGGACAGAATTAGGAGCTGGAGCTCAAGGTATGCTATGGAGTGAATTTGGCACCATGGTGGGCCATAAGGAAAGTGAAGATTTTAGGGAACTTACATTTTGAATAAGCAAAGGAAGGCAGTAATTAAGACCACCTAGCCCAGGGAAGGTTGATGCAGAGAGTAACTGATTCTTCAAGACTGTGCATAACCTCACAATAAACTTCCCTTCTCTTAAGATGTTCTATGTGAGCCTCTGTTGTAGTCAAAGGAGCCCAACTAAAGTGTTGCCTGATTAATTCTTGTTTAGGATAATCTTGACAGCAAATACTGAGGTATGTGACCATTATTCCACTAAATTCCTAGAAGTAAGAAATTTCTAGATGTGATAAGCAGACATTTAAGGGAATGCATTAAATTTTATATGCTTACTAGCAATCTAATTTGAAAACCTCTCAGCCCATTTCAGACTTCTCAGCCCGCTTACTTCTCTGATCTACTCTTGTATGAAGATAAGTTCTAAGACTATGAATAAATTAAAAGAAAAAGGAAGGATGACAACTTTTTTACCTAGAGGAATGTTAGTAAGCTTTGAAAGACAACCATGAAATTATCTGTAGCACTTGGTCCCATCAAATAAGTGTAAGTGAAATTTCTTCCAGATTTAGCTCAATACTACTATTCAGTAACACCAGGGTCTACCCAAACTGAGTATATTAAGACATTTTCTTTTCGGATTAACCTACTTTTGAAAGTATATCCTACAGAAAAGTCTGCTGTTGGCATCATTCCTAACATTTTGGTTTTCACAAATGATTAGCTCTACCATAGGATATGAAGAATAAATAAGAGCAAAAGATCATAAAATGAGACCATATTGTCCAAACATGCTATGTATGCCTTGGCAAACAGAACGCATATATTAAGACAAATCATATCTAACTTGCCAGAGAACTGGATCAAAGCTGGCACAAAAAAGACTTCTGTTGGACAGCTCAGGAAGGGAAGCTTAACAGTGGTCCCCTTGAAGTAGGGAGACCATATAATTTATCATCCAGACTGGGACACTTCTGAAAGTGCTAGGGACACTACTAATAATTACACTAGGTCAATAGATGTGAACTAGAAGTTTTCCAGGAAACTGAATATATGGTTGCCCTATAAGGAAGACAATTCACCACTTCCTCTGCAAAATATCTTTTATCTAATGGCCAAAGAGCTAAAAAGCGGAAAGTCCTTAACTTGGAAAGAAGAATGTTCTAAAATCCAGATCTCTTGAAAATGCATACTGTTAAAATGATTAATAAAAGTCAACATACCAAGGGTTTTATCTTTAGGACCACAACTGCCACATTTTAAGAGAGTTAGCTTAGGCACTGAGGTGTTGTTGTGGGAACTTTATCCAACGTGAAAACAGTGCACCTCCAGTATTGCTGTGAGGAGTCTTGGTTGCCAGGGTCTCTAACTCAGTTGCACCAGACACACCAAACCTGAAGGCTTTCTGGGCCAGGTCACATGCACTGAAATTATTATTATTTAAATTGAGGTAAAATTCATAAAATATAAAATTCACCATTTTAACCACTCACAATTTAGTGGCTTTTATTACACAGTGTGTGCAATGATTACCATTATCTAGTTGCAGAACATTTTCATTGCCCCAAAAGGAAGCCTCATACCTATTAAGGAGTCAGTCCTCATTCCCCACTCTCCTCGGTGCCTGGCAACCACTAAACTACTTTCTGTCTCTATGCATTTGCCTTTCTGTTTTTTTTCATATAAATGAAATCATATAACATATGGCATTCTGTGTCTGACTTCTTTCACTTAGCATAATGTTTTCAAGGTTCAACCATGTAGCATGTATGGATACTTCACATATCAATTACTTTTCACGGGTGAGTAATATTTCATTGTATGGGTATATGATATTTATCCATTCATCTGTTGATGGAAATCTGGGTTGTTTCCACCTTTTGGTTATTTTGAATAGTGCTGCTGTGAATATTCATACACAAGTTTTTGTTTGAACAGCTGTTTTCAGTTTTTTTGAGTATATATCTAGGAGGAGAATTGCTGGATTACATGGTAATTCTATGTTAAACTTTTTGATGAACTGTGGAATTAGTTTTATAGGCAGGACAGCTGTAACAGTATTCTCAAAGTGGTCACTCAGGAGAGAGAGTTGGGGGTGGCCATCTAAGTATGGGAACATTTCCTCCAAAGATTGAGGCCCAAAGATGTACATCACTTTCTAACACTTAGTGGGAGTACATTAGTCTGGTTATTTCTAAGGTAGGGAGACTCAAGAAGGAAGCCTTAACACCCAACCCCTTACTCTACCAATGGATTTATTTATTCAATAAAACTAAGTAGGAAATTTGGCAGTTTTTGGTTAAGAATTTTCTCTGCGTACTACATTTCTCTTGGTGCTACTGAGTCCCTCTTATTTCTGAGGTTTATTTTGAGTTTAGCAATCTTCAAATTTTACAAAAGGAAAAATAACTATGTTTTTTATTTTTTATTTGTCAAACACCAATATCCTTCATGGGCTGATCTTTCAATATCTTAAGAACAGTTTATTTCTTGTTTTGATAAGAAACTGCTGATATAAAAATAAACTATCTTAAAATAGAGAATATAAGCACACTGCCATTTTTTCTCTCCTTAGAAGTATTATTTTATCTTTTTTTTTTTTTTTTTTTTTGTGGTACGTGGGCCTCTCATTGTTGTGGCCTCTCCCGTTGCGGAGCACATGCTCTGGACGCGCAGGCTCAGCGGCCATGGCTCACGGGCCCAGCTGCTCCGCGGCATGTGGGATCTTCCCGGACCGGGGCACGAACCCGCGTTCTCTGCATCGGCAGGCGGACTCTCAACCACTGCACCACCAGGGAAGCCCTATTTTATCTTTATAAAATCATTTTTATTGTTTTCTTCCCATGAAATGTTTTGTTTACTAGAAATAAAACTTTTCTTTGCATAGGAACAGAGGAACCACATGTCTTTGAAAAGCTAACAGATAGGAGTCTGTGATTCTAGTTTACCAATATTATTTCAGAATTTAAACAGAGGGTTGACTAGCTTCCAAAATTAAATTGGAAATTCTGTGATTTACTTTTGTTCCTTTTGGATGGAGGGTCCAAGAAACAAGTTTTATTCTGGATTTTCTTGTTTTTCATCTAATGAAGTGGGGTGGAATACCTAGAGGAACTACCCATGCAATCACTACCTATTATGATTAGATGGTATTTATAAATTGTTTTCTAGCTTCACAAAAGTTCTAACTCTCTGCCTTTCTGAATGTTCACTCAGCAGATTTATTATAGGTGAATCCTTTTGACCTCTTATGTGATAATTTCTTTGCTTTTAAAGTAGGCTTTTGGGGGAGGTGAATATATAAGAAATATTTATAATCATGATTATACATGTGTCAATTGATTATATTTTAATACTCCTTTATTCCAAGATATCAAATGAAAATATTCTTCATGCTGCTTTTTAGTAAGAGAATTTTGAATATTTTTGTCTTTCCACTATTGTGGCATTTATTTTGCAAAACAAATTAACTTCCCATTTATACTCCCAAGCAACACACCTTTATTGATTAAGTAAGACAATTACGATTTTTTAAATTAAATTTCAAATGTTTCCTGTGTTATAAAACTGTCACAATCTATAAATAATAATAAAAAATTCAAGAGGCAATGACAACGAGAAGAATGAACTAATGAGCAAGACTAACACAGGTAATGTTTCATGTAGACCGAAAATGTGTATCATACCCTGGACACCTTGCAAAGATGTTGGAGGTCGGCACTCTGGTCAGATAATTAATTTTTATCATTTCAGAGATCCAGGTTGGCCATGTTGTGTGTGTGTGTATTTATATATAACTAAAAAAAATTCTACAGGATCAACAATGGAATGCAGATTGTAATTTGTTCAAGTTTTTTTCTTTTCCCAGTTTTGTTCAAACACTATCATTGTAAACCTTGAGGTCTGAACATAATATTTTGGTATTCAATGTTGGGTAGAAGATGGTTAGCAAAGAAAAATCACCCTGAAGTTCCAGACTCTTTTGACTGAGAAAGAAAGAAAAATAACCAGGAAGAGAGAACAGCAGCAAAGGGGCAGCATCTGTTTCATTTTTTTAGGAACTGCCTCTCATGGACCCATTCATTAAAATTCCAAGGTACCTATGCTTGATTTCTGTTAAGCTGCATTTTAACCCTGTTGGATTTGGAGTAGAGAAATAGAGAGAGGGAGAGCAAGAGAGAGGGAGAGCAAGAGGGAGGGACTAAGGGGGAATGTCCCTGATATAAGTGTTTCATATCAACTACATTGGATAATAACTACTATGGGGATTGTAAACTCTCAGGCACAGTAATATATTTTTGAACATCTGAGATACTTACTACACACTGAAAACACCACGAAATAAAAATAATCTCTTCACACTTCCCAACTGGCTGTTTATCAACTTTTTCCTTTCCCACATTTATGCATGAAGTGTCCCTTCACAGCCAGAAACCCTGTGGTGTTTTTGGCTCTGTTTTGGACAGTAACTTGCTTATTTTCAGAGTTAATGGCAGAAAGCAAAGAAAAATGTAGTCCATTAGTGTGTTACATTATGTAAAGAAAACAAGATTGCTAAATACTGCCATCCAGTATACTTTCCAAGCATTTATTTAAACATTTTAATTTCAAATCAAGCATCAAATCGAACAGCTCCCCAATAATAGAGTTGAAAAAGAGTTGTTTCTGTATGTCTTAGAGCGATTGACCCACTTATTTAAACTTTCTGTAAACCCATCCTCTATCAAGCAGCCTCCAAGGGGAAACACACACATATGTATACTTAAATAACCACAGCAAATATTGAATATTAACTTTCCTGTTTTTCTTTCCTCTTCCCCACTAAGGGAATAACAGTGTAGGGTTTAATTCTTTGCATGGCTATGTTTATGAGTGTGTGTGTGTCTTGCGAATTTAACAAGCATGACAATAAAAGATGAGCAAAGTCAGTTGCTGGACCAAAAGGGTATGTGATCCAGAAACTTTGAGGTTCATCAGGTACAAATTTTTATAATGGATACTGAGGGTGAATAACATTGCTCGTTTTTTTTTTTTTTTCTTTTTGCTGTATGCGGGCCTCTCACTGTTGTGGCCTCTCCCGTTGCGGAGCACAGGCTCCGGACGCGCAGGCCCAGCGGCCATGGCTCACGGGCCCAGCCGCTCCGCGGCATATGGGATCCTCCCAGACCGGGGCACGAACCCGTATCCCCTGCATCGGCAGGCGGACTCTCAACCACTGCGCCACCAGGGAGGCCCAACATTGCTCGTTTATAGATGAGCCTGAAGCCAAATATATGCTGTCTGTCGGAGGGCTGCAAAGAACATGATAGGGCTACAAAAGCAGATTTTTCTTCCTTAGGTAGGGGATGCTCCTGCTTATATGCTATTTCAGAAGCAAAATTCAATGCTAGCTCATAGGCCAATTGTTCTAAGGAAATGTTTTATTTTGCCCAGAACAATTAATCAAATTATGCAATCCAAGAATTAAAAGTTATTTTCTCTGTGTTCATGTAAAACCAAGCAAATAATATATCCAGATTCTCTCTCTCTCTCTCTCTCTCTCTCTCTCTCTCTCTCTCTCTCTCTCTATATATATATATATATATATATATATATAAGCAGTTAGGCACTTATTCTATATATCTTTATAAATGCATAGAAAAGAGGGACTTCCCTGGTGGTCCAGTGGTTAAGACTCTGTGCTCCCAATGCAGGGGGCATGGGTTTGATACCTGGTCAGGGAACTAAGATCCTGCATGCTGCACGGTGCAGCCTTAAACAAAAATAAATAAATAAATAAATAAATAAATAAATGCATAGGAAAGAGTTTAGTAGAAGACACTTGTAACTGGTCACAGTGCTTACCTCTTAGAAGCTGATTTGGATTAGGGTGATGATCAAGTGGAACTTTAGAGTTCTTGTAATGTTTGTAGTTTAATGCAAATGCATAAATGTGTCACTTAAGAAACTAAAAAGTAAAATAATTTGAGAAGTTATCTTTTCTACGTGCTTGCCCTTAAACAGAATATCTAAGCTATTTAAGATAGCATGTTATTTTTTATGTAAAAATTTTTATTGATGGAGAGCTTCATTTCTAGTCATTCCAGTGTTTTGTCTTGTTTTTTTTTAAACATCTTTATTGGAGTATAATTGCTTTACAATCGTGTGTTAGTTTCTGCTTTATAACAAAGTGAATCAGTTATACATATACATATGTTCCCACATCTCTTCCCTCTTGCGTCTCCCTCCCTCCCACCCTCCTTATCCCACCCCTCTAGGTGGTCACAAAGCACTGAGCTGATCATTCCAGTGTTTTTTAAACTCTAGGGTTGAAACTTTTTCCTTTATCTCTAAGCTAAATCAAGAGAACATAAATATACAGAAGTATTTCTTTTAGTTCTGTTTTCTTTGTAAGGTAAATATAAGTGAAGAATGCTCAGCGGGCTTCCCTGGTAGCGCAGTGGTTGGGAGTCCGCCTGCCGATGCAGGGGACACGGGTTCGTGCCCTGGGAGGATCCCACGTGCCACGGAGCGGCTGGGCCCGTGGGCCATGGTCGCTGGGCCTGTGCGTCCGGAGCCTGTGCTCCGCGACGGATGAGGCCACAGCGGTGAGAGGCCCGCGTAACGCAAAAAAAAAAAAAAAAAAAAAAAAAAGAATGCTCAGCAACATATTATGAAACAATAGAGCAGTGCTGAAAATTTCTAAGAATTAATGGCAGCATTTAGGACAATTTGACAAGAAGGATCCCTAAAAACATGGATTTATTTATGGAATAAAGTACAAGAGCAAGAGTAAGAACAATACTAGATTTTATGTATAAGGCATTTAGTTGTAAATATCATAATCCAAAAGACTAGGTGTGCAGGTGAAAAATGCAGAATAGATCAAGAGCTGTGCAGTGGGGTTTTCACTTTCACCTGCACATGTAGCAGCTACTTTCAGTAATGATAGTTTTAGAATAGAAGGGACAGCAATACAACACAATATTATATAACTAGGATAAACCATTTCCCAGGGTCTTCATGCAAGGACAGTCACATAGTTTTTCCCCTGCTAGGTTAAATTTGGACTGGCTAAAGCCTCCACATGCCTGATTGGCCTGAACCAACCAGTTTACCTGCTTACCTCCTTAACTTACTGTCAGGCTCCCTGACTACCACGGCCTTTTGTCCAGTATGACACAAAAAGATCTTTCTATTATATTAACTAACTGTTTAACAAGATGAACATCTTGAATTTCTAGTAATTGAGAATTCCAGGGATTGTGTTCCATAAAACAAATAATCACTAAGAAGAATGAGATCATGTATTGTTTAAGTTGCATAACCAAGTTTATGAAGAGTTGATTTACATTGAAAAGGGTTATGTATAAAAGAAGCCTGACTTAATAGCATGAGCATCACTAGTTGTGATATTAATGTGGCCACATCATAGTATGAATGGACCATCACCTCCTATTTTTGAAAAACATACAATTAAAAATATGTTGGAATACCAAAGGCCATATTTTCAGTTTATACAATCTAACAATTTAACACTCACATGTCCATATCATCTTAGAAACTCTCATGTAACCTCACAATAATTGAACATATTAAGGAGCAACATCTTTTTATTTTTTTAAATAAATTTATTTATTTATTTTTGGCTGTGTTGGGTCTTTGTTGCTGCGCACAGGCTTTCTCTAGTTGAGCCAAACAGGGGCTACTCTTCGTTGAGGTGCGCAGGCTTCTCATTGCGGTGGCTTCTCTTGTTGTGGAGCATGGGCTCTAGGTGCACGGGCTTCAGTAGTTGTAGTGTTTGGGCTCAGTAGTTGTGGCTTGTGGGCTCTAGAGCACAGGCTCAGTAGTTGTGGCACATGGCTTAGTTGCTCCGCGGAATGTGGGATCTTCCCGGACCAGGGCTCGAACCTGTGTCACCTGCATTGGCAGGCAGGTTCTTAACCACTGCGCCACCAGGGAAGTCCTGCAGCATCTTTATATATATTTTGTAAATGATTTCTTCCAAAATATACTAATACAGTGTTACTTAGAGTATATTAGCATCAACTTAAACTTGATAATATTGCTACCCCTCTGGCTTTAGCTCTGCTTAGCTGGCTTGAATTTCCCTGGATAGCAATTAAGGCTCACAGTTCAGAAAGTCTAATAAGCTTGCCACCATTCCTAATAGCTATATTGCTTGGGCCACTGTTTTTACCTATGGGTAGTAATCCTTTTGTAAAGCTTAAAGATTATTCTAGTCTTCCTTTTATGTAGCCTTTAGATCATCTTAGCTTGAATCTGTATGCATAATGCTCTATTCATGTCACACTATCCCGTGACCCAAATCTCTCTTGGAAAAGCCACTAAAACTAAGAAATAGGGGGAAATGGCAATTATTAGTTGGCCATGACACATATTTTCCTTTTCAGACCTTTGAATCATGCTTTTATAGCAGATCTATGATAAAGCAGGGCAGTGAGGCCTGCACAGCTGTGGTTTAACCTCAAGTGCTTTTGTCAAATTTTGTTTTTTTATGAAATGTATTTCACTTTTGGCATTTAGAAGATTGCAGCTTTGAAGAATTCGCGTGGACCTTCTGCAAGCATTTTATTTTGCTAATGAACTAAAATTGATCTCTGTAATTGAAAGATAATGATACTATTTGACTATAATGACTAAACACCAAGTGAATTTTTACACAGTCCTGGTTATAAAATGACTGCTTTATCTTAATTGTGAAATCAGATTGTATAGCTCCTTGAAATTGTTTAATTATTAAAGAAAAAAATCAGATGAAAAGAGCAGTCAGAAGGATGCTGGACTGGATGTCTGCAGACTTGAGTTTTATGCTGGACTTTTTGCAAAAGCTTGGACAGATCACTTAATTTTCTTGGGACTCAGTTTTTCACCTATAGAACCTGGTAGAAAAAGGTTATTTAAGGTCTCTTCCAGCTCTTCTATCTCTAGAATCTGAATCCCATCAAATTGATTTTTCATAGTAAAAAATACGAACAAAGCTTAACTGTGAAATATTTGACAAGCATTATCAGGATTGAACATGTTTTAGATGTTCAGTGTTCTGTTGGAGAAAAGAACAGTTAAGAACGACTCCTACCCCTACTCCACCCCCTCATAACATGTATTTCTTTAAATTTGAAACACTGTGCAACTGCCAGTTGCTCTAAACTGGTTTTATACTTCTTGTGGTAAGGATGGAGAGAGAATGATTCAACCTATAATTTCATGGGGCATGTTGTGCTTTATAAACTCAGTAACGAACAGTGGGTTGGGTCGGAGATCTGGATCAGCTTAGGTGATTTATAGTCCAGACTATACTTTACTAGATTTATGCTAGATAAACAGGGTCATTAGAATTTTTTTTTTCCTTTTGGGGGTAGGAAAAAGAGAGACAGAAAAGCAAAACTGCCTGCAATACCAAAGCACCTGCTTTATTAAATCTTCCCCAGGGAGGTTCATTATTAAGCTCTGAAATATAAGCTTTTACTATAAATGGCAGATAGGGACCCGAACTCTCTTCATTTTTAATATGCATATTTTACTGATTTCTTATTAAAATCAAATTTGCCAGTTGGCTCACACACAAAAATATACTTCTTTGTAGAATTTTATGGGTGGATACAGATTATTAAATTGTATGGAGAATGTTTACATATTCATTTAAAAGATTCCTCTATGAGACAAAACATATTCATTTTTATTGCCTTTGCATTTCTAGAGTCTGTGTAAGATAACTGTCTTAAAAATATCAGAGAGAAGATTTTAGAAATAGGTAAAACAGATTTGCTTAATACACCAGAAAATATCTAGTTTTATTTTTACTGAGGGATTAAAAATAGTATATGCACATATATTTTGAAATGAAAAGGTATAAATAAAAATGCAGTTGTAGAGCAGATAACCTGGATTAATAGAGTACTATTTTTCTGCCTTAGTATTCACATGAGGCTAGCTTTTAGCCATTTACATTAATAAACTTTTTGCCAAATAACCTCTGAGTTACAATACTTGGTCTGAATACATTTTTTTTAAAAAGACAATTTTTTTTCAAAGGAGTACATATCTTATTGCCTTGTAAAGAGGAATCATATTCTCATAGTCTTTTGTCCTGAACAAACAAATTCCATGTTTGCTACTCATGATTTTTTTTATTACTATTTATTATTAATGATAGAAACACTAATTCAGTTTAATTCAGACAGAAGAAAATAACATTTTTGCTACAATTCAGAGATTTCAAATCATTCAAGGATTGTGGTAGACAGAAGGTCTATTTTATCTAAACCTGAAGAAGAAGTGAGAAAGGAACCACCTAGAGTGGGAAAGATTTTGGGATTCAGAGTCTATTAAAGGAAGGCCGAGGTTAAATTATGGTGTTGGTTTAGGCAGGGAGTAAGCCCAGAGACACCCTGGATGCACCTGTAATTATAGCAAACCTATGTTAATTTTTCTGGCATTGGTTGGCTTATCTGAAAAATGGGGACAGTGGTAGAAAGTGAATATAAGGCAAAAAGAGTGAAATCTGCTTATAAACCATTTATATTTGAAAATTATTCTAAAACGGAAAAGTTATTTTCTGTAGACGTTTAAGTAATATATTAAAGCAGATTTTAATGTAATAACTTACTAAAGAGCCCCAGAAATAGGGGTGTTATTTTTTGGGGAAGGATTATCATTGTTCAGAACAGTGCTATCTTATTTACGGTATGAACTGGAATCAAACCTATTCCATGAAATCAATTTTTCAACAAAACTGATAAAAGATAATTTAATTAAAAATCTTATGAAAAAAGAGGTAGTTAAACCCCAATAAAAATGGGAGAGAGAGCACAAACATATCAAGGTTTATATATATAATTAAAATCTTTTTACACCATCAGTCACTTTCACTTTCCAAACTGAAACTATTTTAAAAACTGTTTTATTTTTGGTGGTATTCTGGTGATTACCTTCATCACAGTCATTCTCCAAACCAGGAAAAAAGGCAATGATATCACAACTGTGAGACCATAGTGCTGAACAGGTTTGTTGACTTGCGTACAGGAGGCTAAGGAACCAGCAAATGCTTGAGTGAAATTGCTCTTGAATATGCTCCTGTTCCTCTGAGCTGTTGCTTCAAGCACGGCAATTTCAAGTTCCCTTATGCAGGGGTTCTTTCTTTCTGGTTCTTGTGAGATAAATTTGCTAATACTTTATAGGCAATGATGAGTTGCACTTTGATTCATTAGGTCTATAGATGCTATTCTGTTTTAGAGACTGAAAAGAAGGTAAACATCTGTGTTGGTCTAAATATTGCTAGCTAGTGGGGGAAGGCAGCAGAGGATAAGGTCATCCTCCCTGTGTTTGGCTTCTGGCTAGATTCTGTTATGATTTAAGAAAACTGCAGCTCAGAGATTATTTTGCACTCACAAAATAGACACGTGATAATGGTAAGAGATAATGAAAAAGGGCAACTTGGAAATGATAGAAGTAGAGCTGCCTTTGGTATGACTTGATAATGCAGTAGGAATTTCTTAGGATATAAGTGACATCGAGATTTCTGAGGATGGAAAGAGAGAGAACATTTTAGGGCGTTGTTTGTCTCTTTTACACTGGATATGGTTTAATATTGCTTTTTACCTTAAGATTTAGGTGGGTTGGGTTGGGATAGTGATTCACCTCAGTGGCCATAATCTTTTTAGTGTTTAGTGCCCCTACAGTCCTTAATCTTGCTTTATTTTTTTTTTCTTGTACCCTTCCAGACTTTTCACACTGTAGGTATTACCCTAGCCCTCTATTAGAGAGATTATAGTGAAGTAATGTGGTATTAACTTGAGTTTGCTTTGCTCATTATGATGAGAAAAGTTATTAGGAATAAGATAACAGCTGTTTACAAAAACTGGTTTAGAGACCAGTAGTTCTCAAAGTGTGATCCCTAGACCAGCAAGAGCAGTATCACCTGGAACTTGCTAGAAATAAGAATTCCCCCTTCCTGCTCCAACCCCCCCATATGGAATCAGAAACTCTGGGTGTGGGCCCAAGAATCTGTTGTAACAAGCCCTCCAAGCAATTCTGTTGTGTGATAAAGTTGGGAAGGAATGTCTAGAGATCAGGGTTCCTTTTTTTCAGTTCTACCGCTTTCTAGCCATTAGATCTTAGTTAATTTGATGGACTTTTCTGAGTCTCTGGTTCTTGTGTTTGTAAAATGATCATCAACATCGGCCTTTCCAGCCCTAACATATTGTGAGTCTTGTATTCTAATTACTTGGTGAAAAAGAATGTGGTAGGGAAAAGCACTGCCTGTACATACATTTATCTCTGCAGGTACAGAGATACATCTGATATTGCTCAGTTACATGCTCCTTCCACATGTTTAATGTACAGTTATCCTTCTCAATTCTCATTACCTCTGTATCTTTCTTGTAGCAGTGACTATAAAATAAAATGAGCCTACTAAGTCTTGTAAGACCAATTCAGGTGCAAGTAGGTAGAATAGATGAAAATGATCTTACTTTTAATTGTTGAAGATGACACAAAACATCAATGATATTATAAAATGTAATTTTAAAGTACACAGCTTTTAGTGGAATGGCTTTCCCCAAATTCATCATAAACTGAGCACTCAGAAAGTACATAATTAAGTTTAGAAGCAATAATAGTGTGACATAACCCTCTTTTTACATTACATAATTTATTCAAAGTTTAGAAAGTGATAAACATAGTTTTACATAAGGATCTGCTAAAGCACACCTCTGGTAGCCAGGTGGAGACTAGTTAGTTCAAATGGTCAAAGGATAAACTTTTACTTGTGGGTTTTCTATTCTCCGAAAAGCAACTTTTAAATGGTAACCTCCTTTTCAGTTTATTCAAAGGTATGTTTTCATGGTTTGCAAAACTATGTCTTCTACTGCAAAATACTAAATGTATGTCTTTATAAGTATTAGTTACAAATGTGAGTAGTTATATAAACTGAGATCTGGGTCTCCTCTAAGAGACTATGAACCCTGGATAGTAAGAAGTCCAGGGGTTGACATTTTGTATGCTTGGGTTTTTTCAGTACTGCAGACAAAGTTAACCCCTTTTATCCCATTGTTATACTAATCTGAATCATTATTTATATACATATATGGCGTGCCTATTTTTAAAAGGCACACCAGTGATAAATCTGCTTTGACTAATTTGAAATAATTTGGCAGAAGATTCCTTATATTAAAAGAAAAATTAGTCCACCAGACACATTTGGCACAGTTATAATCTGACTTTTCTTGTCTGTGTATGTTCATAATCTCATTCAACAAAGTTGAATACAATATACACTCAGTTGCTTTGTTTAAAAGGCTCTGTCTATATATATGCATGCTTTTTTCTTTATACAATTGAATGCTAATAATTGTAAGCTTGTTTATGGCATCATGAAAGCATATGGATATGACAATTTTTAATTATTATCTTGTATTTTGCTTACTTTCTTGGTATATATAAATCAGGCAATTATTTTTTAAAAAGATACTTTTAAATGAGGTCTTGGAGTAGCTTCATATAAAATTATACAAGACCAACTTCAATTGAGGGTGGCTTTTCTGCATCTTGTAGAAGGTGATAATATACTTTCATTTACAATAAATGATACCAAATTTCTTTTGGCTTTCGGTGGACACCGAAATTTTTTGATCAGAACCTGTTAAAAATATAGAAAGAAGACAATAAATGGTCGGACTTTCTTTTAGAGTGGCAGTTTCATTTGTCCAGAAGGGGGAGCTCTCAGTCCACATGCAGCAGAGCAAAGCAGACAGTCTAGTATCTTATCTGCTGCTTGGAAATTGTCTGACAGGAAAATATCAACATAAACCATGCGATTTGCCGCTGGAGCACGCTGGACCTCATCTGCTTAAAAAGATGCACGGATATAGTCATCACGGTTCATAATTTAATAAACTGCTAAAAAAACCACACATTTTCATTTTAGCAACTTTGGTCTCACAACTAAATTCACATTGCTACAAAGACATTTGAATTTTGCACTAATATGTCATGAGCACTGCACCCATTGCAAATTAATGAGTCTCTGAATAGCACTGTGCATTTGTCATTTGAATTTATGCTAATGCAATGAGGTCTCCTGGTGATGCTGATAGTCCATAGCAGCTGCTCGAACCACAGAATGTACCGGCACTTCCCTTCTACTTCTTATTGCTACCTCTTTTCTTAGCTTTTCTGGCCTGTCACTTAGGCAGCAATCGTGTAGCTGGTTATTGATAGGGCTGCTAATTATCTTTGACTTTACACTATTGGCCTGACCCCCAACACTGAGCAGAAGTAATGGATCAGTGTTGAGAGAATTATGTACATCACACAGTGACAGCCTCAGACCAGAAGGTCAGAATGAGTTCATTGAGAACCAATGGTATTTACAAAGAATGTTGGCATGGAAACTGGTAATATTTTTCAGTGATACTGTGTAATTAATATCAACAGATCAATGTAAGAAAGTGTAATTTTTATAATCATAATGAATAGCATTTGTATGTGTGTGCAAAAAGAGAGGATGGTCCTTTCAGTTTTTCCCTTTTCTATCCAATCTATGCTATTGCAATCCTTAGAAAATAGTTATGGCAATGCTGCTGGGTTATCAGGGTGTCTGAATCTTTATCATGGTTGTACAAATTGCCAGTGGGTCAAAGAGATGTGGTGACACAATTGGATCTAGTGGAGGGATTGTTGACATAGGGACATACATGTGGGAGGGAGGCACACAAGTAACTATTTTCACCAGACCAAGTCAGTGAAAAAAGGTTTGCAGTGTCTGTTATTTTCTTTCCCCAAGTCTTAATTATGAAATTAAAGATTGTTTTAGACTAGTGTTTCTATTTGACTGGCTTCTAGAATGAAGAATGAAAGTACGTAGAGTTTATTCTAATAGATTCAGGAAATTAGATATGGTGTTTAGAAATGTCATGAAAAAATTAAGCAGAAAATTAAAACTAAAACCAAAAGTATACGTTAGGTTATGGACCTTTTGAAAATTGTTGCTGAATTTAAGAAATGCTCTTTTTTTCCTGAGGCCAAAGAAAAACATGCAAACTTTTTCTTTCAAACAAACACACACACAAAAAACACCCCATTTCTTAAAAGGGACAAATAAATACACACCCTGGTAAAATGTAGCACTGTTAGCATTCATTTTTTAGATTGTTAAAGAAGCTAAGTAAGAGTCAATTCTTGAATTATCTCCAGGGGCAAAAAGCATTCCAAGGCAGATATGTGTAATTATTTGTTAAGCGATATGAGGAAGTACTGAGTATAGAAGTAAAAGTGACCTATTAATCTCAAATAGTACCCAAGAGCAAGAAAGATCTTTTCTTACAAAACTCATAAAAGGAAGAAGATTTTTTATCCTAACTCCACAGCCTAGTAAGCTGCTCAGATCACCAGCCCCAGGAGATGAAAACACTTCTGTTTTTCTCTACCTGTTGGCACCAACCTAAGGGTTAAAGGACCACTGGAGAGAAAGGAACTTGTCTTAGAAGGCAGCACGTAGGACCTTTACTACAGTGCCTCCGTTTTCTATCAAGGCGGGGAGATGGTTTCACTCTTCTTGGAAAAACTTTGAAATGTAAACTGTTTCGATTGATGGCTCCTTCTGGCCCTGGCAACTCTTTTTGGTAGCTGGTGCTCTTTCTGTAATACTTGTTAAAAACGTCTCCGTAGCAAAGATGTTGTTTTTTATGTGATTTTTTTTTTTTAAGTCAGCGCATGTGTGAGTACAGACAGGCTCTCATCTTGCTCGGCAGAGACTGGCAGGTGAACACCTACTCCTGTTGCCCTTATTCATTTGCAATACTTCATAAGATTAGTCTCTTTGAAAGCTGTTTTCGGTCTAAACTGTCAATCCTCTTCGAATGTGGTCCCTCTCACTGGGAATGACTTCTTAGAACTCATGAGAATGCTGTGGCCTGAAAGTCCCTTTCTTAGCCCAGAGATACTTCCATGAGTGTCTGATAACCTGCCCCTAAACCTTCTACAGCAAGGAGGCCTGGGGCAGCTTTAAAAAACTGGACACACTTTTAAGGTATCATATGTTTTAGAGCAGTCTTTCAACTGCAAATACAGCTTCCAATACCATTCATATAATTGTATTCGTTTTTATCTTGTGTTGGAAATTCCATTTTTGGTCAGTCACCTATGAAATGACTGTGTGTGTGACTTTTTTACGTTCTTGTAATAGTCTTAAACTACATCCATGTGAAATTGATCAATCTGCTTAAACAGATTGATTTAGAGAGTGAAATTGGCCAAACTGTACAAACCAGTGTGAAAAATACCCATTTTAGTCTAAATGTTGACTACTTATTTTGATCTGATGGACTTATAATGGTTAAATTATTTCTTTATCCTGTGCTATATAGAGTCAGGTTCATGAGTTACATATTATTATTCATTGGGGTTATTTTTCTTTGTCTGATCGTAGTAGATGCATTATACTAGTCTTCTCTGTTTTGCTGCTGTTGCTTTTCTGAAAGATTGTACTCCCTTGAATGCACCATGAAGAAGAAAGCCCTGTGACCTCTTTCCCAGTGGGGCCGACCTCTCCCCCAGTGTTTTGCATTCTGAATTCTCCCACTTGCCAGACACTCTACTCACCAACAGCACATTCTGAGGCAGTGAGTCTGCAAATCAATAGAGATTTGACTTACAAGTGTCAAGGCAGGTGCTGACTAAGTGTATAGTCTTAAGGACAAGACGCCATACTGGTTGTAGTCCTCTTCAGTCAAGAGGCTGCTCTGGTGCTCAGAGATGCTTCTTTCCCTCCATTCTCTTATTATGCACATACACACACATACACATTCCCTCATACACACACACACACACACACACACACATATGCATATAAAATATATATACACATAACCTCACATATGCACACATACACAAAGACTGGAATTATCATATTCTGTTGTTTTTAATTTTTAAAATTATAGGTAAACAAGAAACACTTCTGTAAAGTTATAAAAATTTTCTCAAACACATTTTTAAATTATTTACTAAAATACAGATAAATTTAATTCCTCATAACTCAATATGAAACGTTTAACTTCTTATGGCACTAAAAATTTAAGTAACGATAGATTCTGTTTCATCTCTGCATTCAAGTACATATGTACTTGGTGCACTGTGGTTCCTGAGTGGCATGTACAAGCCCTACTTCAAGGTCCCTGCCTTCAAGAAGCTTATAATATAGTATGAAAACAAACATAAACAATATAAATATATATAAAAGGTATAAACAATATAAAATTATTTTTTGTATTAAAGTGAAAGTGCTAGGTTGTATTTACTTTTTAGAACAATCTTGATTTCTTACATTTAATTTTCATATTTGGTTTTCAGAATACATGGGAAAAATGTAAATCAGAAATGAAATGACATAATGGTTTGCCAGGTCAGTGCTTAACTTGCTTTTCTTTCCCCCATTCCCTCCTTTTTCTTCTTCTTCATCCTATTAGGGACCTCAGGGCTAAGCTGAGACCCTATCCCCATTCCCATGGCCAATATTTGAGCTAATTAGAAACCAAACATAGTATGAGACCTCTCTACAGACCCAAGTGGAAGTCCTGGGATCATTGGCCTTCTTCAGCAAGGATTCAGTTTTCAGTAAATTCCTGCCCTTACAAGCTTTCTTTCTTTTTTTACAATGGCTGAAATTTACTGAAGAGAATTATGGCAAGTCACTCTCAGGGAGGCCTTAATATTTGCATTTGTTAAGTGAAGATAAATTTGTAAAAATTGTAAACAATTAGATGATACCTAAGAAACATAAAGAAAAAAATTCTCTTCTCTATACTTCCAAATGGTAGTGTCACAGAGTTCCAATTTTGATTACTTCAGGATCCTGGAGACTAATGCATAGTAAAACAAACAAAACAAAACAAAAAACAAAACCTAAAAGTATTTAAATTAAAATATGTTTTGAGTTTGACTAAAATGTAGTAGAAAGAGGAAAATCAATTCAACCTGGTAATTTTATGTTAAGTATACCAGGTTGTACAGCACATCTCTAGAAATTATTCATCCCACGTAAGTGAAACTACCTACCAGTTGAACAATGCCTCCCTATTTCCCCTCCCCACAGCCCCTAGCCAGCACCATTCTACTCTCTGCTTTTATGATTCAGCCTTAAAAAAGTAAATCCTGCCATATGTGACAGCATGGATGAACCTGAAGGACATTAGGCTAAGTGAAATAAACCAGTCACAGAAGGACAAATACTGCACGATTCCACTTACATGCGGTATGTGAAAGAGTCAAACTCATAGAAGCAGAGAGTGAGAAATGTTTTAGGGAGTAGATGAGAGTGGAAGTGGAAAGGGAAGTTGTGTGTAAATCACTTCTCTTAGGTGCCTCAATGAATCTCTGGTATCATCTTCTAAGTTCTTTAACTTGGTTTGCTTTTAGTGAATCACTCACCTTTCTGCTTCTTTCTGCTATAGACACTGGGAGGTAAACGGAAAAATAATCCTGAACTCCAAAAGTGCAGAACGAGTAAGCACCATCCCAATTGTTTATACTATATAGGGGGAGGGGCAAAGATATTTTAAAACTTACAAGTGCACTGATAAGAGAGAAATTATTGAAGAGAGGAAATTTGAGACTGTCATCTAGCATTCACTTAAGGTCACTTGAGAGAGTCCTTTAAATCATAAACGAGAAGAGAAATTAAAATGCCAAGAATATTATTTGAACAGTATCTGCATAATGTAACGATAGGGTATTTGTGGGGCCTCATCCAATTCATGTGGGGACATTAGAGTAAATTTTGACACTTATTTTTAAAACCAGAGAACAAGGTGTTACATGTGAACTAAGGCCCTGATCCTGGAAATATGATCCATGGCCCTTAATATTTGGTTAGGTGACTAGAAAACTTCAAATTCACAAGCCTGTCAGGCCCATGTCACATCCTTTGGCCTCTTTGTGTTCCCTTAGGGCCCAATTTAAGGGTATGGTCTCTGCAGGGCAGGACAGGCATGTAGAAAGTGCTTGCCAAGTGATTTATTTCGCTAAAATATGATAATCAGCTTAGTAGGACTTGGTAGCTTAAAAAATCATAAACAGTATTAAAAAGATGTCTACATTCTGCATCTTTCAAAAAAAAAAAAGAGCCTTCAGAAATCTGATCTGGCACTATGAAAATAGACTCCACAGAATATTCTTCCCCTTCCTCCTCCCACACCCCAATTTAAATCAACTAATTAAGAAAGACTGTAACTAGAAGGGAATGATTAACTCATTAACTTAATCATTGTCATACTTGTGAATATGGACTTGTACCAGAGTTAAGAGGTTAATGAATTCAAATATATTGTCAGAACTGTCTATGGTTTTCAAAGAGGAGGATTTTATATTCTGTAGTTTATGTGTTTAGAAGTTAGAACTCAACTGTGATAAAGTTTGACATCAAAATAAGTTACTGAAATTGTGCAGAAAATGGTGGGTAGGAAAAAAAATTTCTTATCGTTGTTGCCAACACAAATGCTACCTTCAAAGCAACGGCCACCCATACTACCATCATCTTCATGTAAATTTTTCTTTCTCATCTGGGTACCTGGGAATTAACTTGATTGGGTATAGGCTGTCCACACATAGGGATGTCTGAGATCCCCAGATTTCTGTCTTTGCTCATCTTCTCTTCTTACTATGAATGTTTTGTAGCACTTTTATGTCTAATATAAAAGTGAAAATTTTCTAAAATTATGTATACAGTCCAGCTCTCTCTAAGCCCATTACCCACCTTGTTATTCATCAAGTATAGCAGGCACTGAGCTAGATTCAGTGGATCCACCTGTCCTGGCAGTGCTTACAACCTGGGGAGATGCATTCAATAAATGATACAAGTAAATATCTAATTATGAACTGTGATTAGTATTCAGTAAAGTGCAGAAGATGATGAGAGATTACCACCTCTCATGATGGAAACTGATTTAGATTTTGAAGTTCCTCTAAGGAAGAAGCAATTGTGTCACAACCTGAAGAGTGAGCAGGAATGACCTAATGAAAGATGGGGAGGATGAGAATTCTAGGCAAAGGTGACAGGGCATCCAAATGTCCTGAAGTAGGAAAGAGCTTGGCACTCTGACGAAACTGAAAGAAGGCACATGTGCCTGCAGGATAGTGAGAAAGAGTGGGTGATGGAAGATGAGACTAGAGAGGAAGACAAGAGAAGACCATGCAGAGACTTTGCTGACCATGGGATTTAGGATTTTATTTTAAGAGAAATAGAAAATGATTGACAAGTTTTAAGAAGCATTGACATGATTAGAGTTTTGTTTAAAGAATATGACTATGGTAATATTTGTGGAAAATGTACTGGAGGAGGGAACATAGCGGAAACATGAGAACAGTGGTCTAACTGAGGGAGGATGGTGCCTCAGAAAAGAAGGTGGAGATGGAGAGAAGGACATGGACTCAAGACAGAATTGATTGATAGGTTATGGATATTGACTAGATATTGAATGGATAGGTAGAATTGATAGATCAGATGCCTGCTGAACAATGTGTAGTTGGGAAGGGTTTGAGAGAATGCCTCATTTGTCAGAGATTTCCCACCCTATACTCAAAATTGCATGCTAATTCCATCCTTTGGGAAGAAGTACTATGCAGGATAGCCATGTGACACAACTCCAGGGAGACCATCATGATGTTTTCATGTGCTTGGTATCCCCTAAAGCTGTACAGTGCAATGGCCCTGGGGATGTGGAATATTGAATGTGCTCTGTTGCCTGTAAAGGTTATAAAATAAGATGTTATTTGTGTTGAGGGCTCCGATGTATGATTATGCTCTCCTTAGAGGCTGGCTGAGGGCTGGAAAGTACAACCTGGCATGGAATTGTGTCAGTCCTTAGGAAGGGGACACCTTTTGCTAATTGGCCTACTCCAAGTAGGGGGACATTTAATGATTCACTGTCCAAAGTGTTGCTCTTGTATGCCTGAAAGAGTGATCTTCTTTTAATTATGTATTCCATTAGTCAGATATTATATGTGTACCATAAATTCACCTCTTCAAACCATGCAAGATGATAATTCACTTCTTCAGATAAATTGAATGTACTTTTAAAAAGTTGGTTACTCTGCTATACAATTTACTGCTTTAGCAAAGTAGCTGCTCAAAGTGATAAGTATCTTTTTTCTATGGCGGGCCAATAATCATTAGCCAAAACAAGAAAAGAAATTCCCAAACCCCCAAACCAAAGCAGATTAATCTATTTTCTAATGAAAATAGATTCACAAGTCATACAAAAATACAATTTTATATCATGGCTAGTTAAGGAATGAGACACTGAGGGGAAAGAGAAAGAGGAAGAGTGTGAGAACATAATATTTTATTCATTGTGCTTTGAATCCTTATATTTCTTTGTTCCACTGCCTAAGCCCCGAATTTCCTTTCCAAAGACTTGGAAAATAATCTTTCTCCTCCTAACAGTTACTGAAAGCCATGAGTGTTGTCTGGCCCCCAATAACTCTTTCTTGGCCACTCTATTATTGTTACAACCCATGCCTATGCTTCTCCCTCAGCCCATCTTTATCTGAAGGCCAAGATTCTCCCAGTGTCCATGGTGGGAATATGGGATCCAGCACCTCCTTAAACTCTCTCTCTCCTGGTGATTTAAGTCCTGTTGTTTTTCAATGCTCATGTTTCCTTCTCACACCCAATCTTAAATGCTGAAACCAACTACTTGGGACTCATCTGCCTCTTTTCTGAGAATCTCAGAATGGAGTGCTGTATGTGATGTAGGGACCTCAACCATACAATTAGAATTCTATTCTGGACATTTGCACAACTGGATGAGCTTATCAGTCAAGAACGGGATGTTGGGTAGGCAATTAATAAGGAAGCTTGCCAGGGGCTTAATGAAATGAAGTTCATGACTGGTTTCAGTTTATTGTCTGGTTCTCCCTCGCCGGTCTAATTAAAGCACAGATTTGAGAGCTAGAGGGGAGAATTGAATTCTGATTAATTTTCATGCTGGTAAGACCTTAAACTCATTTCTTACCTTCTCTGGGCTTTAAAGTCTGTAGTAATTTGGCATGTGCAGAGCAACTGCCTAAATGCTGAGTCATTTTTGCAAGAGAACAAAGCTTCTAGAAAGCTCAGTGGATGGTTTTTCACTTCATGTAACCTGGAGTGAACTTCAGATTGGAAGGCTTACCATGCCTCAGTTGGGACAAAAGCCCAATGAATGACAAGGGCCAGCACAGTGTATGCTTACAGACTGTTGCCGACTCCTCACCCATAATCATACAACTGCTGGTGTTGAAGCAAATTCTATTTGGAAATAGGCCAGATTCTTCTGTGTTTCCTGGGGGGCCTTAGAATTTTATAGTGTATGTTTATATTTGTATAATCAGCAAATTTTCTAATTAAGTGAGAATTAGAATGTTTTACTAAATATGTTTAAAATTATTGCCTTTAAACACCAAACTGGACTGTAAAGTATAGCTTCCAAAATTGTGTGTAATAATAATAATATATTGTATAGTGTTCACTCTGTGTAAACACTGTTTTAATTGCTTAACTTATATAAGTTCATTTTATGCTCACAACTCTATGAGATTAATTTTCTCTTATTAACCTCAGTTAACATATCAGGATATTAAGGCAAAAAGAGATTAAGTGTTTTGCCTAAATTACACAAAAACTCAAGGTTATACAAAAGCTCCCACTTTTTTTTTTTTTTCTGGGAGAGTCTGGCATAAAAAAATTCATCAAAACTCTACCTGGGCTGCTATTTATGGCTATTTTTGTAGGAGGAGGCAAAACAATCAGGAGATGGATACCTGCTCTAGAGACTCATTGAGTTGAGACTTAGTGACAAGGAGAGGAGATTGGAAGACTCAGATGGCTATGTAGAGGGCAGTATAGATAGTGTAGGAGCATCATAATATTCAAGATATAAGGAATATATCTCTTGGAATTTTATGGGGATAATTGATAGATAAAGCAGTGATTAAAGATGGAAAATAAAATAAGGAAAAGCAAGAAAGGTTAATTCAGGGAACTTAAGTGGACAGGGTACAGTCCTAATGCTGATCCATGCTTGAGTTGTTCAAAGAAGACAATGTTGATGTTGCATAGAAGAATCAATTGAAACCCTGACTGAATAAGATTGGGCTGCACCAGTGACCAGAGGGAACCTATACAATTGATTCAGTCCTTGGTTTGGGGGGAAAATAGGGCCAAACGGTTGAGGAATTTACCCAAGCTATGAGATACATGTACAACAGTCAGTAACTGTATGCGTTAAGATTGGCTGCAAACATTACACATTTTAACTCATATCTCAATCCAAACGAACTGTCTAAGAATAGGGAAGTGATCAATTGGATGCAAAGGTATTATCTTCTTTTAAAATACCAACATTTTAGGGGCTTCCCTGGTGGCGCAGTGGTTGAGAGTCCGCCTGCCGATGCAGGGGACACGGGTTCATGCCCCGGTCCGGGAAGATCCCACATGCCGCGGAGCAGCTGGGCCCGAGAGCCATGGCCGCGGAGCCTGTGCTCCGCAACGGGAGAGGCCACAGCAGTGAGAGGCCCGCATACCGCAAAAAAAAAAAAACAACCCAAAAAAACAAAACAAAAAAATAAAATACCAACATTTTAAAACGCTTACAAGAATTTGACAGGCTCCAATGGATATGTTTTTCCTTCAGAGCTCAATCATCTCCAAGCCAAAGTTCTCTTTTTACAATATATATTTGATAATGTCACCTCTACTTTCCTGAAATAAACTCCACAGATAATATAAAATCAATAATACCACAACTTTTATATAAAGTAAAAATGAATAAAAGATTAATGTTAAAATAGTATGTATTCCCATACATAAATATTCTGGCAAAGTGACACTAGAAGATATCATGAGGTAGTCAGATGTGTGCCCCTGAAGAATCCCTGTGGATTTGATGGCATAAATGCAAACTGACACAGTTGTGTTATACCAGCAGCCCAAATACCATGAGTGGTGTTGCTGTCAGTGATGTGATTTTCCAGAATGATGAACAACTATAGGTATACTTTCAAACAAAATAAAATACAATCTTCTCTCGCTTTTCATAGTAGTTACATTCCTCAAATATCATGGATATCAAAACAGCATAAAGCACACTTTGTGTTTATACGTGAAAGAAACTTAAGTTGTAGCCTCAGGTTTTCCCCCTGATTGAATGTCTGGCATGATATTCCAAAGTCAAATGAGTTGCTGAATAATTTCTCGTGGTGCAAGGTATGTAGCATCCCTGGGACCTATTCACTAAATGCTAATAGCACCCTCCATCATTGTGGCAACAAAATAATTAAATGCCAGATCCAATCATGGGTACACATAGTTTTTAGTCAGCAAAAGCATAGAAAATCAGGCTCTGATGTCAGTAGTGTGTTAGGATGATCAGAAGACCATTTTTAGCTCATCAGCACCTTGGCTAGGCCATGTGAAAGCAAAACAACAAAATACCCCAAAACTGAGTGGCTTAAAACAACAATGATATATCCGTTTTCACAATTTGGTCAGTTGATTGGGTGGTTAATTCCTGTGAACGCCAGTTGAGCCTCTCCAGTCATGGTGACAGTCCAAAATAAACCCCATACATTTTCAAATGTCTACCTGACAAACTTCTACTCACTCTCCAGATCTTAGTTTAGATACATTGTCAAGGAGACGTTTCCTGATTCCACATACTAGATTGAATTCCCCTTGTAGTACTCCCATAGTATTCATTTCCTGACACTCACATTTTTAATTGCTTGGATATTTTCACGGTCACACTGAGTTCTGTGAGGGCAGGTCCTATGTTTTATTCATCATTGTATCCTTGTTACCTTGTCCCAGATAGTTTCTTAAAAATTGTTTTTGGGCTTCCCTGGTGGCGCAGTGGTTGAGAGTCCGTCTGCCGATGCGGGGGACGCGGGTTCGTGCCCCGGTCCAGGAGGATCCCACATGCCGCGGAGCGGCTGGGCCCGTGAGCCATGGTCGCTGAGCCTGCGCGTCTGGAGCCTGTGCTCCGCAACGGGAGAGGCCACAACAGTGAGAGGCCTGCGTACTGCCAAAAAAAAATTGTTTTTGTATTACATTGCACTGAGTTGATTTGAAATTCAATTTGTAGATCAATTGCCCAAAAAAGTGTGACCTAATAGTTTTAGAAAATATTGGTAGGTTATTTAAAATGTCATTGTTTCAACTTAAAAAATTTACCTTTGGAGATTAAATGAAATAGAATTTTTGATCAATAGAAAAATATCTATACAACATAATGTACATTCACTCTTCAATGAAGTATTGCATCATTACATTCTTCACTTTTCTGCTAATGGGAGATTAGAATCTTCTTTGCATATGCAACATTACCCATCTGGATTTCTAACCACTTTCTGTCCTTTATTTCTTGGGTACATACTTTGAATCTTGAACTTGGTTTGAGTCTTTAGCTATTTGTACTAAAACCCTGGATATCTTTTCCTCCTAGGGATTTATCTTCAGTTTTGAATCACCCATCTGTCTCATTACAGCACGCTCATCCATTAATGGTTGATCCTTGTCCCGACTCTCATCTTGTCCCTCATGGTCTAAACCTGATCTGCACAGATGTGAGTCTCAGTCTTCACCCATGTATCTAACCCTATATTTTGTCCTGAACCCTGTGAGAACCTGTGGCACTCACAGAATTACTTGAAGGAAAGAATCTAGAACATGACTTCATATTTCCACTTTCGCAGTGTGGGTTCTCCAGGGAAATGAAAATGGTTTATTCATATTAATAATCCTTTAAAATACCTTCTTATCACCAATTTCTGAGCCCTTTCATGGTTCTCGAATGACAACTTTGGTAAAAGTCTGACTCTAGTTAATATAAATTCCATTTCTTCTCAGTTTCCTAGGATTCAAATCACAGCGATTTTATTGTAATATTATGTTAGCTTAGCCAGCACAATGTACTTGAACTAAGACTGGAGGTCTCCCTCTGAAAAACAGGGGCTGGGTTAGATTGTTTCTAGAGCCCTTCACAAATGCAATACTGAAATTCCTCTCACATTGCTTCCTTGTATGAACTCCTGAATTGCTGGTTTCTCTCTGCCTCTACTTGGTGAATATCAATTCTTAGATAAGAAGTTGAAACCTGGGAGAGTAAGGTAGGACTTGAGTAGGTAATTTTTTATTTGCATGCATGCTTTACACACATGCTTAATCAGCCTTGCAGTTTGAATAAGTAGAAGAAGCAATGCTATGTATTTGAGCTATTTTGAGACATTGAAAACATTGTGTCTCTTTCAAAATTGGCCACATCTTTTTTGATTTGCTTCCCACTCTGAACATAAAACAGGTGCACGAGCAAGAGTTGGCACAAAGTGAAAAAGTTTTTGCACTGAAGACTGATCATTTCTTGTAGTTCACTTTTCTTAGTCATCAGTGTTGATTCAGAGATATTAAGTATGGTAATAACTTGAAGCCAAATTAGTCAAGATTTGGCCAGCGCTAACCAGGGTTTGCTTTAACTGTGGGAGGAACTTGCAAAAGGCAATATTGATTATGTCTGGGATATGCCAATTATAATTTGACATTCTGATTTCTGCTTTCTGTTTAACTTAGGAGCAGATTCTGCTTTGCTCCTTTTGTGAAAGACAACTGGATGAGTGAAGATTACTACTTGCAATAACACTAGAAATTTATCTGAAATTAGAGGCAGAGCAAAAACAATATCTACTTTTTGTTCATTCTGACTCAAAATGGGTGGAAGTGAGGAATATTACCGAAAAACATTTTCTAGGTAAAAAGAGAAAGATTAAAAGAGTACAAATGCCAGGAGTGATGCTTGAGATGAAAATTAAAACAAAATATAATTTAGTACTTGGTAGATACTAAAAGCGATATATAGAGTGGTGAGAAAAATGAAGAAATTATGTCGCCATGAAAAAATAGTTGGGAACTGAAAGGATGCAGTATAAGTACATAGAAAATGGACATTTTAGAGCAAAAGTTGCCACTTTGGGATCAATACAATCTATAACCCATGACAGAGATAGTAGTCTGTCTGAGGTAATTGTCCTTTAATATGAACAACAGGATGTTACAATGGGACTCATCCTCTCAGTTTTGGCTGAGGCATAAAGACATTGGGGGCTATATTCAAGAATGAATTATAAGAGTGACCCCCTATCTGAGAACTAGAAAGATGACTCTGAAACCCATGTTGAGGAACCAAGAAACTGGAAACAGAATAGGATTTTGTGGGGAGAGTTTTTGGAGAGAACTCTGAGTGCTATGAATATCACCCCTCCTCCCTGACATGGGAGTGATTGGAGTCTTGTTGAGAGAGGTTCAGCTCAGAGAAATAGATGTGTGTGTTCCTAACAATCGGGAACAGAGTAGACTGACATCCGATTCATACCTGAGTAAGTTAAAGCAACCTTTAAAGGAAAAGGATGATATTTGCAAAGTTTCTGTATGTGCCTCTGTTAGGGGGACAAAAGTACATGAATTGTAGCCATGCGGAAAATTCAGTAGGAATATTAGCCTGAAGTCATTTAAACATGGGAACTGGCAAAAGAAGATGGTGTATCAGGGTGAGGGGACCCTAGAGTAAGAGGTTAAGTGCTATATCACTGAGGTCAGAGACCACAGAATGATTAGGATCAGCCAGCCATAGCATAGTCAAAGGAATTGCATTTGCAGGTACCCAGCATGAAAGTCTCCAAAGAATCTGCAAAAGCACCCATGAAAGTATGAGTCTGCCAGGCCTAAAGAACATTCCATGGTACCTTTTCCTGACTTACAGTCAAGGAAGAACTTTCCTATCTCTTTTACCTCTCCTTCCTCCCACCACACATTTGATCCTGGAAGGTCAAGAAACAGGAGCTATTGAGTAAGGGAGAAAAAAAAAATGAGGGAAAAAGAGAAGAAATAGACCACATCTCACTCCTGAAGGCAGGTGGCCATCTGCTGCCAGGACTAGCTGGAGAGCAGTGGGGAAGAGTCTTACTTGTGAATGATGTTTGAGGGGTTAATTAATATGTTGGATTAAATATTGTAATTTCTGAATGAAGGACTAAAGTGACCATAGGAATTTCTATTACCAAAAACAGCCTAGGCAGCCCTGGGGCTGCCTAACTTTCAATCCAATGAGAAGGGTAAAACTTGCCCCTGTGATCACGTGTTAAAGGACAGAAGAACACAGAAATCACAGAGATAACTTTTGATTATGTGCCACGAGTACTTTTTCAAATGACTGGTTCTGGAGGAAAAAGCACTGGTCCTTTCTCGAAGGAGATATGCCTTTGAGCTACAGATCATGAGCTTTAGATGCTGCTCTGTTTTTAAATCTCTGATGTGCCATTACTTAGCTAAAACCTTCAACAATTTACTTAACTTCTCTGAATCTCATCTGTAAAATAAATCAAATAATACTTAACCTTGAAGGTTGTGAAGATCCAGAGTTATGCTCAAGAAATATTGTTTTTTTCCTACCTTTTACTCCTTTTTCTAGATAAAATCTGAATCTATTATTTTATAAAATATACCTCGTGAAAGATGTGTGGTAAATGGTATGGGGTTATGCAAAAAAAATCTCTCACAGTTCTTGGCTACTGTTCGTGGATATATAATTCTCTCTAGAAAACAGATTGTAAATTCCTTGAAGGCAAGGAGCAGTCGTTATGATGAATGTCATAAAATATGATAGTCAATGGGGACTACCTGAGTTACAGAGGAGAGATCACTGACATGGGTTATTAGACAGTTGTGAGGTGGTCAAGTTCAGCTGTAAGGATAAAATCAGACTTAAACTGGATAGGATAGGATTATGCATAGCATTTAAGTATGGGGGATAGTGTTTCCAGATAGAAAAAAAATAGCTTGTGCAAAAGTGGAAATGGGCAAAGCATAACTAGGAAGTAATGAACTTATATTTGTGATGGAACAGAGAACTTGCATAGTTTTGGGAATCCTTTTGTAGAAGGAAAGAAGCCCGTTGGTGGAAGATCCTTATGAACTAAATACTTTTGTTGGCATGTATACTATAGTCAAGGTGAAGACTCTGAAGGTTTTGGGTGAGGAAAAAGGCATTGCTTTGGAAAAATTAATCAAGTTTGGGTTATAGGATGGATGAGCTGGGAAAAAGAATAGAAACTGTGAGACTATTTACAGATGATTATAATAGCTAAATCATGAGAATCCTGAACTTGGAAGGTGATAAATACTTGTGAGAATGGAGAGAAAGGGATGAAATATAATGAGAGAAGAATTGACAATTTAGAAAATATTTGCATTTTTAAAAATTTAATTAATTAATTAATTTATGTTTGGCTGTGTTGGCTCTTTGTTTCTGTGCAAGGGCTTTCTCTAGTTGCGGCAAGTGGGGGCCACTCCTCATCGCGGTGCGCGGACCTCTCACTATCGCGGCCTCCCTTGTTGCGGAGCACAGGCTCCAGATGTGCAGGCTCAGTAATTGTGGCTCACGGGGCTAGTTGCTCCGTGGCATGTGGGATTTTCCCAGACCAGGGCTCGAACCCGTGTCCCCTGCATTGGCAGGCAGATTTTCAACCACTGCGCCACCAGGGAAGGCCCAATATTTGCATTTTTAAACATTATACATGGAAAAGTGTCTAGACCAACGCTATCTGAATTTTTTCTGTGATGTTGGAATGTTCTCTGCATTGTCCAAAATGGTAGCCATTAGCCACATGTAGCTATTGATAACTTGAAGTATGGCTAGTGAGACAGGAATTGAAAATTTTATTTTATGTTAATTATTTAAATTAAATTTAAATCATCCCATGTGGCTAATGACTACTGTATTAGTGCAGCATCTCTTCCACAAGAAATAGCAACATTTACATTTGAGTCAACAATTGATGGTTTGAGAATTGCATTGGCACTGTTGCCTCCTAGCTAGTGATTTGAGTTTGGCACTATTGCTGTCTTTGGCAATTACTGCAACAGTTTGAATATTTTATTACATTTTTCTCTGACCACTTTGTGGAAATAGAAAAATGAAAATGTTATTACTAGTCTTAATAAATGTGGGTCTCATAAATTAGGTTTAATTAAGGCATAGATAGAAATCATTAAGTGTCCTGAGAGTGGTAAAACTTCTTTCTCAACTTAACCTGTGAAGTCAATTGAGGAGAAAATAAAGATAAAGACTGCATATAAAAATGATAGAAATATATTATAAAACATAATTCAGGATTTAGATAATTTTCTTATTATTGTTAAAACAAATTTGTTATTATCATTGTTATTATTCAGCAGCAATTCTTGTAGATGCAATGACAGGCAACATTATCATTTACTTTTCTCATATTACATTTCTGTTTATAATTTCTACAATGTATTTTATAAGAATGCAGGCATTTCTTCTATATATTGCTTCTCACAACATTGAAAGTTATTACTATCTTTATTTTATTAATGAAGCAAAGTGACTAATTTTTCTACAGTTACACATCTAGTAAATGACAGAGTTAGATTTTGAACAGATCCAGCTGATTCCTAAATTTCCATTTTTGAAAATAAATAAACATGGAACACACAAAAAACATCCTCCAACTATCATGTGTAATAGTCCATATTTTAACATTTTAAAAAACATTTATTTAAATATTTATTTATTCATTTATTTATTTATTATTTATTTTTGGCTGCACCGGGTCTTAGTTGCAGCATTTGGGATCTTCAATGTGGCATGTAGGATCTTTAGTTGCAACATGTGGGATCTTTAGTTGTGGCATGTATGTGGGATCTAGTTCCCCGACCAGGCATTGAACTGGGACCCCCTGCATTGGGAGTGTGGAGTCTTACTCACTGGACCACCAGGGAAGTCCCCCGTATTTCAACATTTTTAACTTTGGCTGTTTAGATCAGGTTTATTCTCTCACCATTAAAGCTAGACCTAATCACATATTTGAATTGTTAGAGATTTTATGATTAACTACAAAACACAATGCATTATTATATTAGTAAATAATAATTGTGTTTATTAATGAAGTAAAATTAATTTCTTTAGACAATCCATATATTTTCTCATAAAATGTATTAGGAAGGTGTCATCTAGAAGAAATTCTACACTTGGCCGTATCACCATTCCTGATTTTTTTCTGAGGCTAAAATGTTCCTATTCTTTAAGTTAGTGAAAGGAAGTAAAAGAATGTTTTTTTGTTTTGTTTTTTGGTCCTAATCCCAGTTGTTGACAAAGTACCACAAAACTAGTTCTAAATTTTTCCCAAACAATCAGCAGCAGTCTTGCCCTGGTACCTACATTTCTGAAAACCCGACAATCACTAAACTCCACACTGAAAGTCAGCCACTGCCTATTTACTCACTCCATTTCTAAAATTCAGCCAATCCCTGAACTCCATGGTTCCTCCAAACCCAATGCAAAATCAGGTTTTTGCTTTGTTCAGGAGACTATGTTTTGCCCTCTCTTAGCCTGGGTAATAAATTCATCACTGTTTCATATATAGTTGAGCAGTAGTCTCTTCCCTCAATATCTCTTTACTATTATACTAGGTGAATGATGCCCTCCTACTATGACTAGTTGTGTTTGGTAGGGGACAAAAGAGGTTATCTAAAAACTGAGCAAAAACATCTTTTTCTCCTTACCTCCCAGTTTTTGTAACTCTCCTGGGGAGACTCAGAAAGATACATTGAAAGATGAATAGAATGACTAATTACAACTAAACCTCATAAATTAATAAATATTAAATGTTCTTCTTCCTCTGTCTTCTCCATCTCTTGGGGTTCCTCCATTACCTCCATTACTGTAAGAATGGGCTGAACTTACAGAAGATCCAAGTGATTGGGAGTTCTTTCCTGACTTCAAAAATAATTTATTAAAAGCATGATTTCTTTCATTATATAAAATACATAATATTTATATAAACAAACATTTGGTTGTTGATGAACACTAAATTTCATTGTTATATGATTGATCTCTATTGTAATTTATGTTACAGAATATCCTTCTGCCATTTATAATTCCTAATGAGAGATTCTGGAATGTCATGCCAGCACTTACCACTGTGAGAATAGCACTGCCTCTACTTGATGGAGAGTACCTCATTTATTAACAGTGGTCTGTAAATGAATACATGGGCTTTGTGGTTGTTCCCTCAGGGCTACAAAATTCTTGGAACTGTAGAGCTAGGACTAGAAATCTGACAACATTTGGGCACAAACCATGCCCAAATTAAAACCACGGAGTTAAAATTTATCTTAATAGTAAATGAATGAGATTGCTAATGTGATTCCTATGAGGGTCTAGAAATGGGGCAAGTGGCATAAAATAAAGGGTATAAATCTTGACTGGAGAGTTTTTCCAGGTCAGGTCTCCTGTAAAATGCAATCTCAACATATTTTGGCATTTGTGAGGAGATAATGATTACTTCTATGGGATCAAGCTTTTAATATATATACAGCAGGGAATAGGTAAAATAAACTAGACACTAATAGGCAGTTCAGTACTGAAGTCTACATGTATTGTTTCACCAGAGCCAACTGTTACATTTTCAGGAATTTTGCTAGCTGGTTGACATCACGTTTGTAGCTTGAACTCTGCCATGATGAGAGTATTTACAAGTTGGAAATTGACAAATACTACAAATTAAGGTTCCTTCTCACCACCCCCCCCCATTGTGCTTATCTGTTTAATTATAGTTATCTTTGTCTGAAGATAGATTTTGACACCAGCTTATCTCTATGAGCCACATGGGCCCCATACTGAAAATGGCAATATTCTTATTTCTTTGTGGAAAAGGGATAACAGTGGATAATGTATTTTCTGACTAAGTTGAAGTCAAGTTATTTATAAATTCTAAAATGAGGTTTAAAGGATAAGTCCTGATCCAGTTAGCTTTTCTTTTTCTTTTCTTTTTGTGATCACATAAACTGTAGGCTTGTTGGCGTCAGAAGTGAAGGTCTGTTTTCCATTGTGGCCGTACCATTTTACATTCCCACTGACAGTGTACAAGGGCTCCAATTTCTCCAATCTCTCCACCTCTTTGACACTTATCTTTTTTTTTTTTTTAATAATAGTCAACCTAGTGTGTGGTGATATTTCACGGTGGTTTTGATTTGCATTTCCCTCATAATTAGTGATGTTTCATATGCCTGTTGGCCATTTGTATGTCTTCTTTTGAAAATGTCTATTCAGGTCTTTTGCCCATTTTTAATTAGATTATTTTTATTATTGAAGCTGAATCTGGCCTCTGTACTCTGACACTGAATTAAATCTCAAAGACAGAGTTTTGGGTGAAGTAGAAAAGAATAGCTTTATTGCTTTGCCAGGCAAAGGGAGCCACAGAGAGCTAATGCCCTCAAAACTGTGTGTCCCAACCTGGAGGGGGTAGTGAGAAGTTTTATAGTAATGGTTCAAAGAGAGCGTGATCAGCTTGTGGACATTCTTCTGACTGGTTGGTTGTGAGGTAAGTGGGAGTCAGTGTCATCAACCTCTGGTTCCAACTGGTCTGGGGTCTGCGTGCTTGTGGGCAGCATACTGTTCATTTCTCCCACCTGGTGTGGGTTTCAGTATCTGCAAAACAGCTCAAAGATATTGTTATGTATATCCCTTGATGGGGAACCAGGACCTTGCCCCTAAACAAAAGGTTGCATTATTTTTTCTCTTGACTGTTCCTCCCTTGTCTCTGCATTCCCTCCCTTCCCTAATTAGCAACTGTTTGAACCTGCTCCTTGGAACTCCCGGAAGGTCATGGAGGCTGAATGAAGCCTGTTTCCTGTAATGAAGAACCTAGGGGTAAAACGGGAATAAAGACACAGACCTACTTGAGAATGGACTTGAGGATATGGGGAGGGGGAAGGGTAAGCTGACAAAGCTGAAAGAGAGGCATGGACATATATACACTACCAAACGTAAGGTAGATAGATAGTGGGAAGCAGCCGCATAGCACAGGGAGATCAGCTCGGTGCTTTGTGACCGCCTGGAGAGGTGGGATGGGGAGGGTGGGAGGGAGGGAGATGCATGAGGGAAGGGATATGGGAACAGATGTATATGTATGACTGATTCACTTTGTTATAAAGCAGAAACTAAAAAAAAAAAAAAAAAAAAAAAAAAGAAATAGGGGACACAGAAAGGTTTTTGTGCCCAGAAGCCCCACAGGGTCCTGTTCAGTATCATCATTATTATTATTATTTTCTATTGAGTAATAGTTTGGCTATTTACCCTTTATCAGATATATGGTTTGGAAATATTTTCTTCCATTCCATAGATTGCCTTTTCTCCTCTGTTGATTGTTTCTTTTGCTGTGCAGAAGCTTTTTAGTTTGATGTAGTCCACCAAAATTAAAAATAGAAATAACATATTGTAAGCAGATAGGGTAGGTAATTCCCCAAGAAAGAGAACCAGGCATGGCTTTTCTGACATAAGAGAAGACATTTTTGGCCTAAGAAATTTTGTGATCTAAACTTGGCCACAATGCTTGCCCTTGAACAGGTATCAGTAATTAATGATCTTAAGGGAAGTAAGGGAATGAAGGAACAAAGGAAAAGCAGTCAAGAAACAATAGTTCAGTGGTAAAACAGAGTCCTAGTTCCTCCTCAAGGAATATACTTAACAATCTGATACATATCTTTGAGTTCTGCAGGAACTAAGGCACCCCATCCAGGTGGAGGATGGAATGATGATGTTGACCTTTTCTGACTCTTGTGACTTCAGTCAACTAAAGCTTGGATTCAATCAACTTTGCCCCAATTTTATGCAGAATTCTCCTCTGCTTAAGCCCCTACATGAATATGCACATACCCTTAGCTTAAAGCTTCCCCAGTTTTGCTGTTCTGAGGGACACTGTTTTGGGAAAGATCCCAGGTGTTCTCCTTACTTGCTGCAAGTAATATATTCTTCCTTCTCCTGATCTTTGTCTTTGTTGTGTCTTTCAGCTTGACACCCAACAAGAGTCAAACCCAGTTTGCGGGTAACAATATGGTTCAGTAATCCTACTTCTGGGTATATACCCAAAATAATTGAGATCAGGATCTCAAAGTGATATCTGTACTTCAATATTCATTGCAGCATTCTTCACAATAGCCAAAATAAACAATCCAAATGTTCATCAACAGATTAATGGATAAGGAAATTATAGTATATACATACAATAAAGTATTATTCAGCCGTAAAAAATAAGGAAATTCTACCACGCGGAGGGACCTGGAAGACATTATGCTAAGTGAAATCAGTCAGTCACAGAAAGACAAATACTACATGATTCTGTTTTTCATTATATGAAAAATCTAAACTAGTCAAACTCATAGAAGCAGAGAATAGAATGGTGGTTGCCAGGGGAGGGGGAAATGGGGAATTCCTGTTCAATGGGTATAAAGTTACAGTTCTGCAAGATGAATATGTTCTAAAGATCTGCTGTTCAACATAGTGCCTATAGTTTAAAAATATGATATTGTATACTCAAAAATTTAACAGGATAGGTCTCATGTTAAATGTTCTCACCACAAAAAACCAAACAACCCTCTCCACCATCCCCCCCCGCCCCCTCGCCCACCCCACCCTGGGCAAAAATCCCAAAGGGACGCAAGGAAACTTTTGGAAGTGATGGATACTTTTATTACCTTGATTGTGGTGATGGTATCATAGGTGTATACATATATCCAAACTCATCCAGTTGTATACATCAAATATATGCAGGGTTTTTTTTGTATACCAACTACACCTCAATAAATCTTTGAAAAAGAAAAAAGAAAAAGTCTAATGAATACACCTTGTTTATCTCATTCTTTTCCCTCCCATCCTAGCATATTGGTGACTGTTACAAAAATGAGAAATTCTGGATATTTGAGCAAATAAAGGATTCCATTACCTCAAATAATTGTAAAACTTAACAAATTTTCAGTAGAGATGACTGTTTCTTTTTGTAGGCTAATCTTTTAGGAAGTGCTTCTAGGGTTGTACCAGCATCATCATAATAAATTAGCAGTTAATTATTGTCTCCTCTGTGTCCTCTGTGATCTCTAGCAATTTTGAAGCCAGAATCAGTCCAGTTGAAATAGCAATGAATGACGGAAAAGAGTTTCTTAGTACTCTGTGAAAGGGGGTTTATGAGATTGTGGTGGGGCTGGAAGGGATTGGCAACACTTTGGAAGATTCACCTCTATAGAAATATGGTTGGTTGCTGATCATTGTTAAAGTTAAATGGCAATTTGTATGAACACGTATTTTTAAGGCTTTTAATTTTTCTTTTCCTTTGCTGTTTATTGCTGTATTCTGAGAAATTATTTGGAGTTAGATCTCATTTCCCATTTTAGATTTTATTGTTAATGTAGTACATTGATTCCCGTATCTGGCTGCGCATTAGAATCACCTATGGAGCTTAAAAAAAATTCTGGATACCTGGCCCCTATCCCAGAACAATTAAATTTGAGAGCAATTGAGAACCACTGCTCTGGAATGTAAACTTTTAATAGGGTCAAGATAGCCTAATTTATTTTTGTTCCATCATTTGAGTTAATTTCTAAATTGTTTTTTCAGCGATTACATTTTCTTATGGTTCTCTTAACTTTCTTTTTTCGTGTATATGAAATATGTTTGATCAGATGACACCTACTGGATAAGCTGCTGTTTTGTCCAGGACATCAGTTTTACAAGCTTGTAAATCTGATAAGCAGTTGTAATGCTTTGTTTTCTTTGATTTAAAAAAAACCTATTGAGACATCAGCACATCTGGAGGAAAACATGCTTTTAATATTTAGATTGTTATTCACTTTGAATAAAAGCTATCAAATTGACATGTATCTTTAAAAAATAGAAATGAGTCCTTATGGGTAAGGATTTGATGTGATGTTAGGAAGAAAGCCAAACTAGGCAGAGAGCCTTAAGGAGTTTTCCTCATTGCCACTTTATCACAGGAAAGGACCTTTGAGGATATTGAAATTTGACTCTTGTCTGTTGATCTCATAAGAGAAACAGCTCCTATTAAACATGGTTGCTTTGTTTTTTGCTTTTCTTCTGCTGGCTTATGCAGCAGTTTGTTGATTTAAAAAAAAATCCTCAAGGCATGAGGTAAAATGAATGCCATGTTCTGGTGACTGGTATATACCAAACTAGAGGCAAATTCACATGAGAAAAGTGCTCGACAAAAATATTTCATCTAAGATATTTTCCAGCTGAGTTGCCTTCGCATTCTGTTCCCACCACATTCTCTGAATCACACGGTGGAAAAGCTGAGACTTTTAACTTATGCTCTGCAAAGTACTGGGAACTTGGGCACAGAAAACCAGGTCATTTTTTTTTATTGCTGTCTTTCAGGGAGGGTTTAATTCTTTTTTATATTGTTTATGTAAGGGAAGAACAAATTTAGGTAGAATTTACTGAACTTCAGAACTATCAACTACTCCAGTTTTAAGTTCCCATGCTGTATAACAGTGTACCTTGTTATCATTGATGAATTAATACAGATGAAATGATAATAGCCTTTGTAGTCCTAATTTACGTTTATATGTGTTGTAAGTATAACAATATAGGAAGCCTAATATTGTACTTAATAAAATGTTTATTAATAGCATATGTGCCAATCAACAGAGACCAATGTATTTTATTGAGAGCACGTTGCCTAAATTTTGGCTGTTATCAATATTGATTATTTATTTCTTGCCAACAATATGTTCAGATGTCTACAGTAAACATAAAGTTTCTTTCTTAAGAGCTTACTGTCAAAATTATATGTTACTCAGCAGGACTATCCAGGCATGAAATGAGCATATTACTAGAATCTTCTATGTTTATATTCTGCCTTCCTTTCTAATTTAGGTCATGAACCATTTGGCAAGGACCATGCTTAATCCTATCTGCACTTATAGAATGGTATGTGAAGGAGATCCCTGCAAATTTATTGAAGAATTCCATTAGGGGAGACAAACCAACTTTACCAAAGAGATTGTGCAGTTTTGAAAAGAGGCTGACCTAGAAGAGTAGTTGGTCATTCATGAAATATTTATTGTCACCAGTTTTATAAAAGCCACCATCCTCTCTCTCTCTCTCTCTGTCTCCATATATGTATGTATGTGTGTGTGGGTATATATATATATAAAATTTTATTTTTTCCCTTACTCCTGGTTCTACTATTAACTAGTTGTGTGACAGCAGGAAGATCATGTAGCCTTTCTGGGACTTAATTTCCACATCTGTAAAATAAGAGTATGATCCACTTTATCTCCAAGAACATTTCCAGCCCTTAAATAAACATCATTAAAAGAGGGCTTCACTGAAAACATAGTCATTCTTTAGCAAGAGATTATCATTGAAAAGTTGATAAAAATTGAGTGCGTTAATAAGAGCTAAAGAAGGCTGGCACGTGAATCAGAAGATGTGAGGAATCAGGATAAAATTCCTACCTTGGTACTCTTCTTTTCCCCTCGTGGAATGGTCTTCCCCCACATTTACCCCTGGCTCTCTCCTTATCATCCCCCAGGTCTCTGCCAACAAGTCATCTCTTCCGAGAAGCCTTTCACGATTAACCTATTCACAAAAGTCTCCTTACCCACATCTCTCTATCCCATACCCTGCTTATTTTTTCTCAAAACTTTTATTACTACCTACCATTACAGTATATTTTGGTTTATATAGTTAATTACCTGCCTCTCTCTTTAGGATATACATTCTATTATGAGAGAAATTTTATTTATGTGGTTCACTGTGGTTTCACCAGCATCTAGAACAGTGTCTGGCACAGTGAAAGCATTATTAATATTTATTGACAAAAAAGTAAATTTCCTTACAATAACCCCAATTTTTGAACAATAGCCTTTCCTTTTTTTCTACAATATCTGTTAATTTTCAGAAGTAGTATATTAGCTAACTAGCTTACTAATTTGTACTAGCCTTTGTAGATAAAATTTCAGTTTTATTTTCTCCCTCCCTCCCTTCATACCTTGGTTCCTTTGTTCCTTCCTTCCTTCCTTCCTTTTCTCTTTTACTTTCTTTTGAAATGTGGGACAGAATTTGGAGTTAAGTAGTAAAAAATGTGGAGCCTTTACTTTCCTTTTTCCTAAATATCAAACTAGAAACTTTATGATATTGAACTTTCTCATGAGTTTCATGTTACTTCCAAGCTTTATCAAAACAGAGATAAGAAATAATTATTGCAGATTGTTTTCCATTTTATTTTTAGGATAACCTGAATGTACATGAATACTAAATATATATATTTATATTTATTGTTAATATTAAAATTAGCTTTTTGAACTTTGTAAATTATTTGTGTCTCCTCAGGTCAGAACAACAGATTGTACTTTTATTTTTGATTAATTTAAAATAAAGCGTTCATACAGTGAAAAGCTGAACTGTATCTAAATTTGGTTCCCATCATGATTCATTAGAATACTTAGACAGTTACATTGTCACTGGCTACAAAGTCGATGGGAGCAGTTGCATAGGATGAGATAACTCTATAAGGAGAATCTCTTTGGGATTCTGTAGGTGAAAAATGGTTTCTTTTGTTATTTTGGGAAAAAATGGAGTTAAATTGCTTACATCAAACTTCTCCTCTCTCTAAACAAAGACTGTAAAACTCCAAATAAAATAAAAGAAGTTGATTGTTTGCTTATATGAATCTAAATAATAAATGTACAGCAAAAGCTTAAATTATTTTAATGAAATAAGGAAAAAAAAAGCAACCATAGTTATTTTATAATGGCTTGTGTTTCCAACGTAACTGACACTGATTTAAGGCTTATATTTTGTATTACATCCAATCATATTTATGCGTTCTTGTTTTTTATCAATTATCACTAGTATAGCAAATGTACTTCCAACTACGTAAATATACTTTTAGACATAAATTTGGGTGTTTGCATTTTGACTTCATGAGTTAATGTAACTATGAAAAAAAATACCTTAAACAAATTGGAATATCAGTTTTCATCTTTGGATACAGTCTAATTCTAACCTCTGATACACTACATATGTATTGCTGGTCTCTGCTCAAGAAAGAAGCTAGTGGGAAGCAGCTGCATAGCACAGGGAGATCAGCTTGTTGCTTTGTGACCGCCTGGAGGGGTGGGATAGGGAGGATGGGAGGGAGGGAGACGTAAGAGGGAAGAGATATGGGAACATATGTATATGTATAACTGATTCACTTTGTTATAAAGCAGAAACTAACACACCATTGTAAAGCAATTATACTCCAATAAAGATTAAAAAAAAAAAAAAAAGAAGCCAGAGACAAAGACACTTTGTGTAATTTGGTGCTACTTGCTGCTTGACCACTATTGTTTTACTGTGGCTCCTGGCAACGGGAGGCATTGATGGACTATGTTCATGTGACAACTGTCTGCTATTAACATGAGAGAAAATGAAGGACTCCAGTTTCAAATAATATGGGCTCCTTAATCTTCACAAGCACAGAAAAGTCAATCAAAATATAATACTTGTTCACCATCAGTATTAAACTTGTATTTCTGTCCTTTCTGAAGCTGAGCAAATTGGATATAAATCTAGGTAGTTAAGTTTATACAACCAAAACAATCGTGTTTGTGCTGGGCAGTGATTGCACTTGTAGCTCTGCTCATTTTAAAACTGACTCATGGATGAATTACGAATGGGACATTGGCCTAGAATTTACAAAAGAAAAATTTTGTACCAGTGACTCCTGGTCTCAGCAAAGGCAGATTTTACCTGTTTTTGGACTATTGGTAAGTACAGTAGGACAAGACTATTAAACTGTTCATTTTACTAGTTAACAAAATTGAGAATTTGTACTTGGTGTGACTGAGACCAGCATAGCTAGATTTTGCCAGGTATAAGCTGAACTTAGGTCACCATGTGGCATGACTATAGATTCCTCTGTACCCATCTGGGCTAGATTCATAAATAAACCTTCTCAAGACATCTTGGTAGCCACTGCCACATGAACCCTCTTGAGTTCCAAAACATCCTATTTTTCAAAAGTAAAGTACACAGTAGTTATCTGATACAAATCTAAATTATGCAAATCCATGCTTGGGGTTCTATAGAAATATATTTGATTTATTGAAGAGTTTCAACTATGTGGATTATTACATTTAAAAATCTGCCTTCAAGGGTACTGTTAAGAATATTTCTGTCTAGGTTGTGGAGCCCATAGACACATCCTAGGCAAACTGTATAATTTTCTGGGCTCATTCAATCTAGTTCAGTTAAAATCTTAAATTCATTGACTGATTTGAATTGTATCACCATGTCTGCTTCCAGAGCAGGGTTGACCAGAAGTGAGGAAGGGAGTGAGGTCTCTTCTTTCATTCTTCTCACTCTGGCATGTTGAAAGGGAGGGTCTCACACTGTGTGTTTTGAATTTCTTGTCTTCCTCCTTATGCTGGGTCTAGCTCCCCTGGCATTGTGAGAAGGAGCGGGGAGGGATGAGGGGGAAGGAGAACGTTCGTTAATTGGTTTTCATTTAGTTATCACTGCTTTTTTGGCTTGAATTTTAGTGATCCTGGCATGGCAGGTGTCTGAAAGCTGGCTCTTTTGAGGGCATGTGTCCAACTTCTTCAAAAAGCTCTGGGGGAGGGGAGGTGCCTTACTCTTCCCTGCTCTATGGGCTCACGTTTGAATGGTAGTCTCCCTCTTGGGTGGAATTCAGGTTACATAGCCCAGGCCTAGCTACTCCTTGTAGTGTTCACTTGAATAGTGGAAAACTGGTGTGAACCTGCAAGCTGTTCCTACCTTGCTCTCCATCTCCCTAGTTCTCCTTTTCTCTCCTGAAATAGACACTGAAGCAGACGAGCAAGTCTGCTGCCTCAGAAACCCTCACAGTGAGGAGTGATATTCTAGTATCCTCCAAGTAGCCTCCTCTGAACTGCACGAGTGATTCTCTTGGATTCCTCCTCTTTTATCCGGTAGGGGGAAGGCAACCCGTTCCCTTACCCATGAGGAGGCAAGAGAATCTATTTTCACCATGAAATCTGAATTTCCCATAAGGCTAATGATCCCAGTGACTCCTTCTTCCTCCTTTTTCCCTGGCCATGGCTAATATAGATGGCAGAGGCAGTAGTAGGACAGCAGTAGTTAATTGGGTAGAATTCTCTCAGCTGACTCTTACTAAGCCTTGGGGAAGGTGTCTCTCTTTAATCATTGGTAAATCTCTTTAAAATTTGGAAGTATTAAGCTTGTCCCTTTCCTTACCCTTAAGCCCTAGTTGCTCATTTCAGGATTATAGAAAAACCCAACATCTGTTAAAAATATCAATAATTTCTCACTTTATGTTCAAAATCTGAAGCAACTATTCTTCCTGCATTAAAAAAAAATTGTGCTAACAATTCCACATTTCAAACCTGGTAGGTCAAGTAGATCAAGCAAGGAACCTGTATTTTTCTTATTTCCTTCTGGAGATGACATTTAAAATGTAAACAGTAATATTCCTATCCTTTGTAATATATGAATTATGTGACTGTTGAATTAGGTAAGGTTTTCATTCATCTTGTACATAAAATGTGACCAGTGTATATCTTTCAAGCATCATAAAAATTAGGGTACAATAGAAACAAGTTCCCTGCAATGTTTTATGTAAGTAGATTCCAATGAAATGAGCATTTCAAATAGAGTAATTCCCAATCTGTATGGCCCTAATGATTCTCTGGCTCTAGGTTCAAAATTAATACTGTTATTGGTATTAATGGCCATTATTTTCCACATACTTATTCAAATATTAATTTAAAAGAGAATTTATTATTGCTTATATTTAGTCTTTGTCCATGTCATTTTAGGGCTCTGAACAAAAACAGAGAAGTAATTTGACAAAGAAAATTCAATGCACTTGAGTGGGATTTATGAGGACAAAATTACATGGGGATTATTTCTTACCCACGAGTAAAATATGTAAAGAAGGTGGCAAAATATTGGTGTGTAAGGAGGCTAGGAAACTGGTTTAAGAAGGAGAAAGGTAAATTGCATTGGCCAGTGATAGACGGAAGAGGGTAGGAGATAGAACACACAAGATGATCAAGACCTGTATTGTAGGTGTGGGGGACAGGTGAGAAGGGAACAGAAGTCATGTAAATTATGAGTGCTGTCAGGGAATATATAGAGGGGTAGTCTGTTGCTGAGAGGTAGAGAACATGAGAATGTCTTCACTGGTGAGAGAGGTTCCAGTGGGTACTGTGAAAAATCTAATGCATCATTATTATATATATGCATGATATATCATATACATACATGCACACATATAGGTGCACATATACATATATGAGTATATTTCTGTATTTTATATTCATGATTGTATTATGATTATATTAAAAGAATGGAATACAAATGAGTACTGTTTAAAACACAAAGATTATAGGTTATATTCAAGAGAATATATTCTATCAGTGTGGGAATGTGGCTCCTTGTCTTACACTCTGTTGAGAGAGAGGGGACTTGGAGCCTCACTTGTTGCCTGTTAACCAGGTCCTTTCCCATTCCTGTCTCCCAAGCAGTTCTTGTTCCTCCATCCTAGCTCTCTGTGATGCTAAAATGGAGTTGATTTGGTGGTCAGTAGAGTGTCACCAGCCACCTCACTGTAATTCTTCCTCCGTTATGAAAGGCCATTCTGGTTACAAATTCAATTTCTTTTCACCTCACGCCTATTCTGAACTTCACAGATTCCTAGAGACCTTTGTTCCTTTACACCTTGCTAAGAATGAAAAACGATCATCTCTGACCTTAGTACAATTTGAGCTCCTGAGACTAGCTTAGAGGCTTGATCTCTGGAGGGTGGTGGTGGGGGTGTGGTTGTGTAGGACTGGGGTTTCATTTGCTTAGTACCTGGCTGTAGAGCCAACCTAAAGAAAGGTGCGCAGGAGGCCAGTCAGTGTCTCGGGGGCTGTGCCTACTGGGCCTGATCTGGTTTGGCATCAGTGTTTCAAAGTGCTCACAGTAATCTTTGCCACTGAGTGAGGTCTGACTAGATTAAAGCAGGAGTCTGGTCAGTATGTACCCAAGAAAGGAGATTGATGAGAGATATACTGTGGTCAGAGTCCTAATCTAATAGGACTGAAATGGCCTCAGGAAACCAAGGATGACCCTGGCCGTGAGAAAGGAAGGGGATATGGTCAGTGCTGAGGGGCTGTAGTTCAAAACACACATGAGTGTTTGGGACCTCTCCTAGGAGCCTTTCACACTGATTTAGGTCAGAAGGACTAGTCTTTCTAGTCTCAACCTCCTGGCTGAGGAAGTGATGCCCAAAACACTGCCAAAGTTTGCTGGAACAGTCAACCTGTAGAGGTGGAAGGTCATCAGTACATTGCTGGGCAGTCTAGGGATGGCAGGAACCTACTTTGCCCTTTGTTTTTGTTCACATTTGGCTCAGAGACCTTTATTTATTTATTTATTTATTTATTTATTTATTTATTTATTGCTGCATTGGGTTTTAGTTGCTGTGTGCTGGCTTTCCCTAGTTGCGGCGAGCAGGGGCTACTCTTCGTTGCAGTGTGCAGGCTTCTCATTGCAGTGGCTTCTCTTGTTGCAGAGCATGGGCTTTAGGCATGTGGGCTTCAGTAGTTGCAGCACTCAGGCTCAGTAGTTGCAGCACGTAGGCCCTAGAGCACGTGGGCTTCAGTAGCTGTGGCTCGTGGTCTCTATAATGCAGGCTCAGTAGCTGTGGCGCATAGGCTTAGTTGCTCCTCGGAATGTGGAATCTTCCTGGACCAGGGCTCGAACCCGTGTCCCCTGTGTTGGCAAGCGGGTTCTTAACCACTGTGCCACCAGGGAAGCCCCAGAGAATTCTTTAGAGGGCATGGTCTAGTGTGTGTGTGTTTTCTCATTCTTTACATCTAACTGAAAAGCAAAACTTTTAAGGTTTGTATGTGGGTTTTCTAACAACATATACAACATTTCCAAGAAGGAGGTTGGGATATGTGGGTAATCTATGGCACAGAATCTAGCAAAGATAAAAGGTTTAACTTCTTTAAGATTGGAACATAATGGCTTTAAATGAAAAGTGGGAGTAGATTCAGAAGCATCCTCTGGTGGTTTCTTTTTTCTTAGGATGGTTTTTCTTGCCTGAGAAATTAAAAAAATTTCCAGAGGTTTGGATCTGTATTTTATTTATAGTCGATAGCTACACTTTTACTCTGAAATGCTCTGCCTCAGAGCTTGGAAGGAGGATTTGCAATAAAAAATGTACAGAAGTGAAAGCTATAAAGAAAACTCATGACAAAGGCACAAGCATTTGCATTTCATGTTTGTAAATGACTCACAAAGTAATGAAACCCTTTATGGTGTTTCCCCACATGAAACCAATCAAAAGCTTCTAATCAGGTTTGTCCTTAACTGCATCCTCCAACAATTTTATAAGGAATTTTTTGTTTTCCCTAAAAGAGAGATGGAAGTATCTATTTGGATGCATTGTAATGGTAGGGAAAAATTAGTTAATTGTCTTTATTTTGCGTAAAATTGGAGGTTGCTGTAAGGACAAGTGCAGGCGAGTGGCATGCCAGGACTGCTGGCAAAGAAACTCATATGCTTGGGTTCAGTGTTTGGCCTCAGGCCAAAGGCTGCAACTAACAGGAAAGTGTCAGCATCTCAATATAATTGCATGTCCCAGAACCTATTATTGCACTAATAAAAATGCTTTTCAATAAATCTGAGAAAGGAAGAGGAAAAAAAAACCATGAAGAAAAGAATTGTCTGAAATATTATATTTAATAAAATTCTCATTAATGGAAAGAGTAGCTTTCTGCTAAATAAATGTGCTTTAATTTTATTTTCTGATTAATTTGATCTTGGGGAAAATTCAAGTTATACTTTTTTTCAGTGTACTTTCTTAAGAGTAAAAGGCAAGTAGGCATCACTGTATGTGAATGTTTTCTCAAGGATAGGGAAAAGGTAGGAGGACCAGGGCACAGGAAGCTAAGAGTTTAGCTAGTAATTAGGTCAGTGATGTACTGAGTGACCTTGGGCAAATGATTTAACCTCTCCATCCCGCTATGTAAAATGTTAATGTTTCATGCTTACAAAAATCTTTGAAACAATAAGAATGTCGAAGGTATTTGACATGTGTACTATTATTTATAATGGGTAAGATAGAAAGCACGTGTGCCCACTAACAATGATCTTAATCACACACAGCAGTTTATCTGAGATATTTTTCTCTTTTGGCAAATTTCACATAAATAATGAATATTCAAAACACCTTTATGAAAAAAGCCACCTGGGTATCCTTATAGGAATGAGCCCTAATAATGCTAGTATATGAATGTAATTTATAAAGAGTTTTCTTTTGTGCTTCCTATATGACAAAGAAATACAAATAAGAAGAATAATGTTAACTAAATTTTGTTGCTCACTTACTATGGGCAATGTTCATAATCACAAAGGGAAGGAAAAGGAAAGGATATTCTTGGATATTAAGCTTCAATCATGAACCAGATGTTTATATACATTATCTTTTAGTGTTTAGGAAAATTTCTGGCACATAGTAGGTACTCAATAAATATTTGTTGGGTGAACAAATGCATCTTTTTAAATTTTTAAAATAACCTTACAAAACAAACCTTATCTCCCATTTACAGAAGAGAGAAAGGTTAAAAAATTATATATTTGGTTAAGAACACACAATTAGCAAATGCCAGAGCCAGAATTTTAACACTGGTTTGTCTGACTCCAAAACGAATGTTCTCAATATCAGGACTTTGGAAGCATTTTGATTAGCTGAGTTTACCATTACAAAGTTTTTCAATTATTGGGATGACTTTACTGAGTGAGGAAGAAGTTGACAGGATGAAAGTGTTATTGAACCAGGTTCGTTTTCCCGACATGCAGCAAGCCAAACGCTAAGACATAGAGGTTTGCAGCAGAGAAAGGGTTTCTTCACAAGGCAGCGAAGCAAGGAGCGGAGATAACAGATCTCAAATCTGCCTCCCCAAAGGCTCAGGATGTTTATGGGATAAAGCTGAGGTGTGGGTAACCAGTAGAAAGGTAATTGGAGATAAGAAAAAGGTGAGACAATCATTCTGCGCAGGTGCAACTCAGCTGTATACGCTTGGCCCCAGCAAGTTCTGGGCGTGGAATTCTCGGCCCTCTGACGTCAAAAGGTCACGGGGTGGACGCCGGCGCATGCCCAGTTGGAAGGTCGGCAGTCTTAATCAGTCTTAGCTGGCTGGAGCTGGGGCTGGATGCTGCTGACTCCAAGTCTCTGAAAAACAACTCGAGGAAACACCTTACTGTTTAGGCTACGTGGCGCTTGGAGGACATGTAAGTTTTTGTAAAAACAATTCGCGTGAGCTTGACCAGTGAAGGCAAGTTGCAGGTGTATGGCTCTAACTGGTGATTACCCTTGGTTTCAAGATCCCCTGCGCACTTTGGACTCAAAGAATCTGGGTAACATCTTACATGCAAGAGCTAGTTCCGAGTGAAAGTGTGAGAGAAAGGGAGGTGTTGTATTCCTCTCCCTGGTGGAGGAGCTCATCAGCTGGTATGGCCTACGTGGGGCCTTAGGGGCTATAACCAGGCACGAGAGCCCTTCCTACAGGGATAGATACGAGGAGCTGGTGAGTGCAAAATGTGAGTTCTGAAAGAAGGAAGGCTCAGTTTCTCTTCTGAGCTGGGAAGCTAGGCAGATAAAACAAAAGAACAGCAGGTGAGAGGAAGGTGGTTTGGGAAGATACTGGAAGGAAACTGCGGCTCACGCCTGAGCTTCTCTGTCCCAGGGACTTTGGTAAACGGCCGGGGGGTGGGGGGGTGGGAAAGAACACGTTTTGCCAATTGTGAGGAGATTGCGGCCTTTGCCTTGTGTGCTAGTTATCACTTACTGCCTCTCTGTTTCCAGTCCACCGTCTTTGCCCAGCTTTGTACTACTGGAGTGGGAACCTGTAGACATTTTTCTTAGCCAGCTGACACAATGTGAAGCTTTGTTGGTACGATGGGTTCTTTCCCAGTGAGTTTTACTAGTGCCCCCAAAGGTAGCTTCCTGGCCAGTTTAGCCAGAAGCAGCATGCGTCCTGGAGGGTCTTAGCAGAACCCCTGGGCACAGCTTCACAGAGAGTCTTCCTGGCGTTTCAGAGGATGGCTTCCTCTTTGGCCCCCAAAAGGGCTGGCCAGGGCTTCCCTGGTGGCGCGGTGGTTGGGAGTACGCCTGCCGATGTGGGGAGCGCAGGTTCGTGCCCCGGTCCGGGGGGATCCCGCGTGCCGCGGAGCGGCTGTGTCCGTGAGCCGTGGCCGCTGGGCCTGCGCGTCCGGAGCCTGTGCACCGCAATGGGAGAGGCCACAGCAGTGGGAGGCCCGCGTGCCGCAAAAAAAAGAAAAAAAAAAGGGGGGCTGGCCAACGGGAAACTGCCTTTTGACACTCCAGCTGACTCCTCAGCCATCCAAGGGCCACAGCCACACCCTCGCTAATGAGGTTTGACTCTCAGCCTTGGGGAGAGCCCTCTTCCAAATTTATTCCTGCTTTGAGTACTTTTGTCTTAGCCCTAGAAGCAGCGGCTGCTTCCTTTATCTGATGTACTCATGTTCTTTACCATTCTCTTACCTCTTTGTAGTTAATCCTCTGTTAAAATCTAAAAGTTCTTTATGTTACATTTTCTCTCTTAAAATTTCTGGCGTGGTTTCTGTTTCCCTACTGGACCATGATTAATACACCAGCTTACCCCCCGAAGCAGAGCCTGAGGCAGAGGCCTTTGTGAGTGTTGTTTGTTTGGGGATGTAATCTTAGGGAGCCAAAGACAAGGACAGAGGAATGAAACAGGAAGAAGGAAAAAGCAGTACAAAGATGTGTTATCAAGTTGGTCATGCCAGCAGGCAGTGGATTTTCTTTCTTTTTTTCATAACCTTTATTTTTTTTATTTTTAAAAAGTTTTTATTGGAGTAGATTTACAATGTTGTGTTAGTTTCTGTTGTACAGCAAAGTGAATCAGTTATACATATACATATATCCACTCTTTTTTAGATTCTTTTCCCATATAGGTCATTACAGAGTACTGAGAAGAGTTTGCTGTGCTATACAGTAGGTCCTTATTAGTTTTCTATTTTATATGTAGTAGTATTGTGTATATGTCAATCCCAATCTCCCAATTTATGCCCCCCCCGCCCCCGGCTTTCCCCGCTGGTAACCATAAGTTTGTTTTCTATATCTGTGACTCTACTTCTGTTTTGTAAATAAGTTCATTTGTACCATTCTGTTTTTAGATTCCACATATAAGCGACATCATATGATGTTTGTCTTTCTCTGACTTATTTCACTCAGTATGACAATCTCTAGTTCCATCCATATTGACGCAAATGGCATTATTTTGTTTTTTTTATGATTAATATTCCATTGTATTTATGTACCACATCTTCTTTATCCATTCATCTGATGATGGACATTTAGGTTGCTTCCATGTCTTGGCTATTGTAAATAGTGCTGCAGTGAACATTGGGGTGCATGTGTCATTTTGAATTATGGTTTTCTCTGGATATATGCCCAGGAGTGGGATTGCTGGGTCATATGGTAGCTCTGTTTTTAGTTGTTTAAGGAACCTCCATACTGTTCTCTATAGAGGCTGTACCAATTTACATTCCCACCAACAGTGTAGGAGGGCTCCCTTTTCTCCACACCCTCTCCAGCACTTATTGTTTGTAGATTTTTTGATGATGACTTTCCTGACTGGTTTGAGGTGATACCTCGTTGTAGTTTTGATTTGCATTTCTCTAATAATTAGTGATGTTGAGCATCTTTTCATGTGTTTTTTGCCCATCTGTATGTCTTCTTTGGAGAAATGTCTATTTAGATCTTCTGCCCATTGTTTGGATTGTTTTTTGAAATTGAGCTACATGAGCTGTTTGTATATTTTGGAGATTAACCCCATGTCGGTCACTTTGTTTGCAAATATTTTCAAACGAAGGGTTGTCTTTTCTTTTTGTTTATGATTTCCTTTGCTGTGCAAAAGCTTTTATTTAGGTCCCATTTGTTTATTTTTGTTTTTATTTTCACTAGGAGACGGATCAAAAAAGATCTTGCTGCAATTTATGTCAGAGAGTGTTCTGCCAGTGTTTTCCTCTAAGAGTCTTATAGTATCCAGTCATAGATTTAAGTCTTTAATCCTTTTTTTTTTTTTTTTTTTTTTGCGGTACGCGAGCCCCTCACTGCCGCGGCCCGTCCCGCCGCGGAGCACAGGCTCCGGACGTGCAGGCCCAGCGGCCACGGCCCACGGGCCCAGCGGCTCTGCGGCACGCAGGATCCCCCCGGACCGGGGCATGAACCCGTGCCCCCTGCACCGGCAGGCAGACCCCCAACCACTGTGCCACCAGGGAAGCCCCTTTTAATCCATTTTGAGTTTATTTTTGCGTGTGGTATTAGGGAGTGTTCTTTTTTTTTTTGTTTAAATAAATTTATTTATTTCCTGGCTGCATTGGGTCTTTGCACACGGGTTTTCTCTAGTTGCGGTGAGTGGGGGCTACTCTGTGTTGCAGTGTGTGGGCTTCTCATTGTGGTGTCTTCTCTTTGTTGCAGAGCATGGGGTCTAGGCACACAGGCTCAGTAGTTGTGGCTTGCGGGCTCTAGAGCAGAGGCTCAGTAGTTGGTGGCACACGGGCTTAGTTGCTCTGTGGCATGTGGGATCTTCCCGGACCAGGGCTTGAACCCATGTCCCCTGAATTGGCAGGTGGATTCTTAACCACTGTGCCACCAGGGAAGTCCCAGGAGTGTTCCAATTTTATTCTTTTGCATATAGCTGTCCAGTTTTCCCAGCACCACTTATTGAACAGACTATCTTTTCTCCATTGTATATTCTTGCCTCTTTTGTCATAGATTAGGTGACCATAGGTGTGTGGGTGTATCTCTGGACTTTCCTGTTTCATTGATCTATATTTCTGTTTTTGTTCCAGTACCATACTCTTTTGATTATTGTAGCTTTTTAGTATAGTAGGCAATGGGTTTTCAATCCCATGGGCTCTTCTAAGTAACCTATGAAATCTATCTCAGAGCAGATAGGAGGAAGATTGGAGTAAACATTTATCCACTGGCTTTCCTCTCCCATTGTTTAGAGTGAAAGCCTATCAGATTTCATCAGCGCCAATGTGGTTGAAGCCTGCATAGAACTGATTGCTGCTGCAGTGGTTGGAATAAGAGGTGAAGGCAGCAGAATGTGTAAATTGGTACATAAGACATGTTTGGTATAATTACCAAAATAAGAAACGGATATTTAAAAATCTTTTCTTGAATGTCTTATAAAAATTTAGCTAAAATTTCAAGGTGCAAAAATTAAGTTAGTAATTCAAAAATATGTGAGCTGCAGCTTGGTTCCTCCGTTTAAAGTGTCTAGATCTAATAGGGGTGAGGGTGAGTGGGAAATCGGCCCTGTATAAAATAAACACTGAGCAGGGCAGTGTGCAAGTGAGGTTAAATAATGCCATGTTCATATGAGAATTTACTAGGAAACATTGCATTTTACTGGAGCTAGAGGCCCCCTAGTCCAAGAAATGGCATTATCTCTGCCAAAGCCAAGAGGTTATAGCAAGGAAGGGGAGATGCTGTCAGAAATTCAAAAACTATCAAGGGATAGGTCAAGTTGCTAACAATTTAGGGAGCAAATTAAAGCAAAGGCTGGAAACTGAATGTCCCATAATTTTATTATTCCTTGGGCTGTGGATGTGATTAGAGAGAGAAACTGTGACTGCAGGTGAATTCTGAAACTGAATGGGGGAAGTTACGGAGGAATAGTGATACCCTGTATTAGGTTGCCCTTGCCAGTAGACATCTCTTGGTGTCCTCCCCTCCACTTTCTACCTTCTATCTGAACTCACTGGAAGAGAGGAGAGGAGAAGTTAGTGTCTTCCTTATTCTTCTTTCAGGCCACTTCCTGACCTCATGCGTATAACCTTCTCCCATCCTCATCATCTGAGGCCCATGGTATTTTTTTCTACGACTGGTCTTATTTCCATTTTCTAATCTGTAAGCAAAAATTACAAGGCTTGACAGTTATTTTGAAAATATTTATACTTTTTGACTTAGAAATCTTCAAAAATATTTTTGAATTTTTTTAGAGAAATATTTTTAAAAGATTTGGCATTTTTGAATTCTAGTAAGCTAGAAGTTTATGTGAATCATGGCAAAAAGATACAGTTTTCTGCAAAATGGTTTATTTTTCCAAATAATGTGAAGATTAAGAGTGGAAGGAAATTCGAAATTATGGGAGATGACAATAAGAACCAACATTGTTTGAGAAGTCAATTTTTGTGTAAGTGCCTTCATTTGATCTGCTTTTAAATACTACCAGAAGGGCATTATCTTAGATTTGTAGCTGAAAAAACTGAGTATGGAGGGGCATGATTAACATACTCTTAAGTCATATAGATCGGCCCTTCCTGGTCTCTTATGTCCACAATCATTTCTTCCCTCTCTGAAATCCTGTTGCATGCTTTGTACGTAGGGTGCTTTTGGTCCTTCTGATATTCAAGACCTATACTATCAAAATGTTTTTAAGCTTAGCTCATCAGTTAAGTTAAAGACAAGGAATATGTATTTAATATCACTAGTGCCTAGTGATGCTAAAAGGATGATGAACTCTGAGTGGTATAAGGAGAAGAGGATATATTTGGTGGATTAATGCCAGTTCTGCCACTTTGAGCTGGTGACTATAGGAAAGTCACTTAAACTTTGTGTTTCAGCTTTATTATTTTGTAAAGTGGGCACAGTACAACCCATCTGCCAGGGGTTTTAGGATGATTAAATTAGATGCTATAACTCAGAAGTTCCCAAAGTGTGTTCTTTGGAATACCTACCCCAAAAGGTGCTCATCTGCAAGAAAACTTCTTGCTTAAATTACTTCGTGAAATGTAATTTACTGCATAAGACTTTTAATGAGTCACTGTGCAAATTAGTACATTTAGGAATCTGGAAAATTCAGCAAGAAAGAAGGCTATTTACCTTTTTTTAACCAAGTGTTTCTCATACATGTCTGACCAACCATTCTTTTACTTATATTGAGTAGGTAGAAGATGCACTAGGACTAACACTTTGTGCAGTATTACGGTATTCAGATTTTAAGATTTGATCATTAGATTGAAAAGATTGCATGGCCACTAGGATTGGATGGAAATTTAGTCCAAAAATATTAAGTGAAAAATGCAAAGTACAGAAGATGCTCCATTAGTGTTTAAAAAAAAAGAATATAGGGCTTCCCTGGTGGCACAGTGGTTGAGAGCCCGCCTGCCGACGCAGGGGACACGGGTTCGTGCCCCGGTCCGGGAAGATCCCACATGCCGTGGAGCGGCTGGGCCCGTGAGCCATGGCTGCTGAGCCTGCACATCCGGAGCCTGTGCTCCACGACGGGAGAGGCCGTAACAGTGAGAGGCCCGCGTACCGCGCAAAAAAAAAAAAAAAAAGAATATATATTCCTATATTGTATTGAAATTTCAGGAAGGATGCAATAAACCATTAGTAATATGTAGTTTCTTCTGTGATGGTGTCTGTCGTGGAAGGGAGTCATATATATATGTGTATATATATATATATATTATATATACCCTTTTGTACCGTTTCAGTTGTTTACTATAAGCAGATATTACTTGGCTGAAAAAATAGTTAAATGTAATTAAGAGGAAAAACTAAGAAGAAAGCTTAATTTTTGATGATTTTTAATAGATTAAAACTTTAAGAAAGCTTTCATAGTATTAAGTCATTTGTTAATCATTATTTTTGTACAAAGGTATTTTAAGATCAGCAGGCCAGTCTCTGTTTGTTATGTGAGCTTGCCAGTTTGGTAATGTAAGTGTATAACATTTCTTTTACCTTGTTATGTGCAAGGTTCAACAAAAATGATAATCTCTCGACTTGGACTATTACCACATCCACATCTCCGATACTACAGAAACCAATACTAGAGATCCTTAGTAATAGTGACCTGTAGAATTATGTTTACGGTTGATTCTTTAATCCAGAATATAATGCTATTTTTGCAAATTGCAAAAAAAATGTGAAAATTTTAGTAGTTGTATGAGATTTCATATTTCCTGGCTTAAGAAGTTGAAACTAGGGCTTCCCTGGTGGCGCAGTGGTTGAGAGTTCGCCTGCCGATGCAGGGGACACGGGTTCGTGCCCCGATCCCGGAAGATCCCACATGCCGCGGAGCGGCTGGGCCCGCGAGCCATGGCCGCGGAGCCTGTGCTCCGCAACGGGAGAGGCCACAGCAGTGAGAGGCCCGCGTACAGCAAAAAAAAAAAAAGAAGTTGAAACTACATTTAGGCTAATAGACTCAATCAGAAAGGTCACACTGTGGCATCTTATAGTTTCAAATCCAAATGGTACAAAGTGTTATAAAGTACATCCTATACATCAATTTCTTACAAGGCAGAAGAGGTGGATTAGAATATGCAGTGATCGATAATATAAACAGGAAAGAAAGAAAACGCTTCTGTTCCTCTTCACAACATAAGGAAGGTAATTTGCAGTGTATTTCCAGTACATGAGGTGCTTAAAGCACATTTGGCAACACTTAGCAGTAAGTGGCAAATGATTTTTATGTCTCTTGGTACCTACACACCGTCATCCATCCGGTGTTGGGGCATTAGAACAGTTCTGTTGGCTGTATCTGCTCAGTGGTCTTGCCATTCTTTTGATTTTTGAATTTTGCCTGAAATCATCTGGTCTGGTTTTTAAAAGTTGTTCCTAGGGATAAAATGGAAGCTACTAGTTTCACTCCTAGTAGGGGAAATAAAATAGAAATAGCCTCTTGTTTTACCAGTATCCATCCATCCTTCCCCTCCCCAACTCCCTGGTTCATTCTTCATTACTAATTTCCTAATGGGCCCCACCATCCAATCTCTAGCTAGAAAATTCACCATTTCTTAGTGGAGTGGAATTTCCTGTTTGATAGCTATCTAAAAATAAAGTCAGAGGAAAAGAGAAAGTTAAGGGTCAAAAGGAATGCTCTTGGGGATATTTTTTTGTTCTTTAGTAGTGACATTATCATTTAAACCAATAAAGGAGGAAACAGAATAGCAGTTTCTTCAGGTACTTTTTAGTCTTGTTTCTTTCCCAATACCCACAGTTTGAGAACTAGTAGGCAGCAAAGAATGTTTTACCAACCCCAAACCACCACTACTAAAGAACAGTGTGCTGAAAGCATAAGTGAGGATTCCAGTGATCAGTTAGATGAAGTTTGTAGTATTGGGAGCAATCTAATCTTTATTCCCCACAGTTGTGAACACTTGTTGAACAATTATACATCTCTACCAACATTAGGATGAATCTTGGTTGATATTTAATCATTTTAGAAAATTATAAAGCAGAGATATGATAAAGATAACCTTTATTAATTTGTTTTACCATGTGTTAGGCACTATCTGAAGTACTTTACATGTAGTAACTCATTTAACCATCTTGTCAACTCTGAGGTAGGTTCTGTGGATATTATTTCTAACTTGGGAAAATGAGACATAGAAAGGTTAAATAACTTGTCTACAGTCTCACCGCTAGTGAGTGATAAGGATTGGGTCCCAGGCCGACTAGTTCTAGAACTAGTGCTTTTAACCATTAATAATGCAACACAATCTCTTGATGAATGTAAAGAATTATAGGTGTAAAAAATATGATTTTATTTAATATTTATATATTTCACTTGTTAGTTTTATGTACTGTGTCACAGAATCTTAGGGAAGGGAGAATTTAGGAGAGTGATAGTGAGAACTAATATTAATTGAATACCTGCTAAGTGCCAGGCCATTTACATGCATGAGGAAGTTAAGAGAACCTCTGTTTGGTTGCTTTGGTTGCCTTAGGGGGTCAGCAAACTTTTGAGGTAAAAGGCTAAATAGTATATATTTTAGGTTTTGTGGGCCATGTATGTCTCTCGTTTCCTCCCTCTCCTCCACTCCTTTTTCCCCTTTCCTTCTCCCCTCTTCTTCCTCTTCTCCCCCCCTTCTCTCTCTCCTCCCCCCTCCCCTTCCCTTTTCTTTTTTCCTACACCTTTTTAAAATGTAAAAATTATTCTTAGTTTGGAGCACTACAAACCAGATTTGGCTCTTAGGTCATGGTTTTTCCATCCAGACTCAAGAGTTAAGCTGAGCTTTCTTGCTTATGTGTTGAAAATGTAGGATATGTTTCAGAAGGCAGTTCATCAGAGTTCTGGTTCTACTCTGCTGAGACTCACTGAGACCCTCTTTGTATTGGATTTGTCTTCATCATTGCAAGATGGCTGTGCAGAACAACTAGGGTTTTATGTTTCCTTATTCATATTTGAGGGATGGTATGATGTGGAAGAGAGGGCCTCTGCTGATAAACACAAAGCCCAAATACTGAGCATCACTCTGATTGGACAATCATTGCATTGTCCACATACTAAACTGATTCCTCAGACCAAGGATTTATGGCACTGGTTGGCTTAGGCATGAATTGCATGAATTCTCAAGGATTGTACAGCAAGAGAGGTGGGGTTATCTGTGGCTCCAACTCATTAGTCAGGAGTGGGTCCTGAGATTTTGCGTTTTTAATGATTTCCCGGGTGATGTTGACAGTTTCTGGTCAGTGGACCACACTTTGATTAACAAGATTTATCTAAACCTAAACAGAGTAACTATTTAGTAATGAGTGATTGATCGAATAAATTTGGGGGAGATAATCACAATGTCTAAAATTTTTTAGAATTATATTTTCTGTAATTGTTAAATAATGCATGGACGATGTGTGGGCTAGAATCAGAATATGAGTAATAGCTATTGCCAAGATTTTACAGTAAGAGAAGATGTTTTTCATGATAGAGAAAAATTTAGAGCTCCCAAGCCAGTTCTGGAGCGAGGCATGGAAAGGTAGAGATAGATGTGGGAGAGGAAGCCAGGAAGAGAGAAAAAAATATGAACCACCCTATGTGATCACATTTTTACTTATAAATGCTTGTGAAAACTGAAATAAGTCTACTGATTTTTTTTTCTTTTTTTTTTTTTTTTGCGGTATGTGGGCCTCTCACTGTTGTGGCCTCTCCCGTTGCGGAGCACAGGCTCTGGACACACAGGCTCAGCGGCCATGGCTCACGGGCCCAGCCACTCCGCAGCATGTGGGATCTTCCCGGACCGGGGCATGAACCCGTGTCCCCTGCATTGGCAGGCAGACTCTCAACCACTGCGCCACCAGGGAAGCCCTACTGATTTTTATGTGGAGTGAGGCAGAGGTAAAATTTGGGGAAGCCAGAGCCTAAAAGACAAAGGGTGCCAATGTGTATAATTGCCTTGGGATTATTGGAAGTCTTAGAGGTGTCACTTCAAAAGACTGTGGAGTTGTTACAGCCCAGGGAAAGCCACCCAATTTTTAACATCCCAGTTATATGCGGTATTTTATTAATCACTACAGCAACTTTGCCAGTTGAGTGTTATCCTTGGTTTTAAAATGAGGAAACTGAAGCTCTTAGATGTTAAAGAACCTGCCCAGGGTATCATAGAGAGCAGATTAGGAGTTTGTGTCCCAAGTGGTCTAACTATAAAACCCAAAGCTCATTTGATTTGGGTCATTTTCCTTCCAAATTGAGCAAAACCCCCTCAAAAACCTTTTATAAAATGAAATAGGACGTGGGTCCTGCTGTGGTTTAAGAATGTCTAAATGGAAGGATTTGGGGGTAACAACCTGTTTGCAGGTATGTTGAGGCTGGGGGGGGCGTGTCTTTTTTGTTAGGTTATACATTTATTTGAGATGGCTCTTTGGGAGTCAGATAAATCCCCTCCAACCCACTCTTCCATGATGTCCCCGTGTGGGACCTCAGTACATAACAGAGACAAAATTGAGCTTCTCTCTTGCTGTCTCTGAAGCATCTCTAAGGAACCTTAGAGTGAAAACCACTGAAATACATACCTTCTCTCATGATTTTGTAAGTGAAAAAACTGAAATCCAGAGATATAAAGTGAACTGTCCAGGGTAACATAGCAAATAAGCAGTGGAGTGACTCCAAAGATTATTAAACCCCAGTGCTTAGATAGAGATTGATTTCTTCCATTTGTGTTTAAAGTACAAATAAAAATTAAGACAGTTGCCTCCAGAGTTGAAGTATTTTGAGTTTTGTGGAAAGTAGACTATTTTAGATTTAGAATTTGCTTACTCTATAAAAGCAGGATCAGATGAGGCATAATGGGATGTACTTTCAGAGTTTTCCTTATATTAATAGTTCCATTTTTGTTTTATAATGTTTTTTGCTTGTTATTATAATTTATAATATAAATTATTTATATTATTTGTTATATTATTATAATTCTGAATATTTGGGTAATGTTTTATCAGAATAATGTTACTTTTCTTTTAAATATTTGATCCTATACAACTAACCACATTTTTAGTTATAACTGCTACCAGATACAAGAGCTTTTTTTTTTTTTTTTTGCCTGGAGAATGTGTATCTGAATTTAGATTAAAATCAATGACAGTTTAAAGGAAATTCACTTTACATAAGAATGTTTTTTTAAGCATTACTTAAATGATACATGCTTCTATGTTATTTTGATTTTATAACTGTCAATTATATTAGTTAATTGCCAGTAGGGCCTTGTTCTAAAAGTATCTTTTAAAAAATATTGAAGAATAAATTCATCTGAATTCAGTATTGACTCTGCCATCTATTAGGCTTTTAGCCAAAATGTGACTTAATAGGGTGAATACAGTAACTGGAGCAATATAATAGCTTCACCCTTGGAAATCCTTTGGAGTAAAATGGTAACCACAAGGGCAAAGGGGAATGTCTTGACAACAGTGCCTTTCATTGGTACAGACGGTCAACTAAAGGACAACACACAGTGTTACAGGCTAGATCTATAATTCTAATGGCTCAACTATTTGGCAGGAAGCATCATATACATAAAAACTCATGAGACTAAAAAATATTCATGTTCCCCCAAATCTTATTCCCCTAGATAGAGAAAAAAAAAGACAAAAAATAGAGACAAAAAAACAGATTATAAGAAGAGGGAGGGAGAGAGAGTGACGGAGAAAGAAGAATGGAGAAGAGGGGAGGCAAGGAGGCTGGAGGCTGTTGTAGTTGGTTTGTGCTCTGTAAGGTTGTTCAAAATTATCTGTCTTTGTCACAGTTTAATTTGTATCCTTGAGTTCTGTTGCTCCTCACTTCTTCCCCACTCATCGCCAGAATAAGCAGAGTACTAATTCTACTGGCATGAAATGAAAAATCAGATAAGCTCTCCTCTAATACTTCCTCTGGAAAACATTATTTTTTCATTATTGAATTAGGCATTCTTATTTTTCATAAATAGGAAAATGCTACATATTCATTCTTTTTTTTAGGTATATTAGCAGCTATAATAAATGAGAGGACCATCTTGCCAGTAATAGAGTATTTACTGATAGAGCACAAGCACTTTCTGTTTGAAGGTTTCAGGTCCCAAATATTCATTTATATAACTACCTAGTAAGGAAAATAAAAATAGTAAATCTTCCAGATATGTGATGGATAGACAATTTAAGGATTATTTGTATTTTTTGATTTCTTTTTATTTTTTTTATTTTTTTTATTTTTTTTTATTTTTTTGGGGTAGGCGGGCCTCTCACTGTTGTGGCCTCTCCCGTTGCGGAGCACAGGCTTCGGACGCGCAGGCTCAGCGGCCATGGCTCACGGGCCCAGCCGCTCCACGGCATGTGGGATCCTCCCGGACCAGGGCACGAACCCGTGTCCCCTGCATCGGCAGGCAGACTCTCAACCACTGCGCCACCAGGGAAGCCCTTGATTTCTTGATTTACAGTTTCAAGCCTTATGTTGTGTAGAATCAAATATCAGTTCACACAAAGTGAAATAAGGAACCATCACTTTAAAAGACTTTTCCCCTAGATCCAAGGCTGGATGTATTCACATCCCTACAGTTCCCAGTGCACATGGCCTTTTTTCCTCATTTCATTCTGTGCTGAAGGGAATCAGAATATGCTACCTCAAAACGTGGCACTTTGGTGTAAGGATCATTTTGAACTGAAGGCAATTAAGAGCAGACACAGGAGGAATTATCTGCCCTCCCCATTTCTACCTAAATGCGGAGCATAAATTTCCTTTGTGAAGGTATGCCCCCCTCCTCTCTCCTGTAACAGGAGCAGGAGAACAATGCTTCTTACTGGAGGCAGAGAGTGGGCACTGAGATGAATCTCTATAAACAAGCTTTACTGATATAACTCTTATCTTCCATTAGTTTCCTCTCATATTTAGCTTCCCACAATTTACCACCCTTACAAGCCCAAATCCCTTTTCCTTTGTTTTATCACTTTTCCACAATTTATTGCCCTTTGTTAAGATGGTATATAAGCCTCCAATTCTAACTACTCCTTTGAGTCCACTTGTATCTATGCTCATTATATGTGTACATAAACTGTTTTTCTCCTGTTAATCTGTCTTTTGTTAGTTTAGTTTGCTGGGCCTGACCAAATCTAGGAGGGTAGAAAAAAAGTTTTATTTTCCTCTCCTACAATGCCTATCTGGGATACTTTCTATTGCACCAGAAAGTTTGTTGTTTATTTGTACTGAATAACTCTATATAATTAGCCTGCCTGATGTAAAACTCAAGTTATGATAACTTGGTCACTAATCTAATAATTTTTAATTAAAAACTAAAATAAAAGCTTAGTGCTATATTTGGTTAATTGAAAGACTATATATAGGGAAACAATATTTTTTTGCTTTGTTAAGGTCTTCTCATGCTGCCTCTTCCCCCGCCCAACTAGGAACTTGCTACCTTGATTATCCTTTTCAATAAGATAAATGAGAGCATTTACTGAAAAGACAGTGAGTCAGTGAATCTAATGAGAAGAATGATGGGTGGATTACTAGTTTGGAGATCTGGGTTCTGTTTGCTTCTTTCTGTTGGATCTAGGGAACTAGACAGTGTGTGGATCTGGAGGTCAGGGAAAGGATTTGTATCCAAGAATAAGATGGAGGTGATAGGGACTGAAGTTCCATGGGGAGAAGCAGTCTACAACCAGGGCATCTCTTCAGGAAAATGAGATAGGTAGAGGACAGGGGAGTAGATTGAGAAGTCAGGAGCTCTGAGAGTGTAGAATGGTGGAGTGGATGAGTGGGAGGCAGTTTTGAGAAAGATGGGGAGAAAAATAAGGCCTGTGGCTTGGACCAGTGTGCTGAGTTATAATGGGTTATAGGCAGGGATGGCACATGCTAGTCCTGGTCTTATGTCCTGTGTGATTTTGGCCATATTTCCCTTTTCATAAGCATTTATTGTTTCAATTCAGTTTTCATCTCTGTAAAAACCAGATTACCAAGGCTCTTTACAATTTCATTCAGTGATTGAAGTTGATTTTTTTGATTAAAAAATAGGACTCTATTTTTCTTTCTAAATTCAAGTTGAGTCATTAAGATACACTACAAAAATAGAGGAAACTGAGCAGACAAATCTATCAGGCAAACACCAGGTTTAATATCACTTAAAGGAAGACTCATGTCTTTTTTGATTGCTTAGGGCATTATTTCCCAAAGTGTGTCCAGAGTAACACTTGTATGTAGTAAAAAGTACTCACTGAGAATATATAGAGTTCTTTAATTCATGACTTCTCAGAACCATTATCATGCTAAGTAATGTTATGTTCTGTATTGAAACGATTTATTTCTTGAGGTCATTTCCATCTTGAAGTTTAACAGAGCTATCAGGATCATGTTTAACCCAGTATAGGATCAAGAGAGGATAAGAAGTTACTTTTCAAATAATTTTTGTTCCTCCTTTCCACAGGTAGTTATTTCCAGGAGAAAGCATCAGGAGGATAATTCCAAGTATTCAGTGGTAAATTACCTTGGCGTCTGTTGAAGTAATAGATCATTATGTGGGGGAGAGATTATTCCATTCTCTTCTGCATCCGTAGAGCTTTAAAGGCTGTTGCAGCAAGAGACCTCTTGGGAATTCTGACTCCTAGGGTTCCCAAGGTCCCACCTCCTTGGACCAACTCACCTTTCAGCCACTGGAGATACTGGAAATTACCTTACCTCAGCACTTTACCTCAGTTTCAGATTTTCTTTTCTATTCTGCTTCAGCAAGGGTCTTTGATTTTCATCCTGATGGGTGAAATGCTTTTCTAACCCAGTAAAAGGCTGACACTAAGCAGGAATGAAGAAGGAATCACTTTCTCTCCAAACGCACACTGCTAGTTGACTGACAGTCCTCTGCTTAGGCATTTCCTTCAGAAAGGCCAAACCACTGTGAATTCCAAATACAAATTTTGCTCTGTGAAGTAACAGTGTTAACAAGAAGCTCTTGAAAGGTTTGGTTTTTCTTCTTTGACCCTGAGAACAACAGGGTAACACCTACTGACTGAATACAGTTGGACACTTTCGTATTTAAAATTGATAGAATAAATTTTGTTTTATGCCTAATTTAGTAGAGGTCTAAATACTGTTTACTGGTAAAAATTTAATCTACAAATTATAAATATGTGTTTACTGACATGTCCAAGAAAACATAAGCACACACTACTTTCAAAAAATCACATTTATTAGTAGGGAAAAAAGGGAATCCTCCACTTTCCCTTATGTCTTTAAAAAGTAAAGAATACATTAAAACCCTCTAACAGCTTTTCTTTTATTGGTAGCTGAAAGAAATCTCAAGGAGAGGTGGATACTTTAAAAATAAAAGGAGCAACATGAAAAGGTGCTCATCTTTCTGAAACCTCTATTGTTCAGTAATGCCTAATGTTAGACATTAAAGGTTTGCGTGTTCATCATCATATTTTATTGAAGTTGGTAATAATTTACTTATTATCTGCAATGGGTTTCTGAAAAATATTTCTCTTTCCATTAAGGATTTCATTTTCAGCATTTGCTTGTCAGTTAAATCCTCATCATTAATGTAACTTCTCATCATAGGCAAAATTGAATATTCATGCCTAGCTCAAATCACTGTTATTTTGGCCTCTTACTTTTTTTTTTTCCTCCTGAAAGTGTAGATTGTTAACCCATCACTTTACAGCTAAGACTGTTAAATTTCCTGAGATTGCTTTGGTTTGTCAGTGTAACTTGAAGTTTACATTTGGTCATTTTTCCATGGACAATAATTTCTGCTTTTAAACTTGACCAGGTCCAGGCATGTCATTTATCCTTTTGCTCTTGGCTAGCTACTTTATTAACTCTTTGGTAGTGTTCCAGGTCCTGAAGCCATGCTAATTCAATCCTTCATACAGTGCCTTGCCTGCTTGTGCACATGGCAAATAAAACCCTTTAATGACAGTTATCCTCTCAAATGTCTGACATTCACCCAAGGAATTAATTTCCTTGTCTGAAAGACACTTGAAGAGTATTTTTAGAGGGTCAGCCTTAGACTAGATGATCTCTCAAGCCCCTTCCAATCCAGAATTCTATTTTTCTGTTGATTTATCTCACTTTAGGTGAATCAACATTTATGAGGCTCGCCTTCAAATATATTTTTTGAGGTCAAGGATCACATTTTCCTTAATCTGTATTAGGCAAGATAGAGTTTTTCCTCCCCTCACCACTCCCACCCCCACCTCACCATTGCTTCCTTGCACATACCCATCTGCCTTCTGCGGTCAGGTTCACATTGAGCTAGGATAATAGTAAGAGGCCTTTGCTTACATATCACAAGGGAAAAGGAGAGACAAAAACGTTTTTTGCATAATAACTCATAGGAATCATGATATTCTGCGAACTGATGACTCTTGGCATTTTAAAAGACGTCTGATTGTCTTGTAGCTGCTGGATTCTAAATCATAATAATTGAAAGAAACTTTCCTTCATCTCCTTCAGAAGGGAAGAAAACCCAACCTTCAGGGACAAATAACCGAAAATTTCTTAAACTGGATGAAACGTTGGCAACTAGTCCAAAATTGAGCAGGCGAGGATATGAAGGTCGGCTGAGAGGTAGGGTAGATGTTGGTGAGAAGCAATGGTTTTTAAGGAACTACAGGACCTGTCATGGAGGAGAGGGAAGAGGTTCTGGGGAAATAAGAAGACAGAGAAGATGGCAAGCCTGCTGTACCTGTTGAGGAGGGCGTGTGGCTGGAATGAGCTGAATATGATGTAGAAGCTGTATGGGTTACAGTATATGACTTGAGCCTGAATATGCTTAGGGAATTTATGCTTTTTATTGCTTGTTAACAACAAGATATTATTTTGATAATGGATTGTACAGTTTTAGCTTTCTATGTGGGCAAAATATAAGGGTTATATTGTTAATATGCAATTAGTATTCATTTAGAAGGTGTTTATGCTAAAAGCTATATGGTGTCAATGATGAATGCCAGGCTTCAGAATGGAAGCTCCTAGAAAGTAAACACCCTACAGAATATGCTGTTTATAAGATTCAGTTAATCCAGTTCTCCTTTTGTATTACTCCCAGATTGCACAGGGCATACTTAGCCATGTAATGGTTGCCTAACTCTCAGAGAATTATTTGGAGAAGTCACAGGGCAAAAGAGAGCCTAATTAATATTCAGCTTCAACAATAATTTGGGCTTGTTTTCACAGGCTGCCTGGTAAAGGAAAATACCAGCCCTGGGTTATCACTAGAATTAATGGTGGCTTCTGCTGCTGCTGGACAGACTCACTATAAACTGTTTAGCATACAAATTAATATGGATAATATTTTTGATATAGTAGAACTTGACTCATTCATTTCACTAATCTGCAGATCCAGTAATTCTCAAACCAACCTCACCCTTCTCTCTATACTCTCAGCAAAGTTTATTAATAACAGAGAGCTGTCATGAAAATCTCATATTACAGAGAATTCATTACCTATGCAAAAAAGTGCTAGACTACATTTATTTATTGGTCTATTACTAAATAATCTAATAAAAATTAAAAGGGAAGTCTATTTATCAGGTAAAAAGAGCAGTACACTCTTTTGTTATTTGAAATCACAGCAGTTCATCCTGTCCGTATTCATAGAAAGTACTTATGCTGGTTAATTTGTTTTGGACTTTAATAAGATTCTTCATTAATATGATAGGAAAACTTTAGAAGAACATGTAACTAGTAGAAGAATTCTGTTACTAGGAACATTCAGCAAAAGTAGAAAGAATGATAAGCGTGTTATGAACAAAAATAAGATTACTGTGTGTCTAATTTTTCTGTCCCCACCCTCCATAATAATCCAGTACAATTTCTTACCACATTTACAGTTCATAGAACAGACTGAAAGAGTCTATAAATGGCAAACTGTAATAAATTTTCCATACAAATGATGGGTTAACTATCTGGGGAAAAAAAAGCAACAGGCCAGAATAACAGTGATTTGAGCTAGGCATGAATATTCAATTCTGCCTGTGATGAGAAGTTACATTAGTGATGTGAGGATTTTACTGACAAGAAAATGCTGAAAATGAAATCCTAATGGAAAGAGAAGTTTTTTCAGAAACCCATTGCATATAATAAGTAAATTATCACAATTTCAATAACACATGATTATGGCATGCCAGCTAATTTGTTATATGCTACTTGAGCTTTGATTGAACAATAGTGTTTCATTATTGACTGTAACTCAATTCAGTAATTCACAATTTGAGTGCCTACTATGTGTATCCTGTGTATGGATATCTTAGTTAAGATTGAGAAGAAATCCAGTTCCATTCTAAGAGCCTTCCATTTTGTTTTAATCAGTTGATGGAAGTGCTAAATAAATGCAGTAATACCACATTCATTCATACTTACAGAGCATCTGCTGAATTTGCCCTTATTGTAACTGTAATAAGATGTTAAATGAGAAAATTTGACTCAAGTATCAAGATATGGTAATATAAGGCAGGGAGAGGTACCACGTGATGCATATTTTCAATGAAAATGATTGAGACCTGACTTTAGGACTCGTGAACCCTTTGCTTATTTTCAACATGTAAAAAGGTGGAGGTTGAGAATTTGATGTGAATTGGTGAGTAGGGTTCCTTTGGAAAAAGCTGAGTTGTGATTCCTTTCCTCTCCCCCACCGCCATCCTAGACTGGTGGGGGAGTGTTTTGTAAGTGTGTCCTAAAGTTGAAGGGACACAGTAGATGAGGTTTACAATGAAAACACGATAACCCAAAACCTATGGGAGGCAGCAAAAGCAGTTCTAAGAGGAAAGTTTATAGCAATTCATTCTCACCTCAAGAAACAAGAAAAATTTCAAAGAAACAATGTAACCCTACACTTAAAACAACTAGAGAAAGAAGAACAAAGAAAACCCAAAGGCAGTAGAAGGAAAGAAATCATAAAGATCAGAGCAGAAATAAATGAAATAGAAATGAAGAAAACAATAGCAAAGATCAATAAAACTAAAAGCTTGTTCTTTGAGAAGATAAACAAAATTGATAAACACTCAGCCAGACTCATCAAGAAAATAAGGGAGAGGATGCAAATCAATAAAATCAATAAAATTAGAAATGAAAAATGAGAAATCACAATGGTCACTGCACAAATACAAAGGATTATAAGAGACTACTACAACTATATGCCAATAAAATGGACAAACATGAAGAATGGACAAATTCTTGGAAAGGTACAATCTTCCAAGCCTGAACCAGGAAGACTTAGAATATATAAACAGACGTATCACGAGTAATGGAATTGAAACTATAATTAAAAATCTTCCAACAAACAATTCTATCAAACATTTAGAGAAGAGCTAACACCGATCCTTCTCAAACTCTTCCAAAAAATTGCAGGAGAAGCACTCCCAAATTCATTCTATGAAGCCACCATCACCCGGATACCAAAACCAGAAAGAGATGTCACAAAAAAATTAAATTATAGACCAATATCACTGATGAACAAAGATGCGAAAATACTGAACAAAATACTAGCAAACAGAATCCAACAGCACATTAAAAGGATCATACACCATGATCAAGTGGGATTTATCCCAAGGATGCAAGGATTCTTCAATATATGCAAATCAGTCAATGTGGTATACCACATTAACAAATTAAGGAATAAAAACCATATGATCAGCTCAGTAGATGCAGAAAAAGCTTTTGACAAAATTCAACATTGATTTATGATAAAAACTCTCCAGAAAATGGGGTTAGAGAGAACCTACCTCAGCATAATAAAGGCCATATATGACAGATCCACAGCAAGCATCATACTCAATGGTGAAAAACTGAAAGCATTTCCACTGAGATCAGGAACAAGACAAGGATGTCTACTCTGACCACTCTTATTCAACAGAAATTTGGAAGTCCTAGCCACAGCAATCAGAAAAGAAAAAGAAATAAATGGAATACAAATTGGAAAAGAAGTAAAACTGTCACTGTTTGCTGATAACATGATACTATACATAGAAAATCCTAAAGACGCCACCAGAAAACTACTAGAACTAATCAGTGAATTTGGTGATGTTGCAGGATACAAAATTAAAGCACACAAATCTCTGGCATTCCTATACACCAACAACGAAAAATCAGAAAGAGAAACACTCCCATTTACCATTTCAACAAAAAGCATAAAATACCTAGGAATAAACCTGCCTAAAGAGGTGAAAGACTTGTACTCAGAAAGCTATAAGACACTGATGAAAGAAATCAAAGATGACATAAACAGATGGAGAAATATACCATGTTCTTGGATTGGAAGAATCAATATTGTGAAAATGACTATACTACCCAAAGCAGTCTACAGATTCAGTGCAATCCCTATCAAACTACCAATGGCATTCTTTACATAATTAGAACAAAAAATTTTACAGTTCATATGGAAACACAAAAGACCCCGAATAGCCAAAGCAATCTTGAGAAAGAAAAACAGAGTTGGGGAGGAATCAGGCTCCCTGACTTCAAACTATACCACAAAGCTACAGTAATCAAGACAATATGGTAGTGGCACAAAAACAGAAATATAGATCAATGGAACAGGATAGAATGCCCAGAGATAAACCCACTCACATACAGTCACCTAATTTATGAAAAAGGAGGCAAGAACATACAATGGAGAAAAGACAGCCTCTTCAATAAGTGGTGCTGGGAAAACTGGAAGCTACATGTAAAAGAGTGGAATTAGAATACTGCCTAACACCATACACAAAAATAAACTCCAAATGGATTAAAAACTTAAATGTAAGACCAGACACTATAAAACTCTTAGAGGAAAACATAGGAAAAACACTCTTTGCCATAAACCACAGCAAGATCTTTTTTGATCCACCTCCTAGAGTAACAGAAATAAAAACAAAAATAAACAAATGGAACTTAATTAAACTTAAAAGCTTTTTGCACAGCAAAGGAAAACATAAACAAGACAAAAGACAACCCTTAGAATGGGAGAAAATATTTGCAAATGAAACAACAAAGGATTAATCTCCAAAATATGCAAACAGCTCATGGAGTTCAATATCAATAAAACAATCCAGTAAAAAAATTAGTGGAAGACCTAAGTAGATATTTTACCAAAGAAGACATACAGGTGGCCAAGAGGCACATGAAACAAGGGTCAACATCACTAATTATTAGAGAAATGCAAATCAAAACTACAATGAGGTATCACCTCACGCCAGTCAGAATGGCCATTATCAAAAGATCTAGAAACCATAAATGATTGAAAGGGTGTGGTGAAAAGGGAGCCCTCCTGCACTGTTGGTGGGAATGTAAATTGATACAACCACTATGGAAAACAGTATGGAGGTTCCTTAAAAAACTAAAAATAGAACTACCATATTAGCCAGCAATCCCACTACTGGGCATATACCCTGAGAAAACCATAATTCAAAAAGAGACATGTACCACAATGTTCATTGCAGCACTATTTACAATAGTGAGGACGTGGAACCAACCTAAATGTCCATTGACAGATTAATGGATAAAGAAGATGTGGCACATATATACAGTGGAATGTTACTTGGCCACAAAAACCCGAAACTGAGTTATTTGTAGTGAGGTGGATGGACCTAGAGTTGGTCATACAGAGTGAAATCAGAAAGAGAAAAACAAATACCGGATGCTAACGCATATATATGGAATCTTAAAAAAATAAGTGGTACTGATGAACCTAGTTGCAGGGCAGGAATAAAGAGGTAGACATAGAGAATGGACTTGAGGACATGGGGTGGGAGATCAAAGCTTGGGCGAAGTGAGAGTAGCATCAACATATATACACTACTGAATGTAAAATAGTTGGCTGGTGGGAAGCAGCAGCATAACACAGGGAGAACAGCTCGGAGCTTTGCCATGACCTAGAGGGGTGGGATAGGGAGGCTCAAGAGGGAGGGGATATGGGGATGTGTGTATGCATATGGCTTATTTGCTTTGTTGTGCAACAGAAACTAACACAGTATTGTGAAGCAGTTACACTCCAATAAAGATGTATTAAAAAAAAAAAGGCAATAGTAAAAAGAATTCAAAGAATTCAATTAGAAAATGGGTAAGACGTGAACAGGCATTTCACTGGAGAGGATAAATGGATTACAAATAAATACATGGAAATATATTGATCATAACTAGGCATTAGAGAAATGCAAATCTAAGACCATGATGAGATATCACCACACACCTATTAGAACACTGAAAACATAATGATAACACCAAAAGCTGTCTAGGGTGAAGAGAAACTGGATCTCTTATATATTCCTGCTGGGATTGTAAAGTGGTACAGCCATTTTGAAAAATAGTTTGGCAGTTTGTTAAAAAAAAAAAAAAGACATACATTTACTGTATGACCCAGCAGTCCCAGAGAAATGAAAACTTATGTGCACACAAAAATGTGTATATGACCGTTCATATCTTTATTTATCATACTAAGAAACTGGAAACAACCAGAATGGCTCTCAGTAGGTGAATGATTAAAGAAACTGGTACATCCATATTGTGGACTACTGCTCAGCAATAAAAAGCAATAAACTATATATGCAACTACTTCAATGGATCTCAAGGACATTATGCCTAGTGAAAAAAGCCAATCTCAAAAGGTTTTAAATATATTCTTGAATTTACAAAATTATGGAAATAAAAAGAAAATTAGTGGTTGTCAAGGGTTAGGGGTGCTGGTTGAAGGGCATTGGTGTGACAAGGGGTAACGTAAGGGAGATCTTTGTGGTAATAGAATAGTTTGATAGTGTGATTGCAGTGGTGGTTACACAAATCTACAAGTGATAAAGTAATGTAGGACTCTACCCACAGACTGTATCAATATCAGTGTCCTGGTTTTGATACCATACTATAGTTATATAAGATGTAACCATTGGGGGGAACTAGGTGAAGCATACATGGGGCCTCTCTGCAACCTTCTGTGAATACATAATTATTTCAAAATAAGAAGTAAAAAAAAAAGAAAAATGTATTTGTGACTTAAGGTGATTGTAGTTTCTATTACCTGAAAATAAGCAGAAAAGTCATAAGATTTATAGAGTTTTACCAAGTGGGGAAGACTTGCAAGGTTCACTGAGCAAACTTAAAGGGCCAATCAAGAGACAAGATCAAGTTATTTATATGATTGCATTCCATGATGTTTGCTTGCTCAGTGTACTCCCAATTACTTACAATAATAATCTCTTTATTCTTAAAATGCTTTATTCCCTTGTTCTTTTTTTTTTTTTTTTTTTTGGTACGCGGGCCTCTCACTGTTGTGGCCTCTCCCGTTGCGGAGCACAGGCTCCGGACGCGTAGGCTCAGCGGCCATGGCTCACGGGCCCAGCCGCTCCGCGGCATGTGGGATCTTCCCGGACCAGGGCATGAACCCGTGTCCCCTGCATCGGCAGGCGGACTCTCAACCACTGCGCCACCAGGGAAGCCCTATTCCCTTGTTTTTGATGACATGACACTCTGATCATTTTACCCATGTTTCTTCTCACACAATCTGCTCTCTTTTTTGTATTCTCTTTTTCATTTGATGGAGACATTGGCCAGCTAGTCACCCAAGTCATAAACCTGTGACTTATTACTCTTTGTTTCTTTCCCATCTTCAACACTCCAATTCCCCTTCTGCCCCATATAATCACTCACCAAGACTTGCTGACTCCACTTTTTAACATTTTTTCTTACTACCACTTCCCTGTTTTTGCCTTCATTTTCCCTCACCTCAATGACTGTGACATCTGCAACATCCACTTAAACATCTTCAGGCCTGTTCTTCCTAACACCATCCTCCAACAACCAGCCAGAGTGAGCTACTTAAAATGCATTCAGCCCTGTCATCTCTAACCTGAAGGCTTTCAGTGGTTACCCATTGCTTACAGGAAAATTTGCAACCCCTTGACTTGCCAACCAAGGTTCCTGATTGTCTGGTCTCTCCCAGCCTTTCTAGGCTAATTCTTCTCCACAGCCTGACTCATGTTTGTTACACAGATTCCTGCTCTGTGTATGCATTGTTCATGCTCTGTCCTGTGGCTTGAATGCTGTCTTTGCTTGGAGTACCTGTACACGCATACACACACCTCTTTTTTTTTTTTTTTTTTTTTCTTTTTGCGGTATGCGGGCCTCTCACTGTTGTGGCCTCTCCCGTTGCGGAGCACAGGCTCCGGATGCGCAGGCCCAGCGGCCATGGCTCATGGGCCCAGCCGCTCCGCGGCATATGGCATCCCCCCAGACCGGGGCACGAACCCGTATCCCCTGCATCGGCAGGCGGACTCTCAACCACTGCGCCACCAGGGAGGCCCCACACACACCTCTTATAATTTTAAAGACTCAGTTCAAGACTCAAGGCTTCCAGGAAATCTTCTCTGACCCTCTTAGGCTAGGTCAGGTTCCCGTCTCTGTGCTCCCCAAATTGCTCTATCACTTAGCTGTGCCTATTGGTATAGGTATAATCTTACTTTATAAGTAGAGAACTGGATTAAGTTATCTCAGCGTCTTTCAAGGTTTGTTTTTTTATGAATTTATAAGGTACCCTGTGTCATCTGGCATCTCTCATTCATCATTCATTAAAATTTAATAAACACTAATAGCTTCTGTGCAGGAAATATGTTAGGGATGGAAGATGCAAAAGGAAGTGAGGCGTGGCTGCTGCCCTTACTTACCTCAAAGTATACAATATGCATTTTATGTTTGTGGACAGATGGGGAAACCAGGGTAAGATTCTCCTGAGTAAATTAGCAACCTGATGGCACTGTGTTAGCCTCCAGATGAGCCCTGGAGAAGTGCGGTGTTGTGCAGTCATGCTGGGGAGGACTCATGCTGGTGCAGAGGTTTCCTGTGGTCAGCACATCCACACCACTTGCCTCTTTCAGAACGTTTGGAGCCACAGACTCTTAGGGTCAGTTTGTGCCAGTTAATTCATCCTGAGTATTTCAGTAGTAAGATGAGTTTTAAGGGGAGGCATTTGGAAATCTGATCTTTCTCAACAGCACTATCCACAGCATAATAAAAGACCTTTCTGGAGAGTAAGAGGATTTATGGCAGTCGTCAGTTGGTAAAGTCAGAACTTAAAATTTTTCTTTCATCAGAGACTCAGACTGCTTGCTTTCAACCATCATTTCCCCCTTCTCCCATCTTGATTCTAAATATTACTCTGTTTTTATTGTTATTTTGGTTGTAAAGGATTAGGAAATGTTATAGTAAAATGTTGTAGGAACTATAGAAGACTGAAAGTGCTTGGTATAATGCCTGGTCCTTTGTAGTATTAAACAATCAGTGTACAGAAACAAAAAAGGGTGTCTTGGCAATTTTGTTAGATATCAAAAGAACCCTTACAAGACAAATTAGAGAAGCAATGGCTGCCTCTCTTTTTATAATATGACAGAGAGCTAATTCAGCTTCTTTAACAGAAACTCAAATAAACCCAGCCTTTTCAAAAAGCCTTTATACTCAATGTAAAGGAAAATGTGTCTTCAAATCCTAAGAGTTCAGCTTCCACTGCTTTCAATGGGAGCTGTACATTCAGAGCCAAGGGCTAATTTTGGTCTATGTGTTTCCCCAATAAGTTCTCTTGGGTGATCATTTTAGCTTCAGCAAAGTGTTTCCTCTAGCTATAAGAGCCAGTGTTTAAAAGTTTAAAGCAATGCGAATAGGCCAAAATCTAAATCAATATTCTGTAGAACAAATAAAGAGGAAAGAGATTTAGGTGGCAGGCACGTGGTATGTGCTCCGATTCCCTGGTAGGCAGATCAAGGAGTTTTCAACAAGAACTTAAAAATAAAAGACCTAAAAAACAGATGTTAACAAAACTGTTCTTTCCCCTTCAGTGAGAAATGACTGGTTAGGTTTCCAGATCAAGACACAGGGGTCACAAAGGGAAATGTCATTGTGTGGTGTCAAGTGAGAACCAACAGGCAAAAAGGGAGTCAGATCAATAGGCAGCAGCTTCCTCAACATCAATTATTTTAACAGCATTTGTACTGACTTTGTTTAGCTTTTAGGTATATTACTTTGGTTCATATACGAGTTTATATGGAAATTACATGGTATGAGGGCTGTGTTTCTCCTCTTCTCCCCCTACCCTTCCTCCTTCAACTCCCCTAGCTTGCCTGTCGATCTCTAGGGCTATGAAGATGACTCATTACCTTTTGCCCTTTGAGGACCTTGAGTGATTCTAGCTTCAAGCTGATGACTGGAAGGAAATACTACATTGAAAGAGCATCTGAAAGCAAGTTCATCACAGGCCTAGTTTAACATTTGACTTCACTATAACAGCAATTTGAGATGTGATAGGAGAAAACAAACCATGGGAGTGTATAGGACCTTTAATATTCTTTAAAAGAGGGTTTAGTATAATTGCCGAATGCTAAATGCATTTTATTATGAGGAAAATTAACCTTTTAAGAATACATGAGAATAACTGCAGCAATAATAAAAATAAATGGAATTTGCAGAGTGGTTTATATTTGAAGAGTATATTTTTACATCTTTTGTCCCCTGAGCCTCTAAAGCAGTTTGTAAAAGGATTCCCCAGTTTTTTCCCAACATATGTTCCTAATAGGTAAGTACAAAAGTCCAAAGAAATAAGTTTTTTTATGTGAAAAAGAAATATTCAGTGAGGAAAACTAGGGAGGTCTGAATTACAAAGTAACCACTCTTAAAATACACAGTGATTGATATATATATATATATATATATATATATATATATATATATAAAAATACACACACACACACACACACACACATATATATAGCCACAATAAAAAACAAAGAAAAATGCAGTGATTTAACCTTAAGTTACAGAAAATATGCTAGGGCAGTATCTCAGGAGGTGGATCCTCGAATTAAGTATTACTGAATCATTGAAAAGGTATTATAGGTACCCCACCTTCCAATTCCACTGCCCTTTCTATTTTCTTATCCTGTGGAAACTGTGAGAGTTTCCTGAATTTTCTGGCTCTATTTTGAGATAATAATACTTTACTCAATGAGAAAATGTATGTGAAAGTGCTTGAAAATGTGAGTTATTTTTCATTCTAGATGGTATTTCAGAGTTTATTTTTCTAGTAATTTTTGTAGCTTTTTACTTTCTTCCCTTTTTTCACCTCTCGATTAGTATATTGTATTTGGAGTTATGTAGGATATACAAAAGTGTAAAGTTCCATCCCTCTTCTGGAGGAGTTTGTTGCCATATTTGGAAGAAGGAATACACACACATGGAAAGTTAAATTATAAGATAGTATATGTCTGGAACAGAGAAAACTTAGGAAGGAAATCAGAGGAATTCTTCATGTGGGGCTGGAATAAAAATTGAGGTCTATAGAGGTTTCTAGAAGATTTTGAAAGAGGGAATGGAGAAAGCACTGGTGCAGGGGTGGGTGAGGGGACAGAAGTGATAGTAACAGAGAAGGGGGAGGCAAACACCAAGACTTGAGGCATGGAGGCAGTACTAATGAACGTGTGCATGAGCAAAGGGCTGATTAACCTGCTGGTCAGCTTGACAGGAGAGGAAGGTTTGTGTTAAAGGGCTGGTGAGAACCGTGGTTGAAAAGAAGGTTGGGGCCCATGTCTGGAAAACAGAACATTAAGCTATGGAGTGTGAAAATTCTTTGGCAAGATGAGCAACTAAGGTTTCTGAGAAGGGACATGACTCAGTGAAAGAAGTATTTTACACAAATAAATCTGCCAGGAATGTTCAGAAAGGGAGTAAGACTAGTATTAGAGGGAGCAATTAGGAGGTGGCCCCAGGAAGCCAGGCATCAGGTGATAAAGGTCTAGACTTACTCCAGCTATGTACGAAACTCACATGTTTTGGGAGCACAAACTTTTCTAGTGTTCTCTAAGAGTCCATCAATCTCAGTAGATTCAAACCAAGTAGGACACTTAAAAATTTTCTGTGGGGATTGTGGATGTATCTACATCATTAACTAAAGAAATAAAACTGTTATGGAGTCCATCTTAACTGAAAGGTAGAACTGCACAGACTAGGAATAGCAGACACTCAATTTATATAACCCTTGAAGACTGAAAGCAAAAATTACTACCTTATCTAGGAGGGAATGGATTGTTATTTCAGTGTTTTAGAGACTGACCAGACTTGCCGCAGTTCAGATACTCTTTACTTTCCCTCAGGCCTTGGCTTTCCAAGGATTAGTACAGAGTTCATATCGTCCACCTCCTAAACTCCTTCAGTGGCTCACTCATTGATGAGCAAAGACTAATTGTTGCCTTTTTTGAGAAGGCAGAGGGGCAGCCAGTCAGTGTCCAGGCCTACAACTTGGTTAACTGGCAGCACATGGCTTCTTGCTTACCTTCCTGGGGCTGTTTTTTCAAGGAATTATTACAGAGCGGAGGGGTTTAAACAGGAGCTATGGTTTTTCTAAATATTGGCAAAGTCAAATTCTACTGAACTTTGGGATTAGTAGCAATCTGACTGGATTTTCCTTTTGGTTCTTATTATACTCTCTGCAGCTCTATTTTTTGTGATCCTTGCTGTTCCTGAATGTCTCTTTAAGTTAAGATGTTGTTTAGGAGTTGGTAGAGCTGGCAGACTCTGACATTACATGCTGTATTATTCATTGTTTGGTGACTAGACTTCATATCTGTGGTAAAAATAAACGTGATGCCTCTCAGCTTGCTTCAATCCATTCAGTACTCTTGTGAATGGTTTCCGGTAACTGTGCGACTCCCTTTAAACAAAGTATGGAGGAGGAGGAGGAAGAGGGGGAAGAGGGGGAAGGGAAGGGTCAGTCTCAACCATGAGCTACGTGACATAATTTTTAGAAGCAGGCTGAATGGCAAATTCAGTTTACAGAGAAGTGTAACAGTTGCCTTGGTGGCACTCTAAACATCAAGTTATTTTTCTTCCACAGCTGTAGTTTTCCTTTCCATTCTTTTGTTTGGAAGCAGTTGTTTTCATACGTAGACATCTCAGGTAAAAATTAGGTTGTGATTTTTCTCATTAAGATGGAGGAACCGATTTCTGGTCATGATGGTTTCAACTTTACTTCATAAATGTACCAGTAGGTGTTGCTATGCTAGCACTAATCTAGACTCCATAAAAACGAACTGGTCACTTTGCGGTGAGTGGGTCTCCAAATAATTCTAATTTGTATGTTCCTTCTCAAAGATCAAAACACTGCTACCAAATACTGAAGCCCTGATGGGTTTATTTTGACTGCAAAGATTTTAAATGAAGATCTCCTATTCTGCTGTGTCAATTCACAAAACTGGAAAATAATTTCGTTGACTTCCCAGTAGTTACGGTATTTTAGTCTTTGGAGGAACAAGCAATAACCAATTTGTATTAAAACCGGAAAAATAATTTTTCTCCTTCACTCTTCCAAATTTCTGTACTTCATTCATAATACATATTATCATCACCCCAGGGTCCCAAACCCACATTAAAAAAAAAAAAAGAAAAAGAAAAAACCAGATTCTTTCTGGTATAAGCTTCCAGGCATAGACAGCCTTTGAAACATGCCCTTGTTTGTCAGGCAGACAAGTGAATTTACAAAAGACCCACAGTTTAAGTCCTCAACAATATACCTCAGCATCTCAAGTATGTTTACATTGAAAAGTGTTTTCATATTCCTATGTGTAGGAAGAAACAAATGATTTCCTTGTGTTAACCTTTGTAACCCTGCAGCCCGTACTAATTATTAGGCAGAAACAACAGACGCTACTACTTCTGTTTTTGACTAAAAGTTCATAAGCAAAAACTAAAAACTTAGAAAAATATTTTCAATTTTTATATTCA